>NC_042974.1:24316419-24640586 GCF_901001165.1 Salmo trutta
GTCAAACCAGTTGGAGAAAGTTTCAAAATTTGAATGAAATGTCACCACGTTTGAACTTTTAGGAAATGTTCTGTTTAAGGTAACAAAATATTTTTTTTGATTGTTTTGTCAAGTTCCTTAAATATGCACAGACTGTTACAAAGCCAAGCAACCATCCTGCACAGAAAGAAAGTTGTGGGAAGGTTGTATACAAAATAACCATAGGACAACCTCACTCTTACCAAGCTCTAAGAAACATATGGTTCTCAGAACCTGTCACACTCTTTGAAAAGTATAACTCAATCCAGACATGGTTTTTGAATTCTTCTACTGAGAAAACTGAAAATGCTTTGTGATACCTAAGAGTGGTTTGTTAAAAATTCAGAAACAGCATTCCATGTCCAAGGCTTTCTGATGCTGAAAAATGTATGGTGCTGTTATGACTTCCCCAAGCAGGTTAGGATTTATCGCAGTTCTGAGAGGTCCAATATTGGGGTCTGTCTAAAATAAAATGAGATTTGTCACATGCTTCGTAAACAACAGGTGTAGACTAATAGTGAAATGTCGTACGGGCCCTTCCCAACAATGCAGAGAGAAAAATATAGTCTGTGGATTAGGCTGGGCTGGTATGAATTAGAGGTCTGGGAGCTGTTGGTTCTCTTCAGAGAAACATATGAGCTAGACTGGATTACAGCCAAAGAAAAGGTTACACACTCCAGTGACTGTGAGAGAGGGATGAGCTCTGAGAACAAGCTTATACGGAGGAGCAGGAATCATTTCATTACAGATACAGTACTTCCCCACTTTTCCCCAAACACTGCCTTAGAGAGAGTAAAGGCTGGTTTGGGAAGAGGGTGCAACAACAATGTCAACAACAATGTCAATTTTATGACACCCTCAGCCTCAAGCTTCACCCTTCCTTGAGTCAATTTTCAAGCCTCTTTGAGTCAACCATTCGGCCATCATATTTGCCACCAATTCTCCTTATAGGGCACATCACTGCACTCTATACTCCTCTGTAAACTGCTCATCTCTGTATACCCGTCGCAAGACCCACTGGTTAATGCTTATTTATAAAACCCTCTTAGGCCTCACTCCCCCCTATCTGAGATATCTACTGCAGCCCTCATCCTCCACATACAAGACCCCGTTCTGCCAGTCACATTCTGTTAAAGGTCCCGAAAGCACACACATCTCCGAGTCGCTCGTATTTTCAGTTCGCTGCAGGTAGCGACTGGAACGAGCTGCAACAAACACACAAACTGGACAGTTCTATCTCAAACTCTTCATTCAAAGACTCAATCATGGACACTCTTACTGACAGTTGTGGCTGCTTTGCGTGATGTATTGTTATCTCTACCTTCTTGCCCTTTGTGCTGTTGTCTGTGCCCAATAATGTTTGTGCCATGTTTTGGGCTTCTACCATGTTGTGTTGCTACCATGCTGTGTTGTCATGTGTTGCTGCCTTGCTCTGTTGTTGTCTTAGGTCTCTCTTTATGTAGTGTTGTCTCACTGGTCCTGATGTGTGTTTTGTCCTATATTTATATTTTATGTTTTTATTTTTAATCCCAGCCCCCGGAGGAGGCATTTTGGTAGGCCGTCATTGTAAATAAGAATTTGTTATTAACCAACTTGCCTAGTTAAATAAAGGTAAAATAAATAAATTATCCTCACCCCTTATCCCTTGGGCCCTTGCGGGGTGTCCTAAAATGGAACCTGTACATCACCTGACCCAACTCGCGAGCTCTGCTCCCTCTCTCAGGGACCTTGGTGGGTCTCCTCTGCACTGCTACACTGCTGTGGGAGTGAATATGCATAACAGAGGCTCCAGAGTTAGGCGCCCCACCAAAGCACACCCCATAGTTTTTTCAGTGAACTATGCTTCCTTTCTGAGGGACCCTGGCAGGCTCTCCTCTGCACTGGGGCTGATAAGGCATTAACATTCCAGCCCTGTGTAGAGGATCAGCCAGGACCAGGAGCCTGTAATTACTGCAGTCCACTGCTGCTCCACATACAGCAGACGTGTGGCAATTGGACTGAGCATGTATGCACACCATTTGGATGCATGGGAAAAATAAAAAATAATAATGAGAAAACGGGGTTGGGAAGATATGGCAACAAATGTGTGTAGTGTTTAATGATGGGAGTTAATAGGAATTATCCCCTGAGGTGGGATTTCAAGCTGTTTAATATGTGTTGAACAAAGAGAGAGTAGGTGGTTAGGGAAGATAGTGTATAGAGATGTATGGAATTGGTCATTGTCACGACAGTTGAAAGGAGAGGACCAAGGTGCAGCGTGGTGAGGTCATATATTATTTTTATTAGAAAAGACACCGAACAAAACAATAAACACTACCCAATAAACTGTGAAGCTAAAGGCTATGTGCCATAAACAAAGTCAACTTCCCACAACACAAGGAGGGAAAGGGCTACCCAAGTATGGTTTCCAATCAGAGACAACGATAGACAGCTGTCCCTGATTGAGAACCATACCCGGCCAAAACATCGAAAATAAAGAACATAGAAAAAGGAACATAGAATGCCCACCCTAGTCACACCCTGGCCTACCCAAAATAGAGAATAAAAAACCTCTCTATGGCCAGGGCGTGACAGTAATTGCAAGAGCAGTGAAATGTTTATGTTTGTAGCTCCAACAGTGCAGTAATACCTAACAATTCAAAACAATCGCAAAAATAAAAAGAAAGTAATTAAGATATATCAGAATGAGCTACGTCAGAGTATGGAATATAAAAACACTGAACAAAAATAGAAACGCAACATGTAAAGTCCCATGTTTCATCAGCTGAAATAAAAGATCCTAGAAAAAAGCTTTGCATCCATTTTTTTATATCCCTGTTAGTGAGCATTTCTCCTTTGCCAAGATAATCCATCCACCTGACAGTAATACCTAACATATCAAGAAGCTGATTAAACAGCATGATCATTACACAGGTGCACCTTGTGATGGGGATAACAAAAATACTGTGACGAGATCCTGAGGCCCAGGTGTCTGTTTCTCAAACTAGACACTAATGTACTTGTCCTCTTTCTCAGTTGTGCACCGCGGCATCCCACTCCTCTTTCTATTCTGGTTAGAGCCAGTTTGCACTGTTCTGTGAAGGAAGTAGTACACAGCATTGTACTAGATCTTCAGTCCTTTCTTCCTGTCTGTGCGATGGACGGAGAACCCCGCTGGCTGAAAGGACGGGGACAGTATATCCGGAGAGAGCCATGATTACGTGAAACAGAGTATGTTACAGTCCCTGGTGTCTCTATGGAAGGAGATCCTCGCCCTGAGCTTGTCTACTTTATTGTCCAGGGACTGAACATTAGCGAGTAATATACTCTGGAGCGGTGGATGGTATGCACGCCTCCTGAGTCAGACTAAAAGCCCACTTCTTATTCCATTTCTCTGTCGACGGCGTCTTGGAGCAACCTCTGGGATGAATGGAATTGCCTCGGGGAGTTCAAACAAAGGATCCAATTCAGGAAAGTCACATTTCTGGTCAAAAGGTTGGTAAGTGACCGCCAATCTAATATCAAAAAGTTGTTTTCGGCTGTAAGTAATAATACATGAAACATTCTTAGCAAATAATTTAAGAAATAACAGCACAAAAAAATACTGCAAAGTTGGCTAGGAGCTAAAAACCGGGTGATGATGTCTGTCGGCGCCATCTTGTTCCACACACACAGAGACACACACACATACACATCCAGAACTCAATGAGGTGTTACAGTAATTATACTGCCTGTGGAATTCCAGATTCTAGGCTGTGAACACTGCGAGTATAGGAACATTCCAATCTCGTTAATCTAAGAATTTAAATTGAAGGAACTGCAAAAGCTCAGAGACGGTGCACGTGCAAACACTGCAGAGCGATTAGGGTTAGTCATTTTCTCCAAGTCTAGAGTATAAGGGAATGCTGCTACTCCGAGGTCAGACCTTGTTGGATCTGATGAGGGGGCGCTAGGGAGGAATTTCAAAAGAAATGTCAAGAGACTGGTCTATTAAGAAAGTGTATTAATTAATTTGACTGTGTGTGTGTGTGTGTGTGTGTGTGTGTGTGTGTGTGTGTGTGTGTGTGTGTGTGTGTGTGTGTGTGAGTGTGTGTGTGTGTGTGTGTGTTTGTGCTACTCTGCGTGACCTTCATCCAGACTGTTCCTCACAGCATATGTAATGCTTTGTTAATATAGCTTTAATTACCACACAGGCCCAGCAAGGAATGCACGAAGAAAGCAGCTTGTAATCACATGTAGGGAAGGATGGAGGGAAGGATGGAGGGATGGACAGAGGGAGGGAGGTAGTGGAGGGAGGGAGAAAGACAGACACAGAATACAAAAGAGACAGTATGAAACCAGATCGCCAGCTGCTCCCTGCTTGAAGGAGGCTGTAAGGCCTGGGGTGAGGAGAGGGAGCTGAGGGAAGGAGGGAGGGTGGGGGGGAGAGGAGAGGATAGGAGGAGAGGAGAGGAGTCAATGGAGCTGTGATTTGAAGGCCAGAAGCAAAATGTGGAAGATAAAGCCGGTAAGCACAGATTAACTAGCACAGGGGAGGGAGCCCTGTGGTGCTTTTAGCGATATAAGGGAGAGACAGCTAGACAGAGAAAGTATGAGACAGTGGGGGGGGGGGACAGAATCGTATAATGTGGAGAGTTACATTGGTCAAACCAATGAAATAACACCAAAGCTAAATTATTGTATGTTTCTCTATTACCAAGGTGACAGGTCAAAAAAGTTACAAAGAGAGGGTTTTTGATGATACATGTCATGTCATTGATTCACATAAGGGAATTGAAACTCATGACTAAGTTGATATTACCTAATATCACAACTAACCTGATGTCTCAGACTCTAAAATAAAAGGTTAAGAGGTTTTGCACCAAATTTGACGATATATGACTGAATGCCAACCCGGGGCTTCAACAACCCCTATACGTTACATGCAGTTGAAGTCGGAAGATTACATACACTTAGGTTGGAGTTATTAAAACTTGTTTTTCAACCACTCCACAAATGTCTTGTTAACTGTCACGAGAGCCATACTAAGGTAGCCTGTTTTCCTTTGGGTTTGGTGGGTAGTTAATTTCTGTTTAGTTCTAGTTATCCTGACAGAACTTTTGGCAGTCGTTTTGTTTATTTGTAAAGTGTTCATTTTTCCATTAAAATAAAAGATGAACAAATTCCACGCTGCACCTTGGTCTACTCTTTTAGACGGCCGTTACAGAACCACCCACCTTCAACGGACCAAGCAGCGTGGTAAGGAGGAGCAGAGGGTTCAGGACTCCTGGACCTGGGAAGAGATACTGGACGGAAAGGGACCCTGGAGACAGGCTGGAGAATACCGCCGCCCGCCGGAGGAGATAGAGGCAGCGAAGGCAGAACGGCGTTTCTGGGAGGATCAGCTGGCACGGCAAGAGGAGGAGAGGCAGCCCCAAGATTTTTTTTGGGGGGGGCACACAGGACGGTCAGTGGTGCCGAGGATGGAACCAGAGCCAGTCGGGGTGAAGTTGGAGGTGAGCGAAGGGAGCGAAGCAGAGACAGTGAAGGAGTTGATGGGGAGATTGGAGGAGAGAGATATGAGAGAGCTGCTGTGTTGGTGCATGAGGCACGACATTCGCCCTACGGAGCGTGTCCTCGAATTGATGTCACCTGAGTCAGCTCTCCATACTCGTCCTGAGGTGCGTGCTAGCCGTCTGGTGAAGACTGTGCCAGCCCCACGCACCAGGCCTCCTGTGCGCCTCCCCAGCCCTGCACGTCTTGTGCCTGCTCCCAGAGCCAGGCCTCCTGCATGTCTCCCCAGCCTGGTGAATCCTGTGCCGCCGCCCAGAGCCAGGCCTCCTGCATGTCTCCCCAGCCTGGTGAGTCCTGTGCCTGTTCCCAGAGCCAGGCCTCCTGCATGTCTCCCCAGCCTGGTGAGTCCTATGCCTGCTCTCAGAGCCAGGCCTCCTACATGTCTCCCCAGCCTGGTGAATCCTGTGCCTGCGCCCAGAGCCAGGCCTCCTGCAAGTCTCCCCAGCCTGGTGAGTCCTGTGCCTGCGCCCAGAGCCAGGCCTCCTGCAAGTCTCCCCAGCCTGGTGAGTCCTGTGCCTGCTCCCAGAGCCAGGCCTCCTGCATGTCTCCCCAGCCTGGTGAGTCCTGTGCCTGCTCCCAGAGCCAGGCCTCCTGCATGTCTCCCCAGCCTGGTGCGTCCTGTGCCAGCCTGTCCGGCGCAGCCAGAGCCGCCCGCCTGTCCGGCGGCGAGGGACCCCGCTCTAGAGGCGCCACCTAAGTGGGGTGAGCCAGTGGTGGAGCGGGGTCTGCGTCCCACTCCTGAGCCAAATCCGTAGGGGGGAGGATTGGGAAGGGGGGGTGTAGCACAAGAACCGTCATTGACGGTGGCCACCCTCTCTTCCCTCCCTTTAGTTTGGGGTTATTGTTTTGTGAGTTTTTGTTTCAGGTGCATTCGGGGTCTGCACCTTAAGGGGGGGGGGGGGGGGGGGGGGGGGGGGGGGGGGTACTGTCATGTCCTGACCAGTAAAATGGGTTATTTGTTATTGTAGTTTGGTCAGGGCATGGCAGGGGGTGTTTTTCTGTGTGTTTTGGGGGTTTTGGGCATTCTATGTCCTTTTTTCTATGTGTTTGTATTTCATTGCTTTGGCCTGGTATGGCTCTCAATCAGGGACACTGTACATCGTTGTCGCTGATTGGAAGCCATACTTAGGCAGCCTGTTTTCCTTTGGGTTTTGTGGGTGGTTAATTTCTGTTTAGTGTGTTAGGATACCTGACAGGACTGTTTGGCTGTCGTTTGTTTTTTCTTTGAAGTGCCTTTTTTCATCCAAAATAAAAGATGAACAAATTGCACGCTGCACCTTGGTCTACTCTTTCAGACGGCCGTTACAGTTAACAAACTATAGTTTTGGTAAGTCGGTTAGGACATCTACTTTGTGCATGACAAGTCATTTTTTACAACAATTGTTTACAGACAGATTATTTCACTTATAATTAATTTACTGTATCACAATTCCAGTGGGTCAGAAGTTTACATACAGGGAATTTAGTGTGTCTTTAAACAGCTCGGAAAATTCACAAAAACGATTTCATGGCTTTAGAAGCTTCTGATAGGCTAATTGACATAATTTAGTCAATTGGAGGTGTACCTGTGGATGTATTTGAAGGCACACCTTCAAACTCAGTGCCTCTTTGCTTGACATCATGGGAAAATCAAAAGAAATCAGCCAAGACCTCAGAAAAAAATTGTAGACATCCACAAGTCTGGTTCATCCTTGGGAGCAATTTCCAAACGCATGAAGGTACCACGTTCATCTGTACAAACAATAGCACGCAAGTATAAACACCATGGGACCACGCAGCCGTCATACCGCTCAGGAAGGAGACGCATTCTGTCTCCTAGAGATGAACATACTTTGGTGTGAAAAGTGCAAATCAATCCCAGAACAACAGCAAAGGACCTTGTGAAGATGCTGGAGGAAACAGGTACAAAAGTATCTATATCCACAACCTGAAAGGCCGCTCAGCAAGGAAGAAGCCACTGCTCCAAAATCGCCATAAAAAAGCCAGACTCCGGTTTGCAACTGCACATGGGGACAAAGATTGTACTTTTTGGAGAAATGTCCTCTGGTCTGATGAAACAAAAATATAACTGTTTGGCCATAGTCCCCATCGTTATGTTTGGAGGAAAAAGGGGGAGGCTTGCAAGCCGAAGAACACCATCCCAACAGTGAAGCACAGGGGTGGCAGCATCATGTTGTGGGGGTGCTGTGCTGCAGGAGGGACTGGTGCACTTCACAAAATAGATGGCATCATGTGGGAGGAAAGTTGTGGACATATTGAAGCAACATCTCAAGACATCAGTCAGGAAGTTAAAGCTTGGTCGCAAATGGGTCTTCCAAATGGACAATGACCTCAAGCATACTTCCAAAGTTGTGGCAAAATGGCTTAGGACAACAAAGTCAAGGTATTGGAGTGGCCATCACAAAGCCCTGACCTCCATCCTATAGACAATTTGTGGGCAGAACTGAAAAAACGTGTGTGCGCAAGGAGGCCTACAAACCTGACTCAGTTACACCAGCTCTGTCAGGAGGAATGGGCCAAAATTCACCCAACTTATTGTGGGAAGCTTGTGGAAGGCTACCCGAAACGTTTGACCCAAGTTAAACAATTTAAAGGCGATGCTACCAAATACTAATTGAATGTATGTAATCTTCTGACCCACTGGTAATGTTATGAAAGAAATAAAAGCTGAAATAAATCATTCTCTCTACTATTATGACATTTCACATTCTTAAAATAAAGTGGTGATCCGAACTGACCTAAGACAGGGAATTTTTACTAGGATTAAATGTCAGGAATTGTGAAAAACTTTGTTTAATGTATTTGGCTAAGGTGTATGTACATTTCGACTTCAACTTTATCTGTGAATCAGCTATGTGTCACTGATAATGCCTTCACCGCAATCCACCTTCTATAAGCAGAATTCAACCTACAATCTACAATAAAAACATGCCTTGCTATAAGGAATGATGAAGCACTGTATGTACAAAGAAAAGTTGTCAGGTAGTGCAGTGCAGCAGAGTCCAAAGTGTCAGATAAATCATTATGCAGCAAAGTAATGTTCTGGCTGCATAGCATAGGACAGCCAGCAGCAACCAGATAAGGAGGTGCTAGCTTCATAATACTGCATTGTACAGCCAGCAGCACAGTACATGAGCGTGGTAATGCAACAGAGGCTCTTGATGAAGCAGTGTGAGTGCTGTACTGCGGCATGGCAGGACCGGGATGGGGAATGGAGTGGTGTGTGTATGTGTGTGTAGGATGGCAGAGGAATGCACAGCGAGAGGAGGGTAAGTGCTCTCTGCTCCAGTGAAAGGGTCCTGTGTGAGATGGTGGCTTCCAGGCCTGACCCTCTCAGGGAGGCAGGCGTGACAAAGAACAGCCAGGGTCGGAGTTAGTACAAAATCCAGTCAGCTAGAAAGACTAAGCTCCAAAGGCACAAAGAGAACCAAATTTCCTCTGTCCCCCGTTCAGCGAAAATGGACAGATCTCCCTAAGGGCTGGGCGACTCGCTATCTCTATCCCTTGTTGGAAATATTTATCTTTCTCAATTTCTCTCTCTTTGTCTCTATCCCTCTCTCACACCCTCTCTCTGTCTGCTTCTCAATTTCCTTTCCCCTCTTTTTATCTGTGGTGTTACCCTGTCTCTCACAAGTGGCGGTCGGTGCCATTTAAGATTAGGGAGGGAAGTAATTTTTTTAATGAGCATGGCCTTATTTCTTAACAGCATATTGGATGACTGTCATTCATATTCCATTCACCCAGCTCAATGTAACATCGATTGGTTTATGCTACCTCATGATACTCAAATTTTCCATATACCCATCATGAGGTTGCTACAACCTTGCCCAAGAATGAAAGTTTATAATGCAGGTGCACAGGTCGAGAGACAAATTGGAGTAATCAAGGTGACAGACAGTGACACATTCAATACCGCCATGCACACTCTTGCCTGCATCTAACTGATCTAGGGTGGAATCAGTAGTCTAAACAGTTGCACACCATAGTATCTATTGGAAAAATTGAAGTAGGTTTATCCCCGTGTCATTCCATTTGCTTTGTTTAAGAAACGTTTTTCAACATAATTGATGGAATGAATACACACCTGATCACCACACTGTCATAGCAGCCACATACAAACAGCATCATCACTTTTCTCCTTGTATAATTCCTTCTCGCATCTATGTGCTCTCCTCTGTTCACCTTTCCCTTCGCTTGTGGACTTCAGTGCAAAACACATCTGTCTATGACCAGGCGAGAAAACCTTTCCAAGCCAATACTTCATACAATAACTGCTACACACAGCCTATTTCATTGTCACCATATTAGCTAATGTCATAGTCAACATACACCAAAAGTATGTGGACACCCCTTCAAATTAGTGGATTTGGCTATTTCAGCCACAACAGGTGTATAAAATCTAGCACATAGCCATGCAATCTCCATAGACAAACATTGGAAGTAGAATGGCCTTAGCTCAGTGACTTTCTGCCTGGTACCGTCCTAAGATGCCACCTTTCCGACAAGTCAGTTCATAAAATGTCTGCCCTACCAGAGCTGCCCCTGTAAACTGTAAGTGCTGTTATTGTGAAGTGGAAATGTCTAGAAGCAAAAACCGCGAAGTGGCTGGCCTGCACTAACCTCAACTTCATCCCCCTTTGGGATGAATTGGAACGCCGAATGCGAGCCAGGCCTAATCGCCCAACATCAGTGCCCAACCTCACCAATGCTCTTGTGGCTGAAGGGAAGCAAGTCCCCGCAGAAATGTTCCAACATCTAGTGGAAAGCCTTCCCAGAAGAGTGGAGGCTGTTATGACAACAAACGGGGGACCAACTCTATTTTATTGCCCATGATTTTGGAATGAGATGTTCGACGAGCAGTTGTCCACATACTTCTGGCCATGTAGTGTATCTACTAGAACTAACGCGTTAGTAAACCAGCTACAATCACACAGTACAGTGTACAGCAACCAGTTTAGCAGTTACAACGGTGGGCCTCAGTGGCAATAAATGAATAAAACCAAAGCTTACCTTGACACGGAAGAGTTCCAGTGTTGGATAGCCGTAGCCAGCTAGCTAACATAAGTAGCATTCGTCTCTGTTTGAGTAAGCCAAATTAGCTAGCTGCATTAGCTGAAAGGAATTCAACAAAATATAGCTATCTAGTGCTCTCTCTTATTTTTTTGTTTAATACATTTGTTCAAACTGTTCAACTATTGTCTCTCTCTCACTTGGAGTCAACTACTGACCACATTTTATGCACTGCAGTGCTAGCTAGCTGTAGCTTATTTTTTAAGTTATAGAGTCATTCTCTGATCCTTTGATTGGGTGGACAACATGTCAGTTCATGCTGCAAGAGCTCTGATAGGTTGGAGGACTTCCGGAGGACGTCCTCCAACCTGTCAAAATGACTGTAAGTCTATGGAAGGGGATGAGAACAATGAGTTTCCTAGGTTTTGTATTGAAGTCAATGTACCAAGAGGAGGACGGAAAATGTCTTTCCTCCGGCTACACCATGGTTCTACCCAAGAGAGTGCTGTTGAGGCTACTTTAGACCATCATTGCTAAACAGTGTTTTAATCAGTTATTTGGTGACATGTGACAAGTATTCATACAACTTGACTTATTCCACATTTTGTTGTGTTAGAGCCTGAATTCAAAATGGATAAAGTATTTTTTTCTCACCCATCAACACAGCCATTTTCAAGTTTTACCATAGATTTTCAAGCCAATTTAAGTCAAAACTGTAACTAGGCCACTTAGGAACATTCAATGTCGTCCTGATAATCAACTCCAGTGTAAATTTGGCCTTGTGTTTTAGGTTATTGTCCTGCTGAAAGGTGAATTTGTCTCCCAGTGTCTGTTGGAAAGCAGACTGAAGCAGGTTTTCCTCTAGGATTTTGCCTGTGCTTAGCTCCATTACGTTTTTTTTTATCCCAAAAACTCTCTAGTCATTGACGATGACAAGCATACCCATAACATGATGCAGCCACCACCAAACTTAAAAATATGAAGAGTGGTACTCAGTGATGTGTTGTATTTCTTTGCCAATTTCTTTAGCAGTTTTACTTTAGTGCCTTATGGCAAACAGGATGCATGTTTTGGAATATTATTATTCTGTACAGGCTTCCTTCTTTTCACTCTGTCATTTAGGTTCGTATTGTGGAGTAAATACAATGTTGTTGATCCATCCTCAGTTTTCTCCCATCACAGCCATTAAACTATGTAACTGTTTTAAAGTGGAACTGAAAGCTTTTGAACTACTTTGCAGAAATGAAAAAAAATAGACAATCATAAGATCAGTAAAAAATTAAAAATTCTGCGTTTATGCTACAAAATCAAATTTATAAAAGGTTTTAAAAATAGGTTATATTTCACCAAAAATTCCATAATGTACAGTAACATGCTGACCACACCGACCATGTCGCATGAGTGAGGTTTGCAAAATACATTTCCCATACATGTTATTCAGTCATTGGACCCACACTGCTCGCGTGTGTCTGCGTAGCCAGGCGCTAAAATAGAACTTGGTTCTATTTGTGATGCTTGACGAGCTGCAATTCCCGCCTCTCCCATCGCCGCACTGGGTTTTAGGAGCATATACCCACGTGGGTGATTGAAAGATGAACTGAGGTCCACACTACAGTACAGTTGGTGGTGGTAATGGACCTTAAAGTTGGTTGCCAATCACCATATAAAGTCCAAAGAAGATGAAGAAGCCTGAAGGAGGAGAGATTACTAGAAACTAACTCGGTTTACCACTTTATCTGTGGATTAATTGTCAGAGTAGAGGACCTTGAGCATTTCAGTTAAAATAACAACCCAATGTTTATATCCCAGGACAAATTAGTTAGCAACAGCAAGCTAGCTGGCTAAGTTGCCATAAATGCTTTTTGACCTGTCCACAAATTAATAATCAACATGCTCTCGAGCGGTGTGGTCAGCATGTAAGGCATTGTTGACAGAATAGATGGATGCAGTTCAATGCATTATTCATATAATTCACCAATACATTTCTTGGTAGTCAAAAAAATATTGCTATCAGGTTGTAAATCAAAGCTGGCCTGGTACATTGCTTGCTTCCTCCACCCATTCGGGATGCACTGTTTTTAAATATAACCTATGCCCTGCGACAAACCATCAAACAGGCAAAGCGTCAATACAAGGCTAAGATTGAATCATACTACACCGGCTCCGACACTCGTCATATCTGGCAGTGCTTGCAAACTATTACAGACTACAAAGGGAAGCACAGCCGCGAGCTGCCCAGTGACACGAGCCTACCAGACGAGCTAAATCACTTCTATGCTTGCTTCGAGGCAAGCAACACTGAGGCATGCATGAGAGCATCAGTTGTTCCGGACGACTGTGTGATCACGCTCTCCGTAGCTGACGTGAGTAAGACCTTTAAACAGGTCAACATACACAAGGCTGCGGGGCCAGACGGATAACCAGGACGGGTGCTCCAGGCATGTGCTGACCAACTGGCAGGTGTCTTCACTGACATTTTCAACATGTCCCTGATTGAGTCTGTAATACCAACATGTTTCAAGCAGACCACCATAGTCCCTGTGCCCAAGAACACAAAGGCAAACTGCCTAAATGACTACAGACCTGTAGCACTCACGTCCGTAGCCATGAAGTGCTTTGAAAGGTTGGTAATGGCTCACATCAACACCATCATCCCAGAAACCCTAGACCCACTTCAATTTGCTTACCGCCCCAAAAGATCCACAGACAATGCAATCGCCATCGCACTGCACACTGCCTTATCCCATCTGGACAAGAAGAATACCTATATGAGAATGCTGTTGATTGATTAAAGCTCAGCATTCCACACCATAGTACCCTCCGAGCTCATCATCAAGCTCGGGACCCTGGGTCTGAATACCGCCCTATGCAACTGGGTGCTGGACTTCCTGACGGGTTGCCCCCAGGTGTTGAGGTCAGGAAACAACACCTCCACTTCGCTGATCATCAACACAGGGGCTCCACAAGGGTGCATGCTCAACCCCCTCCTGTACTCGCTGTTCACCCATGATTGCATGGCCACGCACACCTCCAACTCAATCATCAAGTTTGCAGATGACACAACAGTAATAGGCCTGATTACCAACAATGACGACACAGCCTACAGGTAGGAGGTGAGAGCCCTGGGAGTGTGGTGCCAGGAAAATTAAATCTCACTCAATGTTAACAAAACAAAGGAAGTGATCATGGAGTTCAGGAAACAGCAGAGGGAGCACGCCTCATATCCACATCGATGATACCGCAGTGGAGAAGGTGGAAAGCTTCAAGTTCCTTTGCGTACACAACACTGACGATCTGAAATGGTCCACCCACATTGATGGTGTGGTGTAGAAGGCACAACAGCCTTTTTAGGCTTGGCCCCTAAAACACTCACAAACTTTTACAGATGCACAATTGAGAGCATCCTGTCGGGCTGTATCACCGCCTGGTACGTCAACTGCACCGCCCGCAACCGCAGGGCTCTCCAGAGGGTGGTGCGGTCTGCCCAACGCATCACTAGGGGTAAACTACCTGCCCTCCAGGACACCTACAGCACCTGATGTCACAGGAAGGCCAAAAAGATAATCAAGGACAACAACTACCTGAGCCACGACCTCTTCACCCAGCTATCAGCCAGAAGGCAAGGTCAGTACACGTGTATCAAAGCTTGGACCGAGAGACTGAAAAACAGCTTCTACCTCAAGGCCATCAGACTGTTAAAATAGCCATCACTAGACGGCTTCCACCCGGTTACACAACCCTGCACCTTAGAGGCTGCGGCCCTATATACATAGACTTGGAATCACTGGCCACTTTAATAATGTTAACATATTGCTTTACTCATCTCATATGTATCTGCTCAGACCCCAACCAAGGCGCATCAAAAGTCGTGCTATAAATGCTCAGACAACCCAAAGATTCCTTGATGCCCTTCCAGACTCCCTCTGCCTACCCAAGGACGTCAGAGGACAAAAATCTGTTAACCACCTAACTGAGGAACTCAATTTAACCTTGCGCAATACCCTAGATGCAGTTGCACCCCTAAAAACTAAAAACATTTGTCATAAGAAACTAGCTCCCTGGTATACAGCAAATACACGAGCTCTGAAGCAAGCTTCCAGAAAATTGGAACGGAAATGGCGCCACTCCAAACTGGAAGTCTTCCAACTAGCTTGGAAAGACAGTACCGTGCAGTATCGAAGAGCCCTCACTGCTGCTCGATCATCCTATTTTTCCAACTTAATTGAGGAAAATAAGAACAATCCAAAATGTATTTTTGATAATGTCGCAAAGCTAACAAAAAAGCAGCATTCCCCAAGAGAGGATGGCTTTCACTTCAGCTGTAATACATTCATGAACTTCTTTGAGGAAAAGATCATGATCATTAGAAAGCAAATTACGGACTCCTCTTTAAATTTGCGTATTCCTCCAAAGCTCCATTGTCCTGAGTCTGCACAACTCTGCCAGGACCTAGGATCAAGGGAGACACTAAAGTGTTTTAGTACTATATCTCTTGACACAATGATGAAAATAATCATGGCCTCTAAACCTTCAAGCTGCATACTGGACCCTATTCCAACTAAACTACTGAAAGAGCTGCTTCCTGTGCTTGGCCCTCCTATGTTGAACATAATAAAAGGCTCTCTGTTACGGATACAAGTATCCTGTGTATGTATCTGGTGTGTGTGTTTTTTGTCTCTCCTTCTCCCCTCACAGGTGACAATCATCACTCCCCAATCAGTCATCAATCAGTCCCCAATCAGAAGACACCTGTTCCTTTTCCCTCAACCTATCACAGCCCCTTTCCCTTGGTTTAAAAACCCAGTCAGTTGTTTTCTCCCCAGATCAATCTTTGTGTTCATTCTCTCAATCCCGCTTGTGTCCAATCTCTGTCTCCCTGTGTCTCCCTGTGTCTCCCTGTGTCTCCCTGTGTCTCCCTGTGTCTCCCTGTCTGTCTGTCTGTCTGTCTGTCTCTCTCTCTTTTGTTTTTGCAACTACATGTCACATTTGTCTGGTAATCCTGTGAGTATTGTTTCGTTGTTTGTTTGTTTGGAAAAGGGGGTACCAAGACAAGTCGCCCATGGGCATACATTACCCGTAGGAATACTTTGTCTAAGTACCCTAGTTAGAACTGGGTGGACCACCCACTGTATTTTTGGTTAGTTAGCTAGCTGTTGTGGAAATAGGCTAGTCTAGTTTAGGGGTGTTTTTGATTATTGTTTCTTTGCTTGGGTCCAGCTCAGCCCCTTTTCTCACATCCCTTTACCGTGTGTTTAAAATAAACCTTTTGAGTTTGACCGTAGATTTCAGTTGTCTGTGGTTTTTGGTTCTCACTGTTACTTGTCACGATTATAATTTGCATGATTTATGTTACGGGTCTCGTATCCATCCCCCCCTAGACCACTGGGCCAAAGGGATTCGTAACACTCTCTATCCACCGGATGTGTACCAACCTCACTAAAAGTGGCAGTAATAAAGCCTCTCTTGAAAAAGCCAAACCTTGACCCAGAAAATATAAAAAAAACTAATCGGCCTATATCGAATCTTCCATTCCTCTCAAAAATTTTAGAAAAAGCTGTTGCGCGGCAACTCACTGCCTTCCTGAAGACGAACAATGTATACGAAACGCTTCAGTCTGGTTTTAGACCCCATCATAGCACTGAGACTGCACTTGTGAAGGTGGTAAATTACCTTTTAATGGCGTCAGACCGAGGCTCTGCATCTGTCCTCGTGCTCCTAGACCTTAGTGCTGCTTTTGATACCATCGATCACCACATTCTTTTGGAGAGATTGGAAACCCAAATTAGTCTACACGGACAAGTTCTGGCCTGGATTAGATCTTATCTGTCAGAAAGATATCGGTTTGTCTTTGTGAATGCCGGTGTTCCTCAAGGTTCTGTTTTAGGACCACTATTGTTTTCACTATATAATTTACCTCTTGGGGATGTCATTCGAAAACATGTTAAATTTCACTGCTATGCGGATGACACAGAGCTGTACATTTCAATGACACATGGTGAAGCCCCAAAATTGCCCTCGCTAGAAGCCTGTTTTTCAGACATAAGGAAGTGGATGGCTGCAAACGTTCTACTTTTAAACTCGGACAAAACAGAGATGCTTGTTCTAGGTCCCAAGAAACAAAGAGATCTTCTGTTGAATCTGATAATTAATCTTGATGGTTGTACAGTCGTCTCAAATAAAACTGAAGGACCTCGGCGTTACTCTGGACCCTGATCTCTCTTTTGAAGAACAAATCAAGACTGTTTCAAGGACAGCTTTTTTCCATCTACGTAACATTCCAAAAATCAGAATTTCTGTCCGAAAACGATGCAGAAAAATTAATCCATGCTTTTGTTACTTCGAGGTTGGACTACTGCAATGCTCTACTTTCCGGCTACCCAGATAAAGCACTAAATAAACTTCAGTTAGTGCTAAATACGGCTGCTAGAATCTGATCATATTACTCCAGTGCTAGCCTCCCTACACTGGCTTCCTGTTAAGGCAAGGGCTGATTTCAAGGTTTTACTGCTAACCTACAAAGCATTACATGGGCTTGCTCCTACACATCTTTTTCCGATTTGGTCCTGCCGTACATACCTACACGTACGCTACGGTCACAAGATGCAGGCCTCCTAACTGTCCCTAGAATTTCTAAGCAAACAGCTGGAGGCAGGGCTTTCTCCTATAGAGCTCCATTTTTATGGAATGGTCTCCCTACCCATGTGAGAGACGCAGACTCGGTCTCAACCTGTAAGTCTTTACTGAAGACTCATCTCTTCAGTAGGTCCTATGATTGAGTGTAGTCTGGCCCAGGAGTGTGAAGGTGAACGGAAAGGCTCTGGAGCAACAAACCGCCCTTGCTGTCTCTGCCTGGCCGGTTCCCCTCTCTGCCTCAAAGCCTATTACAGGGGCTAAGTCACTGGCTTACTGGTGCTCTTCCATGCCGTCCCTAGGTGGTGTGCATCACTTGAGTGGGTTGACGTGGTCTTCCTGTCTCGGTTGCCCCCCCCCCCCCCCCCCCCGGGTTGTGCCGTGGCGGAGATCTTTGTGGGCTATACTCGGCCTTGTCTCAGGATGGTAAGTTGGTGGTTGAAGATATCCCTCTAGTGGTGTGGGGTTAAATCCTGCCTGTTTGGCCCTGTCCAGGGAGTATCATCGGATGAGGCCACAGTGTCTCCTGACCCCTCCTGTCCAGTATTTATGCTGTAGTAGTTTATGTGTCGGGGAGCTAGGGTCAGTCTGTTATATCTGGAGTATTTCTCCTTTCTTATCCGGTGTCCTGTGTGAATATAAGCATGCTCTCTCTAATTGTCTCTTTCTCGGAGGACCTGAGCCCTAGGACCATGCCTCAGGACTACCTGGCATGATGACTCCTTGCTGTCCCCTGTCCACCTGGCCGTGCTGCTGCTCCAGTTTCAACTGTTCTGCCTGCGGCTATTGAACCCTGACCTGTTCACCGGACGTGCTACCTGTCCCAGACCTGCTGTTTTCAACTCTCTAGAGACAGCAGGAGCGGTAGAGATGCTCTCAATGATCGGCTATGAAAAGCCAACTGACATTTACTCTTGAGGAGCTGACTTGTTGCACCCTCGACAACTACTGTGATTATTATTATTTGACCACGCTGGTCATTTATGAACATTTGAACATCTTGGCCATGTTCTGTTATAATCTCCACCCGGCACAGCCAGAAGAGGACTGGCCACCCCTCATAGCCTGGTTCCTCTTTAGGTTTCTTCCTAGGTTTTGGCCTTTCTAGGGAGTTTTTCCTAGCCACCGTACTTCTACACTTGCATTGCTTGCTGTTTGGGGTTTTAGGCTGGGTTTCTATACAACACTTTGAGGTATCAGCTGATGTAAGAAGGGCTATATAAATACATTTGATTTTGATTTGATATACTGTATTCTATTCTACTGTATTTTAGTCAATGCAACTCCGACATTGCTCGATCTGGTATTTATATATTTCTTAATTCCATTCTTTTACTTTTAGATTTGTGTGTATTGTTGTGAATTGTAAGATACTATTGCACTTTTGGAGCTAGGAACACAAGCATTTCACTACACCCGCAATAACATTGCTAAATATGTGTATGCGACCAATAAAATAATTTATCACTGTAATTTTGATGGCCAACTAGCTGAAAATGCTTGAGATGGTTTATCTAATGTTCTCGCAATAGATTTTAGTTAATCTCATTCTGGCTAGCATTAGCCTTCCGCCTGAGGAACCTTCACTGTCTCTCAATCTCTCTCTAATTTTTTCTCAATTCCAGTTGTCTTTTTGCTTCCCTCTTTCCCCTTCCCTCCGCCATTCCTCTTCTTATTGTGAGGAGTAGAGAAGAGGGTTTCCACAGTGTTTAGCATTCAGCACCTCTCACTGTAGCATCACAGGCCCGTTTGCATCAGAGACTTACTCCAGGAAAAACACACTTCTTGGAGAGAAATCTTTTTTTACAGTTTGCTTTTTCAGTTATGGTGCACGAATGCACATGCACTCAAACACTACATGGCCAAAAGTATGTGGACAACTGCTCATCAATAAAAATAGAGTCACACACTCCATATATAAACTACTAGTAATTTATTGGGTAAATCCCCAATGTTTGGGCATCACTGTGCCTTCTTCAGGGTAATGTCATGAATGCTTGAACCAGGTTATGTAGACAAACAGTGCAATTAGTGCAACCAATGACAATAATGAGGGGTGTGTCATAATTATTAAGTTAATTAGAATGAATTGAGTGAAACTGTTAAAACAATAACAATAGTTTATGGCATATTGAATATATTAGGCTATTGTTATTATATGGAAACATAATTGAATATTGTACATAATATTAACATCAACATACATTATTGTTTAATTCAATTTCACATATATATTTAATTGTTTCCTATTTCATTTCATTATTTTGTTGCATGTAATCTTTTGGTTCAATCATAATAAGCATCAACAGGGGGAACATATTGGGTGTACGCTGTAGAAAGAATATACCAATTTATAAGACTTATTTGTAAAAGAGAGATTTGTTCATACAGTGGGGGAAAAAAGTATTTGATCCCCTGCTGATTTTGCACGTTTGCCCACTTACAAAGAAATTATCAGTCTATAATTTTAATAGTAGGTTTATTTGAACAGTGAGAGACAGAATAACAACAAAAAATCCAGAAAACACATGTCAAAAATGTTATAAAATGATTTCCATTTTAATGAGGGAAATAAGTATTTGACCCCTCTGCAAAACACGACTTAGTACTAGGTGGCAAAACCCTTGTTGGCAATCACAGAGGTCAGACGTTTCTTGTAGTTGGCCACCAGGTTTGCACACATCTCAGGAGGGATTTTGTCCCACTCCTCTTTGCAGATCTTCTCCAAGTCATTAAGGTATCGAGGCTGACGTTTGGCAACTCGAACCTTCAGCTCCCTCCACAGATTTTCTATGGGATTAAGGTCTGGAGACTGGCTAGGCCACTCCAGGACCTTAATGTGCTTCTTCTTGAGTCACTCCTTTGTTGCCTTGGCCATGTGTTTTGGGTCATTGTCATGCTGGAATACCCATCCACGACCCATTTACAATGCCCTGGCTGAGGGAAGGAGGTTCTCACCCAAGATTTGACGGTACATGGCAGCGTCCATCGTCCCTTTGATGCGGTGAAGTTGTCATATCCCCTTAGCAGAAAAACCCCCCCAAAGCATAATGTTTCCACCTCCATGTTTGACAGTGGAGATGGTGTTCTTGGGGTCATAGGCAGCATTCCTACTCCTCCAACAAAAGGCGAGTTGAGTTGATGTCAAAGAGCTCCATTTTGGTCTCATCTGACCACAACACTTTCACCCAGTTGTCCTCTGAGTCATTCAGATGTTCATTGGCAAACTTCAGACGGGCATGTATATGTATTCTTGAGCAGGGAGACCTTGCCGGCGCTGCAGGATTTCAGTCCTTCACGGCGTAGTGTGTTACCAATTGTTTGCTTGGTGACTATGTTCCCAGCTACCTTGAGATCATTGACTAGACCCTCCCGTGTAGTTCTAGGCTGATTCCTCACCGTTCTCATGATCATTGCAACTCCACGAGGTGAGATCTTGCATGGAGCCCCAGGCCGAGGGATATTGACAGTTCTTTTGTGTTTCTTCCATTTGCAAATAATCGCACCAAATGTTGTCACCTTCTCACCAAGCTGCTTGGCGATAGCCTTGTAGCCCATTCCAGCCTTGTGTAGTTCTACAATCTTGTCCCTGACATCCTTGGAGAGCTCTTTAGTCTTGTCCATGGTGGAGAGTTTGGAATCTGATTAATTGATTGCTTCTGTGGACAGGTGTCTTTTTTACAGGTAACAAGCTGCGGTTAGGAGCACTCCCTTTAAGAGTGTGCTCCTAATCTCAGCTCGTTACCTGTATAAAAAACACCTGGGAGCCAGAAATCTTTCTGATTGAGAGGGGGTCAAATACTTATTTCCCTCATTAAAATGCAAATCAATTTATAACATTTCTGACATGCGTTTTTCTGGATATTTTTGTTGTTATTCTGTCTCTCACTGTTCAAATAGACCTACCATTAAAATTATAGACTGATCCTTTCTTTGTCAGTGGGCAAACATACAAAATCAGCAGGGGATTTTTTGTCTTATTGCAGAATATGCCAGTGCTTTTTCAGGATTGCTTTAAATGTAAATCTCCGAACACTTGGAATACTTGGTGCAAAAGACTGTTGCATTGTTTTTCTTCATTGGTTGAGTTTTTAGCAATTCCTCTCTTGGTTTTTGAGACAACTGCTCGTCGAACATCTCATTCCAAAATCATGGGCATTAATATGGAGTTGGTCCCCTCCTTTGCTGCTATAACAGCCTCCACTCTTCTGGGAAGACTTAGATGTTGGAACATTGCTGCGGAGACGTTCTTCCATTCAGCCACAAGAGCATTAGTGAGGTCGGGCACTGATGTTGGGTGATTAGGCCTGGCTCGCAGTGGGCGTTCCAATTCATCCCAGCGGTGTTCGATGGGGTTGAGGTCAGGGCTCTGTCAGGCCAGTCAAGTTCTTCCACACTAATCTCGACAAACCATTTTTGTATGGACCTCGCTTCGTTCATGGGGGCATCGCCATGCTGAAACAGGAAAGGGTCGTCCAGAAACTGTTGCCACAAAATTGGAAGCACAGAATTTTCTAGAATGTCATTGTATGCTGTAGCATTAAGATTTCCCTTCACTGAAAATAAGGGGCCTAGCCAGAACCATGAAAAACAGCCAAAGACCATTATTCCTCCTCCACCACCCTTTACAGTTGGCACTCCTGGCATCCGCCAAACCCAGATTCGTCCGTCAAACTGACAGATGGTGAAGCGTGATTCATCACTCCAGAGAGCGCGTTTCCACTGCTCCAGAGTCCAATGGCTTTACACCACTCCAACTGACGCTTGGCATTGCGCATGGTGATCTTAGGCTTGTGTGTGGCTGCTCGGCCATGGAAACCCATTTCATGAAGCTCCCAACAAGCAGTTCTTCTGCTGACGTTGCTTCCAGAGGCAGTTTGGAACTCGGTAGTGAGTGTTGCACTACGCACTTCAGTACTCCCATTCTATGAGGCTGTGTGCCTGAGCAGTTTTTGCTCCTAGACTTTTCTACCTCACAATAACAGCACTTACGAACACACCCACAGACACAATAAGTATATGCAATGAACACCATGAAATTAGTGGATGAATGTTAATACCTTAAACATGGCATTTGGCACACATACGATTAACCTTGAGTAATTCAGATATGAATCATGTGGGGGAATTTGCATGATCTCCTCTGTGCTTCCTCAGGTCAAAGTGCTAATGAACAGCCTTCACTCTGTCAATACCTACTGGCTTAATTCCTCCATTGGTTTGTGCACATAATTCTCAACAACACTGTTAGTCTGTATCTACATTATGATGGAATTATTAAGAGAGCATATTCGGAAAGTATTCAGACCCCTTCCCATTTTCCACATTTTGTTACGTTACAGCCTTATTCTCAAACAGATTAAATTTTTTACAAATCCTCATCAATCTACACACAATACTTTACAAAGACGAAACCCAAAAAGTTTAGAAATGTTTGCACATTTATTACCCAAAAATATATATATACACTGCTCAAAAAAATAAAGGGAACACTTAAACAACATTTCCTAGATCTGAATGAAAGAAATAATCTTATTAAATACTTTTTTCTTTACATAGTTGAATGTGCTGACAAAAAAATCATACAAAAATGATCAATGGAAATCCAATTTATCAACCCATGGAGGTCTGGATTTGGAGTCACACTCAAAATTAAAGTGGAGAACCACACTACAAGCTGATCTAACTTGGATGTAATGTCCTTAAAACAAGTCAAAATGAGGCTCAGTAGTGTGTGTGGCCTCCACGTGCCTGTATGACCTCCCTACAACGCCTGGGCATGCTCCTGATTAGGTGGCGGATGGTCTCCTGAGGGATCTCCTCCCAGACCTGGACTAAAGCATCCGCCAACTCCTGGACAGTCTGTGGTGCAACGTGGCGTTGGTGGATGGAGCGAGACATGATGTCCCAGATGTGCTCAATTGGATTCAGGTCTGGGGAACGGGCGGGCCAGTCCATAGCATCAATGCCTTCCTCTTGCAGGAACTACTGACACACTCCAGCCACATGAGGTCTAGCATTGTCTTGCATTAGGAGGAACCCAGGGCCAACCGCACCAGCATATGGTCTCACAAGGGGTCTGAGGATCTCATCTCGGTACCTAATGGCAGTCAGCACATGGAGGGCTGTGCGGCTCCCCAAAGAAATGCCACCCCACACTATGACTGACCCACCGCCAAACCGGTCATGCTGGAGGATGTTGCAGGCAGCAGAACGTTCTCCACGGCGTCTCCAGACTCTGTCACGTCTGTCACGTGCTCAGTGTGAACCTGCTTTCATCTGTGAAGAGCACAGGGCGCCAGTGGCGAATTTGCCAATCTTGGTGTTCTCTGGCAAATGCCAAACGTCCTGCACGGTGTTGGGCTGTAAGCACAACCCCCACCTGTGGACGTCAGGCCCTCATACCACCCTCATGGAGTCTGTTTCTAACCGTTTGAGCAGACACATGCACATTTGTGGCCTGTTGGAGGTCATTTTGCAGGGCTCTGGCAGTGCTCCTCCTGCTCCTCCTTGCACAAAGGCGGAGGTAGCGGTCCTGCTGCTGGGTTGTTGCCCTCCTACGGCCTCCTCCACGTCTCCTGATGTACTGGCCTGTCTCCTGGTAGCGCCTCCATGCTCTGGACACTACGCTGACAGACACAGCAAACCTTCTTGCCACAGCTCGCATTGATGTGACATCCTGGATGAGCTGTACTACCTGAGCCACTTGTGTGGGTTGTAGACTCCGTCTCATGCTACCACTAGAGTGAAAGCACCGCCAGCATTCAAAAGTGACCAAAACATCAGCCAGGAAGCATAGGAACTGAGAAGTGGTCTGTGGTTACCACCTGCAGAACCACTCCTTTATTGGGGGTGTCTTGCTAATTGCCTATAATTTCCACCTGTTGTCTATTCCATTTGCACAACAGCATGTGAAATTTATTGTCAATCAGTGTTGCTTCCTAAGTGGACAGTTTGATTTCACAGAAGTGGGATTGACTTGGAGTTACATTGTGTTGTTTAAGTGTTCCCTTTATTTTTTGGAGCAGTGTATATTATTTACATAAGTATTCAGACCATTTTCTATGAGACTCGAAATTGATTGGACATGATTTGGAAAGGCACACACCTGTCTATACAAGGTCCCACAGTTGACAGTGCATGTCAGAGCAAAAACCAAGCCATGAGGTCGAAGGAATTGTCTGTAGAGTTCCGAGACAGGATTGTGTCGAGGCACAGATCTGGGGAAGGGTACCAAAACATTTCTGCAGCATTGAAGGTCCCCAAGAACACAGTGGCCTCCATCATTCTTAAATGGAAGAAGTTTGGAATCACCAAGACTCTTCCTAGAGCTGGCCGCCCGGCTAAACTGAGCAATCAGGGGAGAAGAGCCTTGGTCAGGTAGCTGACCAAGAACCTGATGATCCCTCTGACAGAGATCCAGTTTTCCTCTGTGGAGATGGGAGAACCTTCCAAAAGGACAACCATCTCTGCAGCACTCTACCAATCAGGCCTTTATTGTAG
Organism: Salmo trutta; assembly: GCF_901001165.1. Lineage (NCBI taxonomy): Eukaryota > Metazoa > Chordata > Actinopteri > Salmoniformes > Salmonidae > Salmo > Salmo trutta. Next base: position 24,341,113 of record NC_042974.1, read on the forward strand.
TGGCCAGACGGAAGCCACTCCTCAGTAAAAGGCACATGACAGCTGGTTTGGAGTGGGCCAAAAGGCACCTTTTGGACAACTACAAACCATAATAAACATGGCCAACTCAGGCCATGATAAACAACATTCTCTGGTCTGATGAAACCAAGATTGATCTCGTTGGCCTTAATGCCAAGCGTCACACCTGAAGGAAACCAGGCACTATCCCTACCGTGAAGCATGGTGGTGGCAGCATCATGATGTGGGGAGGTTTTTCAGCGGCAGGTACTGAGAGACCAGTCAGGATCGAGGGAAAGATTAACGTAGCATAGTATAGAGAGATCCTTGATGAAATCCTGCTCCAGAGCGCTCAGGACCTCAGACTGGAGCAAACAGGACAACAACTCTAAGCACACAGCCAAGACAATGCAGGATTGGCATCAGGACAATCTCTGAATGTCCTTGAGTGGCCCAGCCAGAGCCCAGACTTGAACCCAATCAAACATCTCTGGAGAGACCTGAAAATAGCTGTGCAGCAACGCTCCCCATCCAACCTGACAAAGCTTGAGTGGATCTGCAGAGAAGAATGGGAGAAACTCCCCAAATACAGGTGTGCCAAGCTTGTTGCGTCATAGCCAAGAAGACTTGAGGCTGTAATTGCTGCCAAAGGTGCTTCAACAAAGTACTGAGTAAAGGGTCTCAATATTTATGCAAATGTCATATTTCATTTGTATTTTTTTATACATTTGCAAAACTGTCTAAAATCCTGTGTTTGCTTTGTCATTATGGGGTATTGTGTGTAGATTGATTTTTTAAAATCCATTTTAGAATAAGGCTGTAACGTAAGAAAATGTGGAAAGTAAAGGGGTCTGAACAATCTGGCATTATGAAAATTATGAAAATAAGAATTTGTTCTTAACTGACTTGCCTAGTTAAATAAAGGCAAAATAAAAAAATATATAAATTATGTGGCATTCATGTGGCATTCATGGCTCCGCTGCTAAGAGCATGCTGCTAACAATACCAGGGTTGTGAGTCCAATTCCTGCTGGGTTTACATGCTAAAATGTATGCACTCACTGTCACTTAGTATAAAAATTAATACTAAACTCAGCAAAAATTTGTAAGTCGCTCTGGAAAAGAGCATCTTCTAAATGACTTAAATGTAAATGTAAATGTGAAAAAAAGAAACATCCTCTCACTGTCAACTGAGTTTATTTTCAGCAAACTTAACATGTGTAAATATTTGTATGAACATAACAAGATTCAACAACTGAGACATAAACTGAACAAGTTCCACAGACATGTGACTAACAGAAATGGAATAATGTGTCCCTGAACAAAGGGGGGGTAAAAATCTAAAGTAACAGTCAGTATCTGGTGTGGCCACCAACTGCATTACGTACTGCAGAGCATCTCCTCCTCGTGGACTGCACCAGATTTGCTAGTTCTTGCTGTGAGATGTTACCCCACTCTTCCACCAAGGCACCTTGAAGTTCCCGGACATTTCTGGGGGGAATGGCCCTAGCCCTCACCCTCTGATCCAACAGGTCCCAGGGCTCTTCACTGGCCATGGCAGAACACTGACATTCCTGTCTTGCAGGAAATAACGCACAGAACGAGCAGTATGGCTGGTGGCATTGTCATGCTGGAGGGTCATGTCAGGATGGGCCTGCAGGAAGGGTACCACATGAGGGAGGAGGATGTCTTCCCTGTAACGCACAGTTTTGAGATTGCCTGAAATGACAACAAGCTCAGTCCGATGATGCTGTGACACACCGCCCCAGACCATGACGGACCCTCGACCTCCAAATCGATCCCGCTCCAGAGTAGAGGCCTCGGTGTAACGCTCATTCCTTTGACGATAAACGCGAATCCGACCATCACCCCTGGTGAGACAAAACCACAACTCGTCAGTGAAGAGCAGTTTTTGCCAGTCCTGTCTGGTCCAGTGAAGGAGGGTTTGTGCCAAAAGGAGACGTTGTTGCCGGTGATGGGCAGTTGTTGTTGCCACCCTGCACCTGTCCCGCAGCGATGTCTTAGGCATCTCACAGTACGGACATTGCAATGTATTGCCCTTGCCACATCTGCAGTCCTCATGCCTCCTTGCGGCATGCCTAAAGCACGTTCATGCAGATGAGCAGGGACCCTGGGCATCTTTCTTTTGGTGTTTTTCAGCGTCAGTAGAAAGGCCTCTTTAGTGTCCTAAGTTTTCATAACTGTGAACTTAATTTCCTACCGTCTGTAAGCATGATTTAATATAGTTGAAATGTTTATAAATGAGATCCGCTTAAATGACTTCTGAAAATGAACACTGGTTATAGTGATATTATGTCTGATCTCGCAAACAATGTAAAGTATGAATAGATAGGTGTAACCTAGAGTCAAGTGTTTTGAAATAAAAGTGTGTCGTTATCCTTCTCTTGACAAACTAGTTGAATTATGCAAGATAACGTGACAATAACATTATTAATGAAGCAGTCCAGACAGCACAGGTGAGCGAGTGCAGGTAGGCCTAGACAGAGCAAGTTTTTGGTTGTTGCAGCTCCGTTCCTCCCCTTTATATAAATGTTTTCATGTATGCTAATACAACCAGTATATATAGTGCCTTCGGAAAGTATTCACAAGTATTTGACTTTTTCCACATTTTGTTAGGTGACAGCCTTATTCTAAAATGGAATAATAAAAACAAAATCCCTCATCAATTTACACACAATACCCCATAATGACAGAGCAAAAACAGGTTTTTAGACAACATTTCAGGCCACTCTACCATAAAAGGTCTGATTGGCGGAGTGCTGCAGAGATCGTTGTCCTTCTGGAAGGTTCTCCCATCTCTACAGAGGAACTCTAGAGCTCTGTCAGTGACCATCGGGTTCTTGGTCATCTCCCTGACCAAGGACCATCTCCCCCGTTTGTTCAGTTTGGTCTTGGTGGTTGCAAACTTCTTCCATTTAAGAAAGAATGAGGCCACTGTGTTCTTGTGGACCTTCAATACTGCAGACATGTTTTGGTACCCTTCCCTAGATCTGGGCCTTGACACAATCCTGTCTCGGAGCTCTATGGACAATTCCTTCGACCTCATGGCTTGGTTTTTGCTCTGTCAGCTGTGGGACCTTATATAGACAGGGTGTGCTTTTCCAAATTATGTCCAATCAATTGCATTTACCACAGGTGGACTCCAATCAAGTTGTAGAAATATCGAGGATGGTCAATGGAAACAGGATGCACCTGAGCTCAATTTCGAGTCTCATAGCAAAGGGTATGAATATTTATGTAAATAAGGTATCTGTTTTTTATTTTGAATACTTTTGTAAACATTTTTTTTTCTAAAAAACAGTTTTTGCTTTGTCATTATGGGGCAGATTGCTGAGGATTTGTATTTATTTAATCAAATTCAGATTAAGAGTGTAACGTAACAAAATGTGGAAAAAGTCAAGGCGTCTGAATACTATCCGAAAACACTGTATATGCAAATGAGGCACATATAATTGTCTTTATTTTATCACACAGTATAAAAAATAACTGATATACCATTGATATTTTACAATAAATGGAATACCTGAATTCCGACCAAAATGCCTGAACTCTGTGCTTGTACATTGTTTTACAGTTGAAGTCAGAAGTTTACATACACCATATCCAAATACATTTAAACTCAGTTTTTCACAATTCCTGACATTTAATCCTAGTAAAAATTCCCTGTCTTACGTCAGTTAGTATCACCACTTTATTTTAAGAATGTGAAATGTCAGAATAATAGTAGAGAGAATGATTTATTTCAACTTTTATTTCTTTCATCACATTCCCAGTGGGTCAGAAGTTTACATACACTCTATTAGTATTTGGTAGCATTGCTTTTAAATTGATTAACTTAACTTGGGACAAACGTTTCGGGTACTCTTCCAAAAGCTTCCCACAATAAGTTGGGTGAATTTTGGCCCATTCCTCCTGACAGAGCTGGTGTAAATGAGTCAGGTTTGTAGGCCTCCTTGCTCGCACACACTTTTTCAGTTCTGCCCACAAATTTTCTATAGGATTGAGGTCAGGGCTTTGTGATGGCCTCTCCAATACCTTGACTTTGTTGTCCTTAAGCCATTTTGTCACAACATTGGAGGCATGCTTGGGGTCATTGTCCATTTAGAAGACCCATTTGCGACCAAGCTTTAACTTCCTGACTGATGTCTTGAGATGTTGCTTCAATATATCCACATAAATTTCCTCCCTCATGATGCCATCTATTTTCTGAAGTGCACCAGTCCCTCCTGCAGCACAGCACCCCCACAACATGATGCTGCCACCCCCGCGCTTCACGGTTGGGATGTTGTTCTTCGGCTTGCAAACCTCCCCCTTTTTCCTCCAAACATAACGATGGTCATTATGACCAAACAGTTCTAATTTTGTACGAAAAGTACAATCTTTGTCCATGTGCAGTTGCAAACCGTAGTCTGGCTCATTTATGGCGGTTTTGGAGTAGTGGCTTCTTCCTTGCTGAGCGGCCTTTCAGGTTATGTCGATATAGGACTTGTTTTACTGTGGACATAGATACTTGTGTACCTGTTTCCTCCAGCATCTTCACAAGGTTCTTTGCTGTTGTTCTGGGATTGATTTGCACTTTTCACACCAAAGTATGTTCATCTCTATGATACAGAACGCATCTCCTTCCTGAGCGGTATGACAGCTGCGTGGTCCCATGGTGTTTATAATTGCGTACTATTGTTTGTACAGATGAACGTGGTACCTTCAGGTGTTTGGAAATTGCTCCCATGGATGAACCAGACTTGTGGAGGTCTACAGTTCTTTTTATGAGGTCTTGGCTGATTTCTTTTGATTTTCCCATGATGTCAAGCAAAGAGCCACTGAGTTTGAAGGTAGAGCTTGAAATACATCTACAGGTACACCTCCAATTGACTGAAATGATGTCAATTAGTCAATCAGAAGCTTCTAACGCCATGACAACATTTTCTGGAATTTTCCAATCTGTTTAAAGACACTGTCAACTTAGTGTTGTCATACAGTGAATTATAAGTGTCTGTAAACAATTGTTGGAAAAATTACTTGTGTCATGCACAAAGTAGATGTCCTAACCGATTTTCCAAAACTATAGTTTGTTAACAAGACATTTGTGGAGTGGTTGAAAAACGAGTTTTAATGACTCCAACCTAAGTGTATGTAAACTTCCGACTTCAACTGTATGTGCTATAATTCAGTCAATATCTGATGGATTTTTTTATTCAAAAAGTTACAAGTCTATTCATCCATTGTCCAAATGTTGCATTTATTAGGATAGTCTTTTAAACCTTTAAACAATTTAAATGATCGTTGCTAAATACATCTTGGAAATATGGGGCACTTCAATGGGTTCAAAATCTGTTCCACATAGAGGAGCACTACCATGGTAAGCAAAAAAGACATCACTGGGATTCTAGCAGATATTTTTAATCTCACCTTCACAGTGCATGAAAACACTGTATTACTCACTACACTTGGAGGTGTGATATTTTGAAACTGCTCTTTTAATGCTGTCATTTAAATTAAACAATGTGAAAATGCAAGGCAAACGTCATGAGCAACAGTATTCCAAACATATTTGGGATTATTGCAATGTCCCACTATTCAAAACTGTTATTTACGCATGAGTGTGCGATTAGGCGGAAAATGTCTGCCTAGCTGTCTAATTGTCAGACTTTGAACCAAAACCTATTCAGGCATTTTCGAAGAATCAGATTCACTGTCAAAACAAAGATTGATCAGCATTTAAATTAAGGACATAACATAAAACAATGTAGAAAAATGCTTGTGGGCAATTACATCAGATGAGATGAATTATGTTTACCACATGGCACTGAAAGATAATCTGCTTTGATGATAAGTAGGTAATAATATGAACGATGTCAAGTTAAACTCAGGTGAGCTAATCAAAGACAGTATCATTAGCTTTCTGTCACAGATTGAGTCCCTGAGAATGTTTCTCCTCTCTAAAACTAATCTCTATTAGACATGCAAAATGTTTGAAATTAAACTAAATGCATGATTATATCCATTTTTGTGTTTTCATTTGAAATAGTACAGTAGTTTATTGGCAGACTCTATAAGATACTGTATGATGCACCTGATATTCTGTTATTAGACATTCTGTTGGAAGTAAAAAGGCAAAAACTAACTGTGCAGCTTGGCAGAGTGGTATGGGGGGAGTGTGTGGTCTTTGAGTGGAATTCTTTTGAGGAAATCCACAAACCAGAGTCCTCCTACTTCACTGTTATCCAACCCAATTAGCTACCAGCCAGACATTTGAAACCATTTGTGTTGGATGGAGCTGGTGGCTGTGGTCTGGCATCTAGCACGTGTGTGTGTCTGTGTCTGTGCGTATGCATGCGTAGTGCAATGCTGACGCTATGACTCTCGTTTGGATGTGCATGGGCTTTGTGTCATAGTTCAGTTTAACCTGGCACAGCACTAAACGTGCATGAGACACAGCTAGTGAGAGAGAGGAGATCAGACACTCAGAGAGCGGTGGATAAAAAAGCACTATGGCTTAACACTAGAACAGCTGGGCGTTGATGAACCCCCCTTCAAGCTAAAGAGCAGTCAATCTGACAGAAACATTCTAACAGAGTAATTAATATATTTCATATATGCTATAGCAAAAATAATCATTTGTTTGTGTTTATGAAGGCCTTGGGTAACATTAGAATACAATTTGTACTTCATTTCAAACAGCACAATAGCATTTTCATTAGTTTATGTTACTGTAGGCTATATGTTCAATAAAACATTTTTGTGGAGTGCCTTTGTTAATACTATGAAACAGAAAGCATATGCGTTGGAACATGGGAACAGCTTGTTTTTACAATGACAAAATAAAATAAAAATATCCCAACCACCAAGAAGTACGGTCAAAAGACACTCGGTCAAATTACGAAAACATCAGTAGCCTAACATGCTGACCAGACCGCCATCGTGCGCATGTTGATTTTGTCCACCCACACCAGACGCAATCAGGACACGCACGTTGAAATATCAAAACAATTTGAGGACAGGTCGAAAAGCATTAAACATTTATGGAAATTTAGCTAGCTAGCTTGCTGTTGCTGGCTAATTTGTCCTGGGATAAAAACATTGGGTTGTTATTTTACCTGAAATGCACAAGGTCCTCTACTCCGACAACTAATCCACAGATAAAAGGGTAAACCGAGTTCATTTCTAGTAATCTCTCCTCCTTCAGGCTTCTTCATCTTCTTTGGACTTTATATAGCAGTTGGCAACCAACTTTAAGGTCCATTACCACTACCAACTGGGCTGTGGACCTCAGTTCATCTTTAAATCACCCATGTGGGTATATGCTCCTAAAAACCAATGAGGAGATGGCACGTGGGTATATGCTCCTAAAAACCAATGAGGTAATGGGAGAGGCGGGACATGCAGCGAGTCAAGCGTCACAGATAAAACCAAGTTCTATTTTAGTGCCTGGCTACACAGACGCTCGTTGACGCCCGCGAGCAGTATGGGTGCAATGATTGAATAAACACCTACAGTACCAGTCAAAAGTTTGGACACACCTACTCATTCAAGGGTTTTTCTTTATTTTTACTATTTTCTACATTGTAGAACAACAGTGAAGACATCAAAACTATGAAATAACACATATGGAATCATGTAGTAACCAAAAAAGTGATAAACAAAGCAAAATATAGTAGCCACCCTTTGCCTTGATGACAGTATTGCACACTCTTGGCATTCTCTCAACCAGTTTCATGAAGTAGTCACCTGGAATGCATTTCAATTAACAGCTGTGCCTTGTTAAAAGTTCATTTGTGGAATTTCTATCCTTCTTAATGTGTTTGAACCAATCAGTTGTGTTGGGACAAGGCAGGGGTGGTATACAGAATATGGTCTTTTACCAAATAGGGCTGGGTCCATATTATGGCAAGAACAGCTCAAATAAGCAAAGAGAAACAACAGTCCATCATTACTTTAATACATGAAGTTCAGTCAATGTGGAAAATACCAAGAACTTTGAAAGTTTCTTCAAGTGCAGTCGTAAAAACTATCAAGCACTATGATGAAACTGGCTCTCATGAGGACTGCCACAGGATGGGAAGAACCAGAGTTACCTCTGTTGCAGTGGACAAGTTTATTAGAGTTAACTGCACCTCAGATTGTAGCCCAAATAAATGCTTCACAGAGTTCAAGTAAAAGACACATCTCAATATCAACTGTTCAGAAGACACTGTGTGAATCGTCTGTGATCACTGTGGAAATCTGTCCTTGGGTGTGATGAGTCCAAATTTGAGATGTTTGGTTCCAATTGCCATGTCTTTGTGAGACGCAGAGTTGGTGAACAGATGACGTCCGCATGTGTGGTTCCCACCGTGAAGCATGGAGAAGGAGGTGTGATGGTGTGGGGGTGCTTTGCTGGTGACACTGTCAGTGATTTATTTACAATTCAAGGCACACTTAACCAGCATGGCTACCACAGTATTCTGCAGCGGTATGTCATCCCATCTGGTTTGCGCTTAGTGGGACTATCATTTGTTTTTCAACAGGACAATGAACCAAAACACACCTGTGTAAGGGCTATTTGACCAAGATGGAGTGTGATGGTGCTGCATCAGATGACCTGGCCTCCACAATCACCCAACATCAACCCAGTTGAGATGGTTTGGGATGAGTTGGACTGCAGAGTGAAGGAAAAGCAGACAACAAGTGCTCAGCATATCTGTGAACTCCTTCAAGACTGTTGGAAAAGCATTCCTCATGAAGCTGGTTGAGAGAATGCCAAGAGTGTGCAAAGCTATCATCAAGGCAAATGGTGCCTATTTGAAGGATCTAAAATCTAAAATCTATTTTGATTTGTTTAACACTTTTTTGGTTACTACATGATTCCATATGTGTTATTTCATCATGTTGATGTCTTCACTACTATTCTACAATGTAGAAATTAGTAAAAATAAAGTAAAACCCTTGAATGAGTAGATGTGTCCAAACTTTTGACTGGTACTGTATGTGTAAATTTATTTTGCAACGCGAGCGGTGTGGTCAGCATGTAAACATCATTATAAGCGGCAAATCGCCTTGATAAATAGTGAAAAAGCATTAGCAATTGCATTATAACGTATAACTGTTGATATGACAGCAGTCAAAAATAGTAAATTATTGTCAGCTCGTGCTTGTGTGCATCTTCACCCATTTCTAAGGACCGACGCTGGAGATGGGAAGCAGGTACAGGGAGTTGAACATTTTAATTAAGAACAGACAGGTAACAGGACAGGAACAGCGTCAGCACACGGGTATACAAAGACATATGAACATTAATGCTGAAGCGGGGAACAGAGCGAGGAAACCAACAGATATAGGGGAAGTAATGACAGAGGTGATTGAGTCCAGGTGAGTCCAATAATCGCTGACAGTACCCCCCCCCCCGGCGTCCCACCTGGGTGAGCCTGGCGGGCCGGCTGAGGCACGGGTGCTGGACAAGCCGGCCGGGGCGTAAACTCCAGACGAACCGGCAGAGGCATGGGAGCCTGGCGAGCTGGCTGAGGCATAGGAGCCCGACAATCCGGCTGAGGCGTAAAAGCCTGTTGATCCGCTGAGGCGTGGGAGCCTGATGATCCGGCAGACGCGCAGCAGCCTGACGCGCTGGCTGGGCGTAAAAACCTGACGATCCGGCTGAGGCCTGACGTGTTCTTCATTCACAATTGGTGATTACACTTCTTTCGCTTCTCCTCGCTCATTAACTCACCCATTCTCCCTATGATCCTTTACTTAATTTATTAAAACTGTTGTTATGTGTATGAAATTGGTGTGAAAATATGTGTGAAATTGACAATAGCAGTGTGTTATATAGACTTAGTTAGGAAAAGTCAAGGATGGAGGGCGGCATGAGCTAAAAAATGGCAGAGGAAAAAAATCAAAAATAAATAATCACGAGCAGTCAAAATGACTGCTTTAGTGGTTCTACAGTTAAACACCAGCAGAGTACACTGAACTAACCACAGCACAGAGAGGGGGTGTTCTACAATTAATCCAAACATGCGGTGTTCTATGCATGAGACAATATACTGCGGAAAGGAGGGATGGGAACGGTGATATGAGTGGAAGCAGCCTCTCCTCCTAAAGGATGTTGGAGGTCTGAGTCGGTTTTACTGAGCAGTGGGACAATCAAAGGGAACCGCTGAGCCCTGCAACTCCCCTGCACCTACACCTCCAGCCACCGGGAGGCACTACACCCAGAAGTTGAATTGCCCCCCAATGGGAGAAGCCTTGCCTAGGGACGTGCCAGTACCCACCATATTGGAATTCAAAGGGGGGAATCCCAACATAACTGTTGTCTACATCAGGATGACTAACTGTCCAGCACTTTCATCCCTCATTTGGTGAGAGACACAAACAATTGCTATTGTCATGTAGCAATAGCATATTGCAGTTATTCCTGGTTGACTGCCATTGTTTTCCACAAGAAAATAACCCAATAACAGTAAACTGATTTCTCCAGGATTCCTATTCTAATCCTGTAAATGGCATTCCTATGCACAAAACAATCCTACCAGATGCCTACATGAGAAATTACTGGAGTGGAAAAGCGCCCTCTAAACAGTGGATGTGAGGGGCTGCCAGGGCGGCTGTTATAGTGAAGTGAGAAAGGGCCTGTGAGGCTGTGCCAGATCGGCAGTAATTGGAGGGGCCTTCGCATATGCAGTGCCACGTCGGAGGGTTGTACTCCCAGAGCAGAGGAGAGCAAGGAAGAGTCCAGTGCCAGGGTTTAAAAAAGTCTAGTTAGGAGAGAGAGGCAGAGAGAGAGACAGAGAGAAAGAGAGAGAGCTGAGAGAGAGAGCTGAGAAAGAGAGCTGAGAGAGGTCTGAGAGTGAGAGGTCTGAGAGAGAGGTCTGAGAGAGAGAGAGAGAGAGAGAGAGAGAGAGAGAGAGGGGGCTGAGAGATGGCTGGTTGGCAGCATCCCCCACCCTAAGTAGCCTCACTACTGCTCTGAGTGCCCCTCACAATCAATGACAATCACTCCCTGTCTATCAAGCCACACAGGTTTGGTTTGGAATTTGTTCACTTCTATAAGCCTTGTCATACTCTCAACCTCTGTCATTGATAATCACAAAGGGACAGCTTAGTCATTAAAGGACTGTGTTGCTTTTCTCCCCATGGCTATTTTATCTCAGAACCCTGCATAGCTGCACTGGGCCCTCCGACCAAGCTAAATAATAGCTGAACACAGTAGACTGGCTAATCTAATCTGAATAGGACACAGTTAACAAACACACAGAAACACGCAGGCATGCAAGCAAACACGCAGACACACATCCGCACGCGCACACACACACATAGTAGCTGAAGGGTATAACTACCTACTGAAATATTGCAAAACAATGCCCCTTGAATGCCAGAGGAGTGTTTTTCCCTGTCTGCATCTGTAGACCGTAAGCTGTCATCTGTCAATTGGGATGGGCCAGCAGCCGTTATGACAGGATAACAGTGATTTAGTGTGACAGGGATACAAGGCCACAGTATCCATCAGGGGGGAATGGCCTGCATACTCTGACTTCAAAACTACCCCACCAATCCCCACTCCTCCCACTTTACAGCGCAGCCTATCACGGCTGATTTACACCATGCCATGGCACCAAAACAGGATGTCAATTTATGGAGAGTAATAGACACCATCAACTCTGCCAGACAGGAGCCCTGCCCTGTTATTCTTCCACAGATTCTTCCATAATAAGCTGCATTATGTACAAAAATATAGAGAGATAAACTTTTGGACAGAAATAAATGTCCAATCTGTGATGAACTCTTACTGTACCATAGAAGAACAGTATAATTCCTAGAACAGACATCCGCATTCATGTCAACAGTCTTTAATAGGGGGACCAGCGGCAATATTGAGTGGATGCTATACCCATTAACCAGGGAGTAAAAGCAGGAATTTCATCATTCAGAGTGTGCTTTATTATCAAGCCATTCTATTTCTATGTACTGTACCTTGCGGAGTTGGCTGGCGGGGGAGCCGCTGCCGTTGACCGGGTGACATTTGAAGTTGAGCAGTAGGTCCCCGATGGCATCCTGGTCCCCATCGGCCCTCTGACTAGAGAGGGGTGGAAGGGGGGCTCTCTGTCCTGCCGTACACGAAAGACCCTGGAAGTTAGACGGCCTGATCAAAAAGGCCTCCAGGGCTATGTTAGGAGACACCTGGATGGAGACAGAGTGATAGGGAGGGTGGAGTGAGTTTATCCTCCGGGTCTGAACAGAAATGGCTGATCATTGAAATTGTAATTTTGTGTTGAATCAACCAAAAAAAAGATGTTGACGAAACAAAACCAAAGTGCTGCTCATGCTGAGTTGTGAGACTAAAATAATGATGAACTAGCTGTGATTCTGAAACCAATCTTGGTAACACGTTATAAGGTGCAGATATTGGATCTTAATTTGATCACTCTGTTGTCGCTGAGAATTTTCCCGGGGTTGCAGGAATTACAGAAATTCATTGAACACCCGCACTAACACATGGCTACATTAACAGTACTGCACTTTTCATGAAGCCTAATTTTGACCAGCTAAAAGCCTAACCACGATCAAGCAACATTACATCTGCGGAAAAGTGTGAATGGACTATAATGTAAAATCCTATTGCTGCACGATTCTTTTGCTGCGACAATACTGGTCAGATCCAACACCTGTATCCTTTAAGGGGTTAAAATGTAATTTATAGACATTTAAGTGCATTTGATGTTTGTCTACCTACCTTTGATATGACCTGCGTGTCTATGGTGAGAGCCAGGTCGGCGATGCGTTCCACACACTGGACGATGCGAGTACACGCCCTGGCCTCGTTTTGAGCCATCCACAGGATGTGTTCCTCCACCAGCATCATGTTACTGGCTATGTCAGAGATATAGTCCCCTAGCTACAGGATTCAGGTAGAGAGAAAGTAGATCTGTCATTAACATCTATCACATCCACTAAAGAAAAGCCATTTATTATACCAAAACGGATTGCTGAGGGTGGTGATGGTGACTTTATTCATTATATAAAGATTTAATTTAGATTAGCGGCTCCAATGGGGCATAATCACTTCATTGTGATGACAGTTGAACTATTTACATCACCGTCAGAGTTTTTTAATCTAACTGTTCTGTGGAGAGATTGGGTTGGCATTAATCATTGTGTATCTGGGAATCCAAGTGTTGGTAGGTTTTCTAGTATGACTGTGTTAACCTATGGCAAGTGGCTCGGAGATGAGAGCTCCAAATAATGATCTTCTCACAGAAAAAGCCAATTACAATTCCAACACACTCCTCTGACCTGTGTGCCCAGACCCTGTAGTTGTCTTCAATCGTATAGAGGAAAGACATTTTGAATTGGTTAAGGGGATATTATCTCTTAATCACCACACCTCTCAGGTGCATTATTGTCACAACCAAGGAAAAAAGTAAGATGTAAAGTGCACCGCTTTTCAAAATATATTGAAGGCTAGTATAGGCTGTATGGTGGCAGGATAAGACGCCTTTACTCCTGAAATGTGAGTACATGAAGCATAACGTACAGTTTCTCAAATCGCGATATATGTGAATCTGCTGCTACTTCCATTTAAGCTACCGACTGATCAGTTTCATACAGCGTGGCCTACACACAATACCACATAATATACTACATCGTCGAACATCTAATTTCAAAATCATAGGCATTAATATGGAGTTGGTCACCCCTTTGCTGCTACAACAGTCTCCACTCTTCTGGGAAGGCTTTCCACTAGATGTCGGAGCATTGCTGCGGGGACTTGCTTCCATTCAGCCCCAAGCGTATTGGTGAGGTCGGGCACGGATGTTGGGGGCGATTAGGCCTGGCTCGCAGTTGGCGTTTCAATTCATCCCAAAGGTGTTCGATGGGGTTGAGGTCAGGGCTCTGTGCAGGCCAGTCAAGTTCTTCCACACCGATCTCGACAAACCATTTCTGTATGGACCTCACTTTGTGCAAGGGAGCATTGTCATGCTGAAACAGGAAAGGGCCTTACCCAAACGGTTGCCACAAAGCTGGAAGAATCGTCTAGAATGTCATTGTATGCTGTAGCATTAAGATTTCCCTTTACTGGAACTAAGGGGCCTAGCCTGATCCATGAAAAACAGCCAGAGACCGGTATTCCTCCTCCACCAAACTTTACAGTTGGCACTGCATTGGGGCAGGTAGCATTCTCCTGGCATCTGCCAAACCCAGATTCGTCAGTCGAACTGCCAGATGATGAAGCGTGATTCATCACTCCAGAGAACAAGTTTCCACTACTACAAAGTCCAATGGCAGCAAGCTTTACACCACTCCAGCAGATGCTAGGCATTGCACATTTTTATCTTAAGCTTGTGTGCGCGGCTGCTCAGCCTTGGAAACCCATTTCATGAAGCTCCCGGCGAACAGCTCTTCCGCTGACGCTGCTTCCAGAGGCAGTTTGGAACTCGGTAGTGAGTGTTGCAAAAGAGGACAGACAATTTTTACGCGCTACGCACATCAGCACTCGCCAGTCTTGGTCTCTGAACTTGTGTGGTCTACCACTTTGCGGCTGAGCCATTGTTGCTCCTAGATGTTTCCACTTCACAATAACAGCCCTTACAGTTGACCCGGGCAGCTTTACCAGGGACGAAATTTAATGAAGTGACTTGTTGGAAAGGTGGCATCCTATGACAGTGCCACTTAGAAAGTCACTGAGCATTTTACTGCCAATGTTTCTCCACAGAGATTGCATGGCTGTGTGCTCGATTTTATACACCTGTCTGTAACGGCTGTCGTTGAAATGAGACCAAGGTGCAGCGGAGGATGTGTTCATCTTAAATGATTTAATGACCGAATGAACACTATACAAAAAAGAAACCAAAAGAACGACCAGCAACAGTTCTGTAAGGAACAAACTCTAAACAGAAAACATTCACCCACAAACCCCAAAGGAAAAACAGGCTGCCTATGTATGACTCCCAATCAGCAACAACGATCTACACTTGTTCCTGATTGAGAGCCATACACAGCCGAAACAAAGAAAACCACCAACATAGAAAAAGAAACCTAGAACGCCCACCCATGTCACACCCTGGCCTAACCAAAAATAGAGAACAAAAAACCCTCTCTATGGCCAGGGCGTTACAGTACCCCCCCCCCAAAGGTGCGGACTCCGGCTGCAAAACCTGACTCTAAAGGGGAGGGTCCGGGTGGGCCTTCCTACGGCGGCGGCTCTGGTGCGGGACGTGGACCCCGCTCCACCCTCGGCTTAGCCCACTAAGGTGGCGTCCCTGGCTGTGCCGGAGGACTAGCGGGCGGCTCTGGCGGCTCCGGACTGGCGGGCAGCTCTGGCGGCTCCGGACTGGCGGGCGGCTCTGGCGGCTCCGGACTGGCGGGCGGCTCTGGCGGCTCCGGACTGGCGGGCGGCTCTGGCCCAGGATTCACCAGGCTGGGGAGACATGCAGGAGGCCTGGCTCTGTGCGCAGGCACAGGACTCACCAGGCTGGGGAGACCCACAGGAGGCCTGGTCCGAGGAGGAGGCACAGGATATACCAGGCTGGGGAGACCCACTGGAGACCTGGTCCTGGGAGGAGGCACAGGATAGACCAGGCTGGAGAGACCCACTGGAGGCCTGGTCCGAGGAGGAGGCACAGGATAAACCGGGCTGTGGGGGAGCACTGGAGTTCTGGTGCATAGGCTTGCCACCCATACTCCAGGCTGAATGCCCACTCTTGCCCGGCACGGGCGGAGCGCAGGCATAGGACGAACTGAGCCCTCCCAGCGCCCCGGAGACACAGAGCGCAGAGCCGGCGCAGGATAACCTGGACCGAAACGGCGCACTGGAGACCAGACGCGCTGAGCTGGCACAATCCACCCTGGCTCGATGCCCACACTCGCATGGCACTTGCGGGGGGCTGGCCTATTGCGCACCGGGCTATGAGCGCGCACTGGAGACACCGTGCGCTTCACAGCATAACACGGTGCCTGACCAGTACCACGCTGCTTCCGGTAAGCACGGGGATTCGATCCTGGCTCTGCCACACTCCCCTTGTGCCCCCCCAAATGTTTTTGGGGGGGCTGCCTCTCATGCCTGTTGCGCTCCCTTGCCTCATACCATCGCCTCTCCGCTCTCGCTGCCTCGATCTCCCACTGCGGGCGGCGATACTCCCCAGCTTGACTCCATGGTCCCTTACCGTCCAGTAATTCCACCCACGTCCACGAATCCTGAACCCTCTGCTCCTTCCTTTCACGCTGATTGGTCCTTTTATGGTGGGTGAATCTGTAACGATGGACGTTGTGGGTGTGGAGTCAAGCGCAGGAAATAAGAGCGTTTACTATAGTGCTTTATTAGACACAACACCAAAAAGAGTATTCACCCAAAAATACGACAGGGCGTAATCAAAATACAGAGTCTCATACAAAAATACGTTCCACTACACAACACAGTGTGAAGGAACGAAATAAGCCCGCACATGTCACACCCTGGCCTAACCAAAAATAGAGAACAAAAAAGCCTCTCTATGGCCAGGGCGTTACACTGTCAGCAAAGGGCGTGGCTGAAATTTCACACATCAATCTATACACAATACCCCATAACGACAAAGCGAAAACAGGTTTTTAGAAAAAAATTAAGAAACTGACGTATTCAAACCCTTTGCTATGAAACACGAAATTTAGCTCAGGTGCATCCTGTTTCCATTGATAGCCCTGGAGATGTTACTACAATTTGAATGGAGTCCACCTATGGTCTTGATTGGACATGATTCGGAAAGGCACACACATGTCTATATAAGGTCCCACAAGTCATGAGGTTGAAGGAATTGTCCGTAGCGCTCCAATACAGGATTGTATTGAGGCACAGATCTGGAGAAGGGTACCAAAAAATGTCTGCAGCATTGAAGGTCCCCAAGAACACAGTGGCCTCCATCTTTATTAAATGGAAGAAGTTTGGAACCACCAAGACTTCCTAGAGCTGGCCGCCAGGCAAACTGAGATATCAGGGGAGAAGGGCCTTGGTCAGGGAGAGCTCCAGAGTTCCTCTGTGGAGATGGGAAAAACTTCCAGAAGGACAACCATCTCGGCAGTTATCCACCAATCAGGCCTTTATGGTAGAGTGGCCAGACATAAGACACTCCTCAGTAAAAGGCGCATGGCAGCCCGCTTGGAATTTGCCAAAAGGCACCTAAAGGACTCTGACCATGAAAAACAAGACTCTCTGGTCTGATGAAACCAAGATTGAACTCTTTGGCCTGAATGCCAAGCGTCATGTCTTCAAGAAACCTGGCACCATCCCTACGGTGAAGTATGGCAGTGGCAGCATAATGCTGTGGGGATGTTTTCCAGCGGCAGGGACTGGGAGACCAGTCAGGATCGAGGAAAAGATGAACGGAGCAAAGTACAGAGAGATCCTTGATGAAAACTTGCTCCAGAGAGCTCAGGGCCTCAGACTGGGGCGAAGGTTCACCTTCCAAAAGGACAACAACCCTAAGCAACACAACGCAGGTGTGGCTTCGGGACAAGTCTCTGGATGTCCTTGAGTGGCCCAGTCAGAGCCCAGACTTGAACCCGAACGAACATCTCTGGTGAGACCTGAAAATAGCTGTGCAGTGATGTTCCCCATCCAACCTGACAGAGCTTGAGAGGATCTGCAGAGTAGAATGGGAGAAACTCCCCAAATACAGGTGTGCCAAGCTTGTAGCGTCATACCAAAGAAAACTCGAGGCTGTAATCGCTGCCAAATGTTCTTTAACAAAGTACAGAGTAAAGGATCTGAATATTTATGTAAATGTAATATTTCAGGGTTTTTTCTATATACATTCCCAAAAATTTCTAAAAACCTGATTTTGCTTTGTCATTATGGGGTATTGTGTGTAAATTGATGATACATTTTAGAATCAGTCTGTAGCGTAACAAAATGTGGAAAAAGTCAAGAGGTGTGAATACTTTCTGAATGCACTGTAAATTGCATGGACTCACTGTGTGCAATAATAGTGTTTAATATGATTTTTGATTGACTACTTAATCTCTGTACCATCATGTTATGGGTATGCTTGTGAGGACTGGGGAGTTTTTTAGTAAAAAACTAAACGGTATGGAGCTAAGCACCGACAAAATCTTAGAGGACAACCTGTTACTATCTGCTTTCCACCAGACACTGGGAGATAAATTCACCTTTCAGCAGGACAATACCCTAAAACACAAGGCCAAATATACACTGGAGTTGCTTACCAAGAAGACCGTGAATGTTCCTGAGCGGACGAGTTACAGTTTTGACTCGTGAAAATCTATGGCAAGACCTGAAAATGGTTGTCTAGCAATGATCAACAACCAATTTGACAGAGCTTGTTGAATTATGAAAAGAATAATGGACAAATGTTGCACAATCCAGGTGTGGAAAAATGTTAGAAACGTACCCAGAACAACAGCTGTAATCACTGCCAAAGGTGCTTCTACAAAGTATTGACTCAGGGTGTGAATACTTATGTAAATGAAATATTTCTGTATTTCATTAGTTGTCCACAATTTTACATAATTGTAAGGCACTGTATAGTTTCCCTTCAAATGGCATGATACCAAGTTGACGCACTGATGACATCTCAGCGAAATTACCACCCAAAGTCTAGCATTTATGGGGCTGGAGTAGACTAGCCAGCTACCGGAGCAAAAAGAGACAGCCATTCATATGTGCCTTTCATTGGACTATAAACCGCTCGTCCAAAGAAAACAGCTTGGGTTCTTTATTGTATCATTCCTTGAACTTAGAGTGTGTGATCAAACACATTATAACGTTTTAGTGGACTGCTGGATGGATGCTGAGGCTAAGTGCTGTGTGTGTTTGTTATTTGTGTGTTTGTGAGCGAGCGCGCATAGGTGTGTGTGTGTGTGTGTACGTGAGTGCGTGCGTGCAACCTTCTGTGTGTGTGAGCAGCAGATAAGTGCTGCTATCATACGTACGTCTCTGCGCTGGCCCACTAGGCGAGTCAGCCTCTCCACCAGGTGTGTGACAAAGACGACATCCATCACATCGCTGAAGTCCCCTGCCCTGCTGGTGAAGGCTACCAGCTGCTGGGCTAACGGCTGGGCATTACTGGTGTTGATGGTCATCTGGAAACAGAACAGTGGTTGGGTTAGAAGAGACTAGATCACTTGGATTTTGATGCATTTCATATATGCATATGGGCATAAATTAAGCAAGATATTACCTTAAATAACATTTAAAAATGCTAAGCACAGACATTATAATTGAAGATTCTTCAGTTTTCAACCCCTCCTTGTCTCGCTTTGTTTCTGCTAGTGAGAAAAAGCCTGAAATCGATGTTTGAGATAATAATGTGGATGTAAGGTGAGAGTTCCATGCCTGACTCTCCTGGGTTAAAGGTGAGATTTGCGGAGTGAATTGCTGTCCTACCTGGGTGAGCTCGTGCAGTACACGGGTCACCTCGCTGGCATACGGGCACTGGGTATAGTCGTCCTCTGCCCACTGGCCTGCCCGGTCACAGCGTCGCCAGGCCTTCTTCTCCCTCTGAGTGGGGTGGTGTGAAGAGGCACCGGAAGGATGGGGGGCAGATCCAAATGTAGATGGAGCACAGGGCAGGAAGGCCAATAACCCTGCCAGGGTCTTTGGCCACCTGTCACAAGACATGGTATCAATATCCTTGTCACCATGATCCACCATAAGCCTTGATTTCCCGATGACATCATATGTGACACTTTGCTTTGTTATTACTAAGTTATCATATACTGTTGATCTGCTGTTGATATGCATAACAAGTAAACAATCATAATGGCACTGCATATTACATTTTAATCTTACTGCAGTCTATACCCTGAAAATACCCTAAAAAACAAGCTTATTTCATTTCACAATGTAAATTTGGCCATTTTTCATGAGGTGAAAACAAGAATAAATTGAGGAGAGACTGAGGAGAAATCTGTTGTGTTCGTGAGGAATCTGTCTGGCATTCTCCCCTTCATCACGGCACCGGCTACTTAGTAATGTATGGTACTAATTTCCCCCCAACAAAAAAGGCTCTCATTTTCCAGCCTATTACGTCACTGCTGGGCAGAAACAAAGCCTCTCTGCTCGCTGCACTGGAAGTGGGCTGTAAAGTACAGGAGAAACGCACAACAATGGAGCATACCATACACGAAAACAAGACAGGAGGGAGAGAAAAAGTAAACTTCTCAAGTCTTCCAGATAGACAGGGAGGGAGACGGAGGGAGAGGTGGAAAGCAGACCTGGGTTCAAATACCATTTGCAATCTTTTAAAATACTTTTATCTGTGCTTGACTGAGCTTGCCTGATGCAATGGCACCAATTGAATAGTCCCAACATAGTACAACCCCTCCCATATGGCACTCCAGGAAGACTGAAGCAAATGCTCAAAGTTTCTGAATCCAGGTCTCATGGAGAGCCAGTCAGAGACTAATTGGACTGTTTTATAGGCAGCTATAAAGCTCGGTACATATATATTTGCCTTTTGTTGATTGATATGAAACACAGAGCTTTCCTAATTTGTAGGGATAATTGCTAGCTAAACAGTACTTGCATTCCAAGGAAATGTTTTTCATTTGACTGTTTACTTTCTTTGTTATCTAACATTCTACAGTAGTTTCCTATTTGAGCAGAGCTGAGTTTAGTGAGTCATTGGGCTTTCACATTTCATTTTGTCATAACACTCTGTCTTCTTGAATGCCCACATAAGGTCAGGCATGTTTTTAGCCACCTTGCTGCACTGTAGCTGATCTTTGACATTGACATTTAGCCTTGACCCGAAGAGGTCCTTGTGTCTGGTCTGGTCAAAGCACTTACCTGAAGTCTCCCTTGTTGTTGCTGACCCTGTCTGCTGAGCAGTAGGGCGCTGACGTCTCCAACACAACGATCTCCATCTGTCTGGACCTGTTGCCACGGGAACTGGTCACCTGGCACTCCCAGTTGCCAGACAGGTTGTGGTCGATGTTGGAGAGGATGACTTCACTGGAGGAGAGAAGAAGAAAGATTTGTGTGCATGCGTGCGTGCGTCTTTCTGCTAACCGCACAAGAACTACTCAGTTCAAGAGACAACTGTGAAACTTAGAATAGTGATGTTATGACGACTTATAGCTGTGGTCGTGACATGCCATTGGTGATTGATACTTAAATGGAGCATATCTCCTTTGTAAGGAGGATATCTAATTGAGTCGTACATCCATGGTTATATAAAGGATGCATACATGACAATTACAACAGACAAATTATATAAATTATTGGATTTATGCTATTTTTTAAATACATCAATTGAGAGAACGCACCTTGTGATACATGTGAAAATAAACCCAACAAACTGCTAAGCAAGAACCACTATCTCCATGGAAATATTTCTCAGCGTAAAGCCAACTGTATTTTTTATTAGTTATGCATAATATTTGCCATAAAATCTACATTTCCATGTGGCACCTCAGAGCATTGACTGCTTTGCTCCACACTTTTGTTAAGCAGCGTTCAGTGTTGCTGAATAATAGCAGCCGCGCTTTCCCCAAAAAACATGACTTGTCAAATTCGACTTAGGATCAACACTATGCCATGGGTGTGTGACAGTTGACATTCAAATTATAAATGACAGGCAAGAGAAGGCACTCAAATCTTCCACAGTAAAAAAATGATTAGTTGTTGAGTGCCGGAGAATAATCCTTGACAGTGCTTCTGAACAGAGGATGTGCAAGAAATATTTATTCAGCGACATAATCTATAGTTCCCTGTGGCTTTTTCCACCAATACTCTCAAATGGCTTCTTTTTTTTTACTTAGCTCTTGCTGTTATGTTTCCTGGAATTCATTCAGTAGCATCGATCTGAATCCCATAGACATGATGACACTAATATTTCAAATACCCTTTTCACACTATCGTGCTGATCTGAACCCAACTGTGCTGGCTTGGACATCTTTTTATATTGTCCTCTTCAGCACGGTTCCAGCCACTATGGTGGATGGATGTGGATGGGTGTGTACCCCGGCCAAGTTAGTACAGTTTGGCTTGGTTTGGCTTAGGGCTGTGGAGGTCATGAAATTGTCAGCCGGTGATTGTCAAGCAAATAACTGCCGGTCTCACGGTAATTGACAGTTAATTAACAAACACATTTAGCACCTCCTGGCTTCCACGCATAGCCTACAAGCCACTGATGCAGACCTTTGGGACCTCTACATTTTAAAAAGTCTAATAAATACATTTAATATAGCATACACAATCACAATAAATTTTTTAGACAGGTCTAAAGAAACATGATATGAAGAAAATGTAGTCTATTTCAGAACAACAGAATAGCATACTCTGGAGTTGTCCTTATGCTCGGCCCTGATCTGGCTATGCCATATGGCTGTGGGCTACACTAGTTCATTTAGCAGATAAGATTTGCTCACAATTCCGTGGCATTATTTTATAGTATGAAGAATACAATTGAACACAGCTGAATAAAATAGAAAGGATATTTTCTCAACGATTTCTGAGGGTGTGCGCACATGTGGCTATTCTGTGTTGAGCGGTTAACAAAGAAACAGGTCCTCCTATATGCTTCATTTAGAGTTATTTATGCAACTTTAGTTGTGATCAAAACATATAGCCCAACGTTTGTATTTTTAATACATTGTAATGCTGCATGATACAACTCTAATGATGATTTGAAAAAAGTCGCTTGAAAAGGCATGAGCTCTGCTTTGTTTTTTGCGCAAGCTGCGCACACTTCCTCAGTCTCTCGTTCACAATTTTGACAAGCACTTGATAATCCCCTGAATTTCCCCGCAACATCCCCCTTGTGTGGCCATAACGCCCCCTAAAAAAATCCATGCCTTTTGCGGCCAGTGGCCGTTGTGCCCCTGGGCTTAATATAATAATTAGAATTCCCTTCTCCCGGCTGCATGCCCTGAATCACCTCTCACTCACATGGCGCTCTCAGATATCTCAATTGTTGTTAGCTGATACCCGTCACAGGATCAGGTCCTTCTCACAGGCATCTCAGCTCCGAAGTAGACTACAAGTGAAGACAGACACATTGGGGACGCAACTGTGCACGTCCTTCTTATCAAATTCCCGAGGCGCATATGTTCGAAGAACTGTCCACATTTACTTCTCGTCAGCCAATAAGATGAGTAGGCCTAACAAACAGCAAAAGCACTAGCCTATGTCAATATACTATCCCCCATAGTACAAAAGTTGACCTATTCCATTGGTCAACTTGTCCTTCTGTGCGAGAAATAAATATTCCAAACATTGTCTGGGACAGTTGTGGGATTCGATAGATCCCACAACTGGGGATCTAAAAACCAATGAGGCTGACGCAACAGATGAGAACGTTTAGCTTAAATGTTGATAAACTATTACGCTATTTCTTCAAATTATAAGCGCAGCAATGCGCAAACAGCAGTAAGCGCAAATGTTCCAAAATGCTATCAATTAACTGGAAAACACCATTCTCAAAAGTGACTGCAAATGTGATTATGCATGTGATGCTTTATTATAAAAGGTGCATTACTTATTTTTTTGTGAACATTAGTTTTTTTTCTTTTCATAAAGGTGCATTTTTATGGTGAAAATTATCTTCCCCAAACTTGAAACTCAACCTATGTATGCCAGTCAGGCTCTACACCGGTTTTAATGCGGATTAATGTGCTTCATTTTAAGAAGTTATTTGTTATTTAGTTGTGATACAAACCTATGGGCTAGGCTACATGCGGTGTGTGACTATGATTTGAAAAAGTCGCAAAAAAAGGCCTGCACTGTTTCTTGCCTTACTGCACACAAGCTGGGCATCATTCACAAGTGATAATATATCATTCACAAGTGATAGGCTAATATTGTCACCCATCAGACTATTCTTGATTTAATTTTGCCTTTACATTAATTTGGATTTAGAATGGACCAGTAACATGCACCTGTCTCGGAACAGGGGCAGTGGAAAAAAATACCTGTCATCTATACACTTAAATAGCGAATGGAGGACTCTTTTCCCGTGGTTCATTTTCATGCCAGCCAGGTAGGCCATACTACTGTTGTAAAGAGAAGCAATGTGCTTAATATTAGGAAAGTAAAATGGAGGGGGAGTCGAGAGCTGTGAGAGAGGCCAAACTCCTGGATGTTTCGCAGGTCTGTTAGCTAAAAGCTTTGAACACTGATCATTATTTCATTGGCTGGAGCAGAAAGAAGAACCTGAGTGGCGTTTGGGATTTGAGTTAAAACTTGCTCTGAGACACAGTTTGCCACAATGTTGTTATTTTCTGGATGACAAAATGTCAAATAACCAAATTACAACCAATGGGTCTCTATTACAACCAGGTAAATGCGTCTTTTTCATGACTAAGAGCGCATTTTGGTTGCTATCTGGTCAGATAACCAGATTAAACCAGATCAAGACGTCTTCTTCATCCTGAAACCTACTGGTGACCCGGGCTACTTCTCCTCCCTTTCCCGCTCAGGAAAACATCCTTATACATCGAGATAGATGTAGTTACACGTAGCTAGATTAATTATTCTTTCCTCTTCCCTTGCTTAGCTCCCTTGGCTATGCCCAGTAATAAACCACTCTACATCAGAGTGACTGATAAAGTGAGCACTCTGTGTGAGTCCAGTCCAGTGATGTTGAGTAACCCTGTATTAGCATGGGCAACCCAGTGCTGCTGCTGCTACTGCCACTGCCTCGGTCATCTCCACCACCACAGGCAGAAATAGAACACAGCTCTCTCTCCCTAAAACAGCAGTGTTCCTTCTAAGGGACACAACCACAAAGTAGTGTATCAACTCTCCAGTCAGGTTCTAAATAGAAACCCTCTGAGCTTAATCCAATATCCGCTTGTCTGATGTCTCCATGCAAGCAGCTTGCTTGTCTTTAATTTCTAGGAAAGAGAAAACTGAGGAGAAGGAAGCATTGAAACATATTATGATGATGATAACGACATGATGATGATGTTGATGATGATGATTACGTAAAAACTTGATGATGGCAATAATGACCAGTCAATAATGAAAATAAAGTGACGTGTCTGTCTGTCTGAGTGTGTGTTCATGTGCAAGTCTATGTGTGAGAGACTGAGACATGAATAGTGTGCAGAGGACAGTTACAGTACATCACTGGTGAACAGGCCAACCAACACATATAATGGGAAATAAAGTATCTCTTCCCCTCCTCTCACCCCCTACTCTCCCAGCTCTAGCCCCCCAATCCCCCTTTCCTTCCTTAATTTCGCCTTCTTCTCCCTACTGCCTGAGCAAAGCAAACTCACCGCTGAGGACTTAAGCAACAAAGTGGAAGCTAGATTAAATCAAATCACATTTTATTTGTCACATATGCATGGTCAGCAGGTGATAATGCGAGTGTAGCAAAATGCTTGAGCTTCTAGTTCCGACAGTGCAGTGATATCTATCAAGTAACCTAACAAATTCACAACTACCTTATACACACAAATGTAAAGGGATGGAATAAGAATATGTACATATAAATATATGGATGAGCGATGGTCGTGCGGCATAGGGAAGATGCAATAGATGGTATGAAATAGAGGTCGACCGATTAATCGGAATGGCCGATTAATTAGGGCCGATTTCAAGTTTTCATAACAATCGGTAATTTTGGCCGCCGATTTGCCGATTAATTTTCTTTTTTTTTGGGCCATTTTATTTATTTTTTATAATTTTTTTTACACCTTTATTTAACTAGGCAAGTCAGATTAAGAACACATTCTTATTTTCAATGACGGCCTAGGAACGGGGGTTAACTGCCTTGTTCAGGGGGGATTCGGGGATTCGTTTTTGCAACCTTCTGGTTACTAATCCAATCTAACGCACAAGGAGCCTGCATGGCAGGCTGACTACCTGTTACATGAGGGCAGCAAGAAGCCAAGGTAAGTTGCTAGCTAGCATTAAACTTATCTTATAAAAAACTATCAATCTAAACATAATCACTAGTTAACTACACATGGTTGATGATATTACTAGTTTATCTAATGTGTCCTGCGTTGCATATAATCGATGTGGTGCCTGTTAATTTATCATTGAATCATAGCCTATTTCGCCAAACGGGTGTTGATTTAACAAGCACATTGCGAAAAAAGCACTGTCGTTGCACCAATGTACCTAACCATAAACATCAATGCCTTTCTTTAAAATCAATAAACAAGTATATATTTTTAAACCTGCATATTTAGTTAATATTGCCTGCTAACATGAAATTGTGTCACATCTCTAGCGTTCATTGCACGCAGAGTCAGGGTATATGCAACAGTTTGGGCCGCCTGGCTCGTTGCGAACTAATTTGCCAGAATTTTACGTAATTATGACATAACATTGACATAACATAACTCGTAAGCATTCATTCAGACAGCACTTTCGTGCATTTTGCCAGCAGCTCTTCGCTGTGTTTCAAGCTGTTTATGACTTCAAACCGGGTGGGTATAATTTGTGGAACGTTCCAACAGGAATCTATTCCAAAAACTTCGTAAATAACAAGGTTGCCAAAAAACAACGCATACAAAGTTGTAGAATAGATACCGGGTAGTGAGTGGTCTATTTCATTGCGTTTTTCACTCATCACGTTTATTCCGAAAAATGTCTGTCCTCACTCTGGTTGCCTATAGACAAACATTAAGAATAAGCTACGTGGTGAGTTGATGCCTATTCGGCAGCTAGTTAGCTAGGTTTGTATGCTTTGCTACTTTATATGCATTGTTGGTGGGCAACCTTTTACTTTACGTTTTTTGGAACAGATTCCTGTTGGAACGTTCCACAAATTATACCCACCCCTTCAAGCCTGTCAACTCCCAACCTTTTACTTTACGTTTTTTGGAACAGATTCCTGTTGGAACGTTCCACAAATTATACCCACCCCTTCAAGCCTGTCAACTCCCAAGATTAGGCTGGTGTAACCGATGTGAAATGGCTAGCTAGTTAGCGGGGTGCGCGCTAATAGCGTTTCAAACGTCACTCACTCTGAGACTTGGAGTAGTTGTTGCCCCTCCTCTGCATGGGTAACGCTGCTTCGAGGGTGGTTGTTATCGATGTGTTCCTGGTTCAAACCCAGGTAGGAGCGAGGAGAGGGACGGAAGCTATACTGTTACACTGGCAATACTAAAGTGCCTATAAGAACATCCAATAGTCAAAGGTATATGAAATACAAATCGTATGGAGAGAAACACTCCTATAATTCCTATAATAACTACAACCTAAAACTTACCTGGGAATATTGAAGACTGAAGAAGTCCTGGGAGTGCATTCTGACGAAGAATACCAAAGGTAATCAAACTTTTCTAATAGTAAATCGGAGTTTGGTGAAGGCTAAACTTGGTGGGTGTCTAAATAGCTAGCCCTGTGATGCCGGGCTATCTACTGAGAATATTGTAAAATGTGCTTTCACCGAAAAGCTATTTTAAAATCGGACATATCGAGTGCATAGAGGAGTTCTGTATCTATAATTCTTAAAATAATTGTTATGTTTTTTGTGAACGTTTATCGTGAGTAATTTAGTAAATTCACCAGAAGTTTTCGGTGGGTAGGCTAGTTCTGAACATCACATGCTAATGTAAAAAGCTAGTTTTTGATATAAATATGAACTTGATTGAACAAAACATGCATGTATTGTATAACATAATGTCCTAGGAGTGTCATCTGATGAAGATCATCAAAGGTTAGTGCTGCATTTAGCTGTGGTTTGGGTTTATGTGACATATATGCTTGCTTGGAAAATGGCTGTGTGATTATTTGTGTCTATGTACTCTAACATAATCTAATGTTTTGCTTTCGCTGCAAAGCCTTTTTGAAATCAGACAATGTGGTTAGATTAACGAGAGTCTTATCTTTAAAATGGCGTAAAATAGTTGATTGTTTGAGAAAATTGAATTGTGGTATTTTAGTTGGTTTTGTATTTCGCGCCGTGCGATGCCATTGGCTGTTGGCTAGGGGTTCCGCAGGCAGAACGGGGTTCCGCTAGCGGAACGTCTGTCCTCAACAGGTTAAGTTAAAATAAGTGTTCATTCAGTATTGTTGTAATTAGCATTATTATTAAAAAAAAAAAAAAAATTTGGGCCGATTAATGGGTATCGGTTTTTTGGTCCTCCAATAATCGGTATCGGCATTGAAAAATCATAATCGGTCGACCTCTAGTATGAAATACAGTATGAGATGAGTAATGTAGGATATGTAAACATTATTAAAGTGGCATTATTTAAAGTGACTAGTGATACCTTTATTAAATTCATTAATTAAAGTCGCCAGTGATTCGGGTCTGTATGTTGGCAGCAGCCTCTCCATGTTTGTGATGGCTGTTTAACAGTTTGATGGCCTTGAGATAGAAGCTGTTTTTCAGTCTCTCGGTCCCAGCTTTGATGCACCTGTAGTGACCTCGCCTTCTGGATGATAGCGGGATGAACAGGCAGTGGCTCGGGTGGTTGTTGTCCTTGATGATCTTTTTGGCCTTCCTGTGACATTGGGTGCTGTTTGTGTCCTGGAGAGCAGGTAGTTTGCCCCCGGTGATGCGTTGTGCAGATCGCACAACCCTCTGGAGAGCCTTGCGGTTGAGGGCGGTGCAGTTGCCATACCAGGCGGTGATACAGCCTGACAGGTTGCTCTCGATTGTGCATCTGTAAAAGTTTGTGAGGGTTTTAGGTGACAACCCACATTTCTTCAGTCTCCTGAGGTTGAAGAGGCGCTGTTGCGCCTTCTTCACCACGCTGTCTGTGTGGGTGGACCATTTCAGTTTGTCCGTGATGTGTACGCCGAGGAACTTAACACTGTCCACCTTCTCCACTACTGTCCCGTTGATGTGGATATGGGGGGTGCTCCTCTGCTGTTTCCTGAAGTCCACGATCATCTCTTTTGTTTTGTTGACGTTGAGTGAGAGGTTGTTTTCATGACACCACACTCCGAGTGCCCTCACCTCCTCCCTGTAGGCTGTCTCGTCGTTGTTGATAATCAGGCCCACTACTGTTGTGTCATCTGCAAACTTGATGATTGAGTTGGAGGCGTGCATGGCCACGCAGTCATCGGTGAACAGGGTGTACAGGAGGGGGCTGAGCACCACCCTTGTGGGGCCCTAGTGTTGAAGATCAGCGAAGTGGAGATGTTGTTTCCTACCTTCACCACCTGGGGGCGGCCGGTCAGAAAGTCCAGGACCCAATTGCACAGGGTGGGGTTGAGACCCAGGGCCTTAAGCTTAATGATGAGCTTGGAGGGTACTATGGTGTTGAATGCTGAGCTGTAGTCAATGAACAGCGTTATCACATAGGGCAGTGTGCAATGTGATGGCGATTGCATCGTCTGTGGACCTGTTGGGGCGGTATGCAAACTGAAGTGGGTCTAGGGTGGGAAGTAAAGTGGAGGTGATATGATCCTTGACTAGTCTCTCAAAGCACTTCATGATGACAGAAGTGAGTGCTACGGGGCGAGTTCAGTTATCTTTGCATTCTTTGGTACAGGAACAATGGTGGCCATCTTGAAGCATGTGGGGACAGCAGACTGAGATAGGGAGTGATTGAATATGTCCAAACACACCAGCCAGCTGGTCTGCTCATGCTCTGAGGACGCGGCTAGGGATGCCGTCTCGGCCAGCATCCTTGCGAAGGTTAACATATTTAAATGTCTTACTCACGTCAGCCATGGAGAAGGAGCAGGGGGGCCCGCAGTCCTTGGTAGCGGACCGCGTCGGTGGCACTGCATTATCCTCAAAGCGGGCAAAGAAGGTTTTTAGCTTGTCTGGAAGCAAGACGTCGGTGTCTGTGACGTGGATGGTTTTCTTTTTGTAGTCCATAATTGCCTGTAGACCCTGCTACATACGTCTTGTGTCTGGGCCGTTGAATTGCAACTCCATTTCATCCCTATACGACATATCACTTGTTTGACTGCCATGCGGAGGGAATAACTACACTGTTTATATTCTGCCATATTCCCTGACCTCTTCCCATGGTTGAATGCGGTGGTTTGCGCTTTCAGTTTTGCACGAATGCAGCCGTCTATCCATGGTTTCTGGTTGGGGTAGATTTTAATAGTCACAGTGGGTACAACATCTCCAATGCCCTTCCTAATAAACTCACTCACTGAGTCATTGTCTGAGGCTTCCCGGAAATTAGCTTTGTTAAAATCCCCAGCTACAATAAATGCAGCCTCAGGATATATGGTTTCTAGCTTACATAGAGTCCAGTGAAGTTCTTTCAGGGCCGTCGAGGTGTCTGCTTGGGGGGGATAAACACGGCTGTGACTATAATTGAAGAGAATTCTCTAGGGAAATAATGTGGTCGGCATTTCATTGTAAGGAATTCAGGTGAACAAAAGGACTTGAGTTCCTGTATGTTGTTATTGTTACACCATGAGTCGTTAATCATGAGTCATACACCCCCGCCCTTCTTCTTACCAGGGAGATGTTTGTTTCTGTCAGCGCCACACTTGAAGAAACCCGGTGGCTGTACCGACTCTGACAACATATCCCGAGTGAGCCATGTTTCTGTGAAACAGAGAATGTTACAATCTCTGATATCTCTCTGGAAGGCAACTCGTGCCCTAATTTCATCCACCTTGTTGTCTAGAGACTGGACATTGGCAACTAATATGCTCAGAAGCGGTGGGTGCTGTGTTCGCCTTCTTAGTCTGACCAGGAGGCCACTCCGCCTGCCTCTCCTGCTGCGACGATGTTGTTTTGGGTCTGGGATTCGATCCAATGTCCAGGGTGGAGGTCCGAACAAAAGATCCGCTTCGGGAAAGTCGTATTCCTGGTCGTAATGTTGGTAAGTTGACGTTGCTCTTATATCCAATAGTTATTCCCGGCTGTATGTAATAACACTTAAGATTTTCTGGGCTAACAATGTAAGTAATATACATTAAAAAACTAATTACTGTATAGTTTCCAAAGGACTTGAAGCGAGGCGACCATCTCTGTTGGCGCCATCTTGCCAGATCACAAACTCTCCCAGATATCTGCTACACAGAGCTTAACTCAGACCCAGATAAACAGATTGTGTATAGAGGGTTTGTCCAGCTCCAGCAGTCAGCTTATGGGTGGTTTGGTGGTTTGATAGAAAACATTTTAGGAAGGTCGTCCTCAAAGGCTCACAACTGAATAATAACTATGAGAGGGAGCTTGGAGCTTGGAGCTGGGAGCGCAGCCCTGCAGCACTGAGCGGGACAGGGGCACAACACAAAGTAATGACCTAAATCCACACTAACACTGCGCTATTGTGGAGCTGTCTGCACCCAACGCTTCCCAAAGGCCTCATTAGGAATTCTTACGCTCTTGCGCTGATATTTAACAATTTGTTTAGATAATGCCTGCTTACAAGCCTGTAAACTTCAAAAGCGTCCCTTCCCCAACAACAAACCGAAATTCCAACTCTCAGGCATTTTACAAGAGGCTCTACGCCACAGAGTTGGTTTCCTACTTTCTCTTTCTCTAAGTAAGTGCGTGGGTGCTTCCGATCATAAATTCAGTTGAACAGCTACTGTATTCTTGCAAACAAATAAACATACTGTAGAAAACATAATCAAGATAATTTTTTATATGGGGACCATAGTTAGCGAACACACAGACACAGACACACAGACACACACCCACCCACACACCCACCACTGCAGGCCTCTGTGAAGGACTCTTGCGCAGTGATGATAACACTTTAATAGGGAAGGCTAAATCTGGGTATTAATGGTCGGACTTAAAGCATTAGTGTGTGATTTGGGAATAAATAAAAGATCCCTCCTCCATAACAAGAGAAGCAGCTTCTTCCAAAGACATTTGTTCTCCCCCTCTCTTAAACCACTCCAACCAGTGTTGTGAACCCATTTAGCTTAACTTCATCCACTACAGATCATAGCCATGTGTAAATAGGGCAAAAGAATCCATGGGCTACGGGGCCCAATTAAGAACACTATTCATTCAAGAACCTTGTGAATGAAAATTGAGTTTAAAGGGAGCTGTTTGTATTTCTTTGCATTGTGTACTTCGAAAAAACACTTTATAACAGTGTAACTCTACCAAAGCTTTTATGTGCAAAAATGTAAGGCTCTCACTTTGCCACTATCTACAGTATGTATCGTCTCTGTAATGCCATCAACAAACCTATCATCCCTCTGGCAATCAGAATTACTACTCCCTCTGACCTTGTCACAACATCGACGGAAGGTGGCGCCCCTCCTCGCTCGGCGGTCGTCGTCGCCGGCCTACTAGCTGCCACCGATCCTCTTTTATTTTCTGTTGGTCAGGTCTAGTTTAGTTGGCACCTGTTTAGTATTAGTTCATTAGTGGGGGAGGGTTATTTAGTCGTTCTGTGTAGGTTGTTCTTTGTGCGTGATTATTTTTGTTCAGGTGTTTGTTCTGAGGTACAGGTGTTTTTCCCTCTGCCTATGGGTTTTGTGGCAGCGTGTTTTGGGCTGCGTCCCTTCGTTGCGTGCGGGCTGTTATTTGGGCATTTGTGTTGCTTTGCCCTGCCTTACCTGTTTTCTTGGCAACATGTGGATTATTTATTAAAATTACGTGTGTTCATGGACTTGTGTCTCCTGTGCCTGACTTCGACCCTCCTGCTTCCTTGAGCACACTGACAGAATCACGCACCACCGATGGAGTCAGCAGGAGCCGCAGCGCCGACCCCGTCCATGGAGAAGAGGGTTGCCCAACACACTTGGGGCGCCTGGAGAGCTTGGACAGAAGCGCTCCCAACAATCTAACGAGGCTGCTCAACAGCCAGTGCCACCACCAGCGCCGACAGCACCCAGTTCCAGTGGGGTTAAACTCGCCCCCCCCCCCCCGAGGGAGTACGATGGGACGGCCGCTGGGTGTAAGGGTTTCCTACTCCAGCTGCAGTTATACCCGTCCTCCTCCCTCGGGAGAGGAGAGTGTCAGCGTCCTCGTCTCGTGTCTCACGGGTAGAGCCCTGGCATGGGCCAACGCCATTTGGGACAGTCCGGACTCAGCCAGGGACCACTACCCGGAGCTCACCCGCCGCTTCCGTGCAGTGTTCGATCATCCCCCAGAGGGGAGAGCGGCGGGTGAGCGATTGTTTCACCTGACACAGGAGACGAGGAGCGCGCAAGACTTTGCCTTAGAGTTCCGGACCCTGGCGGCTGGAGTGGGGTGGAATGAGAGGGCACTGATAGATCACTACCGTTGTAGTTTGAGGGAGGACGTCCACCAGGAGTCAGCTTGTCGGGACACCACTAGCACCCTGGACCAGCTGATAGATCTGTCCATCCGACTGGACAACCTGCTGGCCGCCCGCAGGCTTCCGAACCGGGCCCTGCTCGTTCCACCTCCTAGCCCTCCCGCTACCACGCCTATGGAGTTAGGAGTGCTGCATCCAGGAAGCCGGTAGGGGGAGCCCTCTCCTGCACCCACTGTGGTCGCAGAGGGCACACTGCCGACCGGTGCTGGAGGAGCTTGCCCGGGAGTCCAGACCGCAGGCAGAGCACTCCTTCGACATCTCAGGTGAGTCAGCACCAGTCTCACCCAGAGCCCCCTGTCAGTCATATGTATGTGTTAGTTTCCTTCACTGAATTTTCCCCTCACTCCCGGCTTAAGGCGCTAGTCGGTTCAGGCGCGGCAGGGAGTTTTATGGACCGTGGGGTCGCCAGTAAGTTAGGGATTCCCCTGGTTCAGTTATACCAACCCTTCCCCGTGCACGCCTTAGACAGTCGACCACTAGGGTCAGGGCTAGTCAGGAAGGTCACTGTGCCACTGGTCATGGTAATGCAGGGGGGTCATGAGGAGAGTATCCGTCTCTTTCTCATTGATTCCCTGGCATTTCCGGTGGTGCTATGGATCCCCTGGCTAGCCACTCACAACCCTAAGATTTCGTGGAGACAGAGGGCTCTTAAGGGGTGGTCGAAGGAGTGCTCGGGCAGATGTATAGGGGTTTCCATCGGTGCGACGACGATGGAGAGTCCAGACCAAGTCTCTACCGTGCACATTCCCACAGAGTATGCCGACACGTTACCCTCTTCGGGTCACCCAGGGATTGAGCGGACGGTGCGGGGTCTTAGTGGGAAATACTGGTGGCCCACCTTGGTGAAAGATGTGAGGCGCTATGTCTCCTCCTGTTCGACGCTATGTCTCCTCCAGTGTAAGGCTCCTAGGCACCTGCCTAGAGGGAAATTACAGCCCCTCCCTGTTCCACAGCGACCATGGTCTCACCTGTCGGTGGATTTCCTCACCGATCTCCCGCCGTCTCAGGGGAACACGACGATCCTGGTCGTTGTGGATCGGTTCTCTAAGTCCTGCCGTCTGCTCCCTTTACCCGGTCTTCCTACGGCCCTGCAGACCGTGGAGGCTCTATTCACCCACGTCTTCTGGCACTACAGGGTGCCTGAGGACATCGTCTCTGATCGAGGTCCCCAGTTCACGTCGCGGGTGTGGCGGGCGTTTATGGAGCGACTGGGGGTTTCGGTCAGTTTGACCTCAGGTTTTCACCCCGAGAGTAATGGACAGGTAGAGAGGATTAATCAGGATGTGGGAAGGTTTCTGCGGTCCTACTGCCGGGACCGGCCAGGGGAGTGGGCGAGGTTCGTGCCATGGGCCGAGATGGCCCAGAACTCTCTCCGCCACTCCTCTACCAACCTACCGCCTTTCCAGTGTGTGTTGGGTTACCAGCCGGTCCTGATGCCCTGGCATCAGAGCCAGACGGAGTTCCCTGCGGTAGAGGACTGGGTCCAGCGCTCTAGGGAGACCTGGAATGCCGTTCAAGAATCCATTGAACGGGCCAGGGGACGACAGAAGGAGAGCGCAGACCGTCGCCGCAGTGAGGCCCCCGTGTTTACCCCGGGGGAGAGAGTCTGGCTCTCAACCCGGAACCTGCCCCCCCGCCTGCCCTGCCGGAAACTGGGTCTGCGGTTTGTGGGGCCATTTAAAGTCCTGAGGAGAAGAAACGAGGTGTGTTACAGGTTACAGCTTCCCTCTTATTATCATATTAACCCCTCGTTTCATGTGTCTCTCCTCAGGCCGGTGGTAGCTGGTCCGCTGCAGGACGCTGAGGTACAGGAGGTCCCTCCGCCCCCCCCCCGGACATCGGGGGGGCCCCGGCGTACACAGTCCGGTCCATCTTGGACTCCAGGCGCCGGGTAAGGGGCCTGCAGTACCTCGTGGACTGGGAGGGGTACGGTCCGGAGGAGAGGTGCTGGGTACCGGTGGAGGACATTTTGGACCCATCGCTAATTCGGGAGTTGGTTTAGAACACAGTGGCAGGAACATTCCAGGAGCCAATCAGCTTGAGGAGAAGTGTGAAGTTAAATCAAGGGATGAGGAGAAAGAGAAAGTTAGAAATAGAAATGGGAGAAACAGAACAGATTTTAAAAAATGCCTGGAGAGCGAAAGGTGCGAGGGAGAAAAGAAAAGGAGAGAGAGAGAGCAGAGAGCGAGAGAGAGAGAGCAGAGAGAGCGAGCGAGAAACCCATCAGAGAACGAGGTAGAGCTTTTCCTCTCAGTTCAGTGGCATATTAGGGTGATTAAAAATGGAGGGGATTAAGAAAGATACCTCCGAAGCGGCAGCTAGCTACAGGCTTTCAAGTGCTTGATTAATGGGGCATGATTCACATGCTGGTCCCATGTCCTCCGCTAGCATCAGTTACTGAGAGTTTAGCCTGGCAACATTATGCAGTCTGCAGCAGCCTGGGCCAACCACACACACACACACACACACACCCAGCACCGGCATCAGTATTCAGGGACCATTATTTGGGGTCAAAATTCTGAATGAAATAGGGAAATGGAAGATCTTATCATCCTGTGCCTGTGAGCGTCACCCCAAATGTCCTCAGTGACAGCAAGACTACGTAACATATGCTGAATGTTTACACTGGCACAGTGTAACATGGCACCCTCTGAGGAATGGGCAACATTGGTTTGTGACCACACTCAATTGAGGTGAGAGAAAAGCTCTGAAAACATTTTGGGAACACCTTAATAGGGGGTCATAAAATCCAAATTCAATATGACTTCAGCGTGTCTGATCAAAGAACACATCGGGGGGGTTTAAGCTACATCTTAAATCCTGTGTTTTTAGACTTTTCCTCTCCAGTGGGCCATCATACAGGGCTAGAGGTACTGACTCACACAGGCACACACAGACACACACTGCTAAGAGAACGTTATTTCAAAGTGAACTCCATCAACAGAGAGAGCATAACGATTGAAAATACGGCCTCATGTCATTAAACTGGCATTGACTCAGGCCTAGCTGCTGGCATGGCGGGCAGGTCAGAGCATTACTAATCCCTGATACTTTATTTAATGAGAGCACCGGGGCCAGAAAGTCCCCCCTCTCTCTAATTCCCTACTTGTCTGTCGACACACTTGTTGATGATATAGGAGCTCAGACTGGGCTGAGAGCTGTGTTTTTGTTGGATGGGACGTTTTATACACTCAACAGTCTGCAGTGGAAACCAAGGCAGTTCCTCAGTTCCAGCTTGCCTTTTTTCACTCTGCTGGGAAAGCTTGACTGTGCCTGTGGCTGCCAAGAGCAACATGACCGTATAGGTTCCACTTCGAGGGAGAAAATTGCATAATTTCTGTATACAAGGGAAAGCGCCGGCTAATTGCGAGTCCTAATCAGAATGAGAGTGAGGCTAAATCCATCACATTCCGCACAGGGACGCAGTAGTGGAAAAGGAGAGTTGGAAGTGTTTGTGTGTGTGTGTGTGTGTCTACACGTGCATGCGTGCGCGTGCGCACATGTGCACATATTGCTAGAGTGTGTTCCTGAAGTGCGTGCGTTGCTGTGAGGAGTCCGAGGGCTCGACTCACACTGATGAACGTCACAAATCCCCCTGAGCCACTTAATGGAGTTAGATTGCGTAAGGACGTCCCATTAGAACAGAACACCACCTAACAATGGACACTGGGCTGACTCTCTATCAGGCCCGATCCACTCTGCTCTGTATGCTGTAGAGTACACAGGCATGTGTTAATCACTCTTCAGCCCATTCACACATATAAGTGATTCATTCACCAGAGCAGCTTGATGGGCTTTTGTGTGTACACACAATTCACAACTTAACACTACAGCTGTTAGTTACTATTAGCTACGAATGATCCACAGCCATTAGCCAGTTCGGAATGAGTGGCCAGGTGTGAATTACAGACCTCATTGGAGAGGCAATGCTGTCATTCCATTTTGTCAGTCCGCAACAGAACAATCTGTCAATACAAACTAAATGCAGGAAGGAAGGGTAACACTGAATGCCGTTAGCCTATTGAGATATTTAAGTGGACACGCAACATATCTTTTCACTCATCCTCATACTAAGAGACAATCAACTCAGCCACAAAGCTATAGAGAATATAACATAATAGTACACGTCAACATCAAGTGGGAATGTTGGTCAAATCAGGAGCAGTGGGAGCGACGGTATTCCGGGACGGTATCCTTCCCAGAACTGGGAAAGGAGCTGGCATTCCGGGTGCTATGTAAACCGTGACAATGAGCGTTCCGGCCCTGTTGACACAGGGAAAAAATATTTCTGTCAACACTCCATCAATATTTATGTTAGAGCCCCCGGCTCAGAGAATAGCAGCAGTTAAACTAATCAACAGCAATGTGTTCTTCCATATGAGCCTGCTTGCCGCCAAGCAGACCTGGATTCAAATACTATTTGAAAATTGTTCCAATACTTTGAGGGTTCGCTTTAGCATGTCTAGAGGGCCAGATGGGCGGGATTTACCGGTTTGAGATGATTCGATTGGTCCAATAAGCCAGGCAAACTCAATTGAGCACATATAAAGTGTTTTAAATGATTTCAAATCGTTTTTGAATCCAGGTCTTCTGCCAAGCTAACAGAAACAGTAGCCTGAAGAGGAAACAAAGAGAGGAAGAGGATGTGTTGGGACGGGCCCCAAAAATGTGAGAAAAGCAGCGCTGCTGACCGCATTATCACTGTAATTATGCTTCCGCATCTGTTCCTGTCAGTGTGTGATCACCGAATGCTCCGACAACGTTCCCGGAGCGCTCTGAAAACCTCCAGAGGGGCACAGATTGGCTCTCAGAGGTGGTGGCACACTGCCAACCCAATTCTGTCCCTGTCCTTTCAGATCTCTATCAAGAGTGGACGATACCATGAAGTAAATCACGGCTACAATAAGGGAGAGAAAGGGGATGGTGTGTGAGTGTTTGTGTTGTGTATGTTTGCATACAGATGTGTGTGGTTGTGTGTCAGGGCATGTGAGCATGATAAGCGAGACGCAGTGATGTGGGTGAGTGTTTGTGTGTGTGTACTGTACAACTGTACCGCATGAGCACAGACACGTGCATGCGTGTGCAAGTACTGCACAACTGTTACGCATGAGTGCATGCGCGTGTGTGTGTGTCAGCGAGCGAGAGCGATTAGCTCTCCCCTCATGTCCCCAATACCCCCTACCTGGTTAGCAGGCAGCAGTCGTGGACCAGGGTTTCCTCCACGTAGACGCCCCTGCCCTCATTGCTGTGGATGGCGTGGCCATTGTGGCGCCAGCGCAGCTTGACCGAGGGGTCCAGGTATGACACGGTGCACTGCAGAGGTAGCCGGTCCCCACGGAACACCACCTGTCTCTGGGACGGGATCAGCTGGAACAGGGGCAGCTCCAGAGGCCCATCTGAAGAGGAAAGGCAGATATCAGGGAGAGAAGAAGAGAAGGGGAAGGGGAGAACTCACTCATCCAGAGGGAAGGAGATATTGGTGGGGGATAGGAAAGGGATTGATGATTCCCCATGGCTGAAATATCAGTTATGAAGTATTGACAATGTCACCACACAAAAATACACATACAATATCCACAAATACACATACACACACAAACATATCAGCAATCAGGAGAAAGCAATATGCTTGTAGGAATGAACGAAAGCTGTGGGGAACATAGAGGATTTTTAGCCAAGCAAATCATTTAATATCAGATGAATTATGATTTTTGTGGTTGTTGGCTATATAAAAAGGCTAGTAAAGGGTTTAACAGCTTTCTTCAGTTTCAATCTTAGAAAAGGCTAGCGCTGTACCTGGAGCTGTTTGCGTCGGCCACGCATCTGCATACTGATCTGAGATTATCGTAGTAAACTGGCTAGCTGTGGTACCTTGGGAATTCCGAACACAGGGAACATGTTTGATTGGGCACATAAAAACATTTCCTTGGACATGCTCCAAGAAGTCGGCTAAGCGGCCTTCAGTTCCATTCAGATCAATGGGGAGACCAAGCAGTGCTTACAGTGTGACGGGCCATTCAGTACATGGGTCATAAAGCTCTCCCATTTATAGATGCTGATACATTCAGTTCGAACTCCAACGTCTCTAGCTATATTACATCTCTATTCTAAATGCTATATAATGGATCTGACTGAGAGACAGTGAGATAGCAAAGGCACGGCACCATTCCATCTCTCTGGAGATGGTTTAACTAAGCCAATAACACAGCCAATAAACGTTTCTTTTAATGTATGATCTGGGAAACGATCAAGGCCGATTTAGTGAGACGTCGCCTGACCTTGATTTTATGTACGCATACTCTAATGCAGGGGTGTCAAACTCATTCCATAGAGGGCCTAGGGTCTGCAGGTTTTAGTTTTTTTCCTTTCAATTAAGACCTAGACAACCATGTGAGGGGAGTTCTTTACTAATTAGTGACCTTAATTCATCAATCAAGTACAAGGGAGGAGCGAAAACCCGCAGACACTCGTGTTAAACGCATTCCATGGAGGAACACGTGCTCTAATACATAGAGAAATAGAAATAATGCATACTATTAACATAAATAAGACATACGTGCTTATGTACTAATGTACGCAATTAACATGCTCATCTACTGGGCTAACACCACATCTCTTGATATTAACACGCTCATCTACTGGGCTAACACCACATCTCTTGATATTAACACGCTCATCTACTGGGCTAACACCACATCTCTTGATATTAACACGCTCATCTACTGGGCTAACACCACATCTCTTGATATTAACACGCTCATCTACTGGGCTAACGCCACATCTCTTGATATTAACACGCTCATCTACTGGGCTAACACCACATCTCTTGATATTAACACGCTCATCTACTGGGCTAACACCACATCTCTTGATATTAACACGCTCATCTACTGGGCTAACGCCACATCTCTTGATATTAACACGCTCATCTACTGGGCTAACGCCACATCTCTTGATATTAACACGCTCATCTACTGGGCTAACACCACATCTCTTGATATTAACACGCTCATCTACTGGGCTAACACCACATCTCTTGATATTAACACGCTCATCTACTGGGCTAACACCACATCTCTTGATATTAACACGCTCATCTACTGGGCTAACACCACATCTCTTGATATTAACACGCTCATCTACTGGGCTAACACCACATCTCTTGATATTAACACGCTCATCTACTGGGCTAACACCACATCTCTTGATATTAACACGCTCA
Source organism: Salmo trutta (assembly GCF_901001165.1). Lineage (NCBI taxonomy): Eukaryota > Metazoa > Chordata > Actinopteri > Salmoniformes > Salmonidae > Salmo > Salmo trutta. The sequence continues at coordinate 24,381,454 of NC_042974.1, forward strand.
TCTACTGGGCTAACGCCACATCTCTTGATATTAACACGCTCATCTACTGGGCTAACACCACATCTCTTGATATTAACACGCTCATCTACTGGGCTAACACCACATCTCTTGATATTAACACGCTCATCTACTGGGCTAACACCACATCTCTTGATATTAACACGCTCATCTACTGGGCTAACACCACATCTCTTGATATTAACACGCTCATCTACTGGGCTAACACCACATCTCTTGATATTAACACGCTCATCTACTGGGCTAACACCACATCTCTTGATATTAACACGCTCATCTACTGGGCTAACACCACATCTCTTGATATTAACACGCTCATCTACTGGGCTAACACCACATCTCTTGATATTAACACGCTCATCTACTGGGCTAACACCACATCTCTTGATATTAACACGCTCATCTACTGGGCTAACACCACATCTCTTGATATTAACACGCTCATCTACTGGGCTAACACCACATCTCTTGATATTAACACGCTCATCTACTGGGCTAACACCACATCTCTTGATATTAACACGCTCATCTACTGGGCTAACACCACATCTCTTGATATTAACACGCTCATCTACTGGGCTAACACCACATCTCTTGATATTGCAATTTTCATGTGTTTTAAAGAGTGTCATTTCATTTGTTGATAATTTACAGAGCCATGTACTGGTAGTTGGACATGAAGCCGTGCAGAACTGGAGCTACTGCATAACCTGTAGCTGACTGTAGCTGGTTAAGTGGTACCACATAAGAACAGCATGGGGCAATGGACTGTTGATCTGCTGTTATGCTGATACTGTTGAATCACACTCAGAGCCAAAGGATCAGAGCAGCAAAACGCCTGTCCCTATCAGGCACTGCCAGGGTGAGACTGTGTGTATGTTTGTGTAGATGTTCAATAGACAACTTTCCAAGTCAATTTTGCTCTCATTCAGTGCTGTATCGTCCTGCCTGACAAAAATGCATACAGAAATTACATTTGAGGTCCAAGATTCCTGAAAGGATTTTTTATTTTTAGCCCTTATTTGTGCAATTAAATCAAAGTGGAAATCCCAGATTATCTTTATATTTTGCCTCAAATACAATATGGTTTCCAAAATCAAATATGACTGCCATAATAATATTTGATGGGGGTTAAATCACTTGTAAATACGAATGTGTCATTTTTTCTGAATTGTGTACACCACTCATGCCTATAAAGACTGTTGGTGTGAATTTTATTCTGAATTCAATATGGCCACATGATTACACTCAAACACCTTCGCCTGCATATAAGCAGCTCTCGTTCATTTTGTGTTACTCTGTCTTTAAAATGGTTTCATAAGGTATATCTAGGACTATGAGTGGCACTGCCATTTTTAATTTTTTAAAATTTTATTTAACCTTTATTTCACTAGGCCATGCCATGCCTCTGTTGTGTTTGAATAGCCGAAGCCAACCACTTTCTCAACGTGTGTGTCACATCTTCTCCTGCTTCTCCCCTCTTTATCAAACGTTTCACCTGCTTTCCGACTCACAGATCCCTTATTACAGTGTGTTCGTGTTTTAATCTCATTCACACACTTACAGCATATCAACAATGGGCAATTCCACAAAATATAATAAGGCTTTCACAACACAGTAGCGTAACTAAGATACAGGAAGCAACCATAATACAACAGTCAGTCAGCTACTCTAGTAGTGTATTTCCCCAATATATCTAAGTGTGCAGGGTTGATTCAAAGTCTTTGAGGTGGCCAGGACATGAGTGTGTCCTTACAGGGTGAGGAGACAAGGTAGCCAGTGGTGGTTGTAGTTTTGGGGCCCTGACCTGCTTGCTCAGCTAACAGCACTTTGTGACATCGGCTGATGTAAAAAGGCCTTTATAAATACATTTCATTGATTGATTGATTGATTGATTGATTGATCATTCTGGGCAAGGGCTAGTATCCTTGCTGTGTGACTGGCAGAGTGATCAGTTTCCATTTGTACAGTTCTCTATAGCCAGTCAGCAGATGAAGCTTGCATACCAAAGAGACCCCTTGACTAATGAATGTTATCTCAGCCTGAATGATGATGGGGATCCTCCAGTAGTGGAATGGTTGGTCTGGTTGTGAAGGAAAGTCTGCGAAAGGCCTGTCACAAACAGACTTGCCTTTAGATCATTTCAACGCCCAATTGCACTGTGGGTCAAGTTTTTTATGTTGAATGTGGCAAAAAGTCCTGCAGGTTACATCCAACATATTTCTTTGGAAGTCAGGTAGGAGGATAATTTGGCCAATGTTAACTGTGGGTGGTTGGCATTGATAACAGACTGGGGCACACACCCAGCAGGAGATGTGGAGAGTGACAGAACCTGTGAGGGTGACCTCAGGTTACTTAGAGGTTAGTTAGAGTGTAGCTAGCTCATACAATGACTAAGAAGTGTTGGCTGTGAGGGACATAGCACAGCCCCACACACATATACATTTGAAGATGATCTCTGGGCTTTGATGGGAAGTAAAAGGCTTGCTGAGGAGGTAGAGCTGATCAAGTATGGTGCACAAAGACCACTATCACGGTCAATCCCCAGCCACCAAATAAACAATCACATACAGCAAGTTTGACCATCCTAAGGTGCCTCTTGTTTTCCATAAATAGCATTTGTCCTTATAGGGATATTGGGATTACTGCTGTTTCCAGACCAATACATAAGCATGAAAGCTCATTCTTCCCATGCGTGTCCAGTTCAGGTGTCACATGGGCTGGCCAGCCATGATTGGTAGCAAAACAGGTACATATGAGGACAATGCACGCCATCCATTTCCAGACGCTGTTGTCCTGAAGTGGCAGTCCAATTCCATGGTGTCTCCGTCTCTAGTAACTGCCCGAGGGAAGGACTGATGGTGGAGTAGGCCTATCAAGGACAGTTCTGTGAGATTCAGGACATCACTGGCATTGGAGAAGTGTAATTCCTATACCTTGTGAAGGCCCAATAAGTTCTTGAGTGTCAGATTGCGTTGGTTCATTGCAGTGAATACCTGTCTTATGCTCTGGTCTTGTTTGGTTGCATCCTCCCCATACACCATAACTGTCACCAAGTCAACATATATGGCAACTCCAGGGCAGACAGCCAAGATGGTGGATATGATTGTCTGGAAGAAGCAATGTGCCAGCTCAACTCAAAAATAATAATACACCTTTCAAACCAAGACGCGTTTTCCAGCAACTTTAGCGTCCCGCCAACTTTTTACTAGCTTTTCTTTATATATGAAAGGTATTGCCGACAACAAAGCCTATACTTTTATTTCCGACAACCGACCTAGGCATGATTGCAGTAAAGTTCTGCCTACCACTTAGTATGAAATGTCCCATAATGCCAAGATGGCATTCACACGCACTACACTCTTAATAGTTACTACTATCGTCCTGGCAGTTCTAAAATTTGCGAGGCATGTCACTTCACCAATCTCTTTGCATAGTGCATAGTCTTTTTTTTCTTCACCACAACTAGATGGATCCATAAAGAATTACTGTGGTAATAAATATTGTATCACTGAATGACAAATACTGGAATAATGTAGGCTAATGCAATTGAAGGCATGAAATTGGTGTAGCTGAAACTCCCAAAGTCATCCAATTGTTAAAATACATATAGCCTACCCGTGTGTGGTCAACTATTTCAGCACCATTTTCCACTGCTTTGAGGCAAGTGTGGGGTCTTGCTAAATCTATCAATATCCCGAGTAGTGCAGAGGTCTAAGGCACTGCATCACAGTGCTAGAGGCTTTACCACAGACCCGGGTTCAATCCCGAGCTGTATCACAACCGGCCGCGATCGGGAGTCCTATAGGGCGGCGCACAATTGGCCCAGCGTCATCCAGGTTAGGGGAGGGTTTGGCCGGGGGGGCCAATTACTTGGTTCATCGCGCTCTAATAACTCGTGGCGGGCTGGGCGCCTGCATGCTGACCTCGTCGTCAGGTGAACTGTGTTTCCTCTGACACATTGGTGCGGCTGACTTCCAGGTTAAGCGGGTGTTAAGAAGCGTGGTTTGGCAGGTCATGTTTCGGAGGATGCATGACTCGACCTTCACCTCCCGAGCCTGTTGTGGAGTTGCAACGATGAGACAAGATCAAAATTGGGGGAAAAATGCAATAAAAATCTAGCAATTTCTATTTTTCTTTTCACTGAATCACCGTTTGCATATTGGTTAGGCTACAATTAGGCTGGGGAAAGGTTAGCTAAGTTGAGGTGAATGCTGCTCATGATCATCTTGTCTGGTTGGCTCATTTATTAGCCCTGATCACAACATTTTGACAGCATGTTATGTAGCTTAACAAGTGGATTATTTTGCTCTTCACTGGCAGTCGCTTAGAAGCCTAGGCCTACTCCCGAACAAAAGCCTGTGACTTGTCTTAATCAATCAATGTGATTTTGTTTCACTGAATCTCCATCTGTATATTTGGTTAATTCTCTGGCTGGGCAAATACGTGGAGGTGGTATAGCTCATCTATTTGTTTGTTCATCTATCACTGATCAGAAACGTTCAGAATGCCATAAAGTAGGCTAAATCAAGTGTAGACCTATTATTTTGCTTAATCACGTATAGGCAACTCCAAATTCTGGCGGAGGTTGCGAAACATGAACACACAAGACTCGAATGCTTTTGGAAAACATAGATTGCTATTATTTTCAATCGGTATCATGATGAAGACACTCTCAACGTAAGACCCTTCCCCTGCATTTCTATTATTTTTTGAATTCCTTTTATTAGTCTTATAATGTTTATTAGGACCAACCTAAACAAAATAATAATGGATTTATTTTTGATGGTGTATATTCTCAATGGATTTATTAAAATAAACTCCCTGCCACATCCGCACACCACTACTACCATTCATCAACGGCATGCACACGGGAGGTATAAAAGGCGTATGTAGGTTGTAGAACCTGCAGGTTGTAGAAATGGGCCTGTTTGTAATGGGGTCATGTAGACGTTGCACCATTTTTTTCATAGGCAAAATACTGTCTCCTATGTGAAAGTAGTATAAGAACATGGGAACATCCCAATGTGCATCACAAATGCAGTGGGCCAGCAGGTCATGTTGGATTCAGGCAGACGTTTTGGACTAACAATAAAAAAGCTCACTTCTAAATGATACGGAGGTGAAGTAATTAAGAGCCCAATCCTGGAAGGGAACTTATACCACAGTGGGCGCTAGTTGTAGAGCTAGGGAGAGGGTGTCAGGGTTGGATTCTCTTTCCTTTTGCTGGAGCCTCACATTTGTCTCAATGATCGTCAAAGAGGCTTAAGACTAATTTAAACCACAATTTAAATGGTATTGTGGCAGCCTTATTGGATTTGATGCCATATTGGATTTGGAGTTAAATCTAGGAGGGTCCCCCTAACGTAATTCCAAGAGTAGGGGCTAAATACATACAAATCCACAGAGGAACCTTCGATTGGAAAAAATGACAGCTTTCAGTGTCTGAGCCCAAGAATAGCCACTGAAAAGAGAGAGCAAATTTGACTTGGAAAGTTGTTTATTGAACAGCTACCAAAAAGTGAAGTTTACATTCATCATGACCCGGGTATCCTGGAAGTATATTGACCTCATCCCATCAGTAGAGGATGCCTGGTTGCTCTTCAAAAGTGCTTTCCTCACCATCTCAAATAAGTAAGAACAGATATAGCCCTTGGTTCATCCGAGACTTGACTGCCCTTGACCAGCACAAAAACATCCTGTGGCGTTCTGCATTAGCATCGAACAGCCCCGTGATATGCAACTTTTCAGGGAAGTCAGGAACCAAAACACTCAGTCAGTTTGAAAAAACTAGCCTTAGCTTTCCTAACAGAATTTTGCATCCTGTAGCAATAATTCCAAAAAGTTCTGGGACACTGTAAAGTCCATGGAGAATAAGAGCACCTCCTCCCAGCTGCCCACTACACTGAGGATAGGAAACATTGTCACCACCGATAAATCCACGATAATTGGTCATTTCAATAAGCATTTTTCTACGGCTGGCCATGCTTTCCACTTAGCTACCCCTACCCCGGCCAACATCTCAGCACCCCCTGCAGCAGCTTGCCCAAGCCCCCCCCCCCCCCCACCGCTTCTCCTTCACCCAAATCCAGACAGCTGATGTTCTGAAAGAGCTGCAAAATCTGGATCCTTACAAATCAGCTGGGCTAGACAATCTGGACCCTCTCTTCCTAAAATTATCTGCCAAAATTGGTGCAACCCCTATTACTAGCCTATTCAACCTCTCTTTCGTATCGTCTGAGATCCCCAAAGATTGGAAAGCTGCCGCGGTCATCCCCCTCTCCAAAGAGTGTGACACTAGACCCAAACTGTTATAGACCTATATCCATCCTGTCCTGCCTTTCTAAAATCTTCAAAAGCCAAGTTAACAAACAGATCACCGACCATTTCGAATCCCACTGTACCTTCTCCACCATGAAATCTGGTTTCCGAGCTGGTCATGGGTGCACCTCAGCCACGCTCAAGGTCCAAAACGATATCATAACCTCCATCGATAAAAGACAGTACTGTGTAGCCGTCTTCATCGACCTGGCCAAGGCTTTCGACTCTGTCAATCACCGCATTCTTATCGGCAGATTCAATAGCCTTGGCTTCTCAAATGACTGCCTTGCTTGGTTCACCAACTACTTCTCAGATAGAGTTCAGTGTGTCAAATCGGAGGGCCTGTTGTCCGGACCTCTGGCAGTCTCTATGGGGTTGCTTTTGGGTTCAATTCTCGGGCCGACTCTTTTCTCTGTATATATGATGTCACTCTTGCTGCTGGTGATTCTCTGATCCACCTCTACGCAGACGACACCATTCTGTATACATCTGGCCCTTCTTTGGCCAGTGCTAAGAAACCTCCAAACGAGCTTCAATGCATACAACGCTCCTTCCGTGGCCTCCAACTGCTTTTAAATGCTAGTAAAACTAAGAGCATGCTCTTCAACTGATTACTTCCTGCACCCGCCCGCCCGACTAGCATCACTACTCTGGACGGTTCTGACTTAGAATATGTGGACAACTACAAATACCTAGGTGTCTGGTTAGACTGTAAACTCTCCTTCCAGACTCACATTAAGCATCTCCAATCCAAAACTAAATCTAGAATCGGCTTCCTATTTCGCAACAAAGTGTAACGCCCTGGCCATAGAGAGGGGTTTTTTGTTCTTTATTTTGGTTAGGCCAGGGTGTTACATTGGGTGGGCGTTCTATGTTCTTTTTCTAGGTTTTTGTATTTCTGTGTTTTGGGCCGTGTGTGGCTCCCAATCAGGCACAGCTGAAGTTCGTTGTTGTTGATTGGGAGTCACACATAAGGAGCATGTTTTTCCTTTGGGTTTTGTGGGTAATTGTATTTTGTTAGTGTGTTTTCCTAACAGAACCGTTTGCTGTCGTTTCTTGTTTTTTGTATAGTGTTCACATTGTTCTATTAAAATTCTAATGATGAACACATCCTCCGCTGCGTATTGGTCCACCTTTTCCGACGATGACTTCTCTGTTTCATCTGACGACGAAGACAGCCGTTACACAAAGCCTCCTTCACTCATGCTGCCAAACATACCCTTGTAAAACTGACTATCCTACCGATCCTTGACTTCGGCGATGTCATTTACAAAATAGCCTCCAACACGCTACTCAGCAAACCCAATGTAGTCTATCACAGTGCCATCCGTTTTGTCACCAAAGCCCCATATATTACCCACCACTGCGACCTGTATACTCTCTTTGGCTGGCCCTCACTACATACTCGTAGTCATACCCACTGGCTCGAGGTCATCTATAAGTCTTTGCTAGGTAAAGCCCCGCCTTATATCAGCTCACTGGTCACCATAGCAACACACACACGTAGCACGCGCTCCAGCAGGTATATTTCACTGGTCATCCCCAAAGCCAACACTTCCTTTGGCCGCCTTTCCTTACAGTTCTCTGCTGCCAATGACTGGAACGAATTGCAAAAATCACTGAAGCTGGAAACTCCCTCTCTAACTTTAAGCATCAGCTGTCAGAGCAGCTTACTGATCACTGTACCTGTACACAGCCAATCTGTAAATAGCACACCCAACTACCTCATCCCCATATTGTTATTTATCCTCTTGCTTTTTTGCACCCCATTATCTCTACTTGCACATCATTATCTGCACATCTATCACTCCAGTGTTAATGCTAAATAGTAATTATTTTGCCTCTATGGCCTATTTATTGCCTTACCTCCTTACTCTTCTACATTTGCACACACTGTACATAGATTTTTCTATTGTGTTATTGACCGTACGTTTGTTTATGTGTAACTCTGTGTTGTTTTTGTCGCATTGCTTTTCTTTATCTTGGCCAGGTCGCAGTTGTAAATGAGAACTTGTTCTCAACTAGCCTACCTGGTTAAATAAAGGTTAAATAAATACAATTTCCTCAATAGGATTAGGCCCTTTCACACACAAAGGGTACAGTTCTCTTATTGTATCCAGATGTTGCTTGGATAATATTCTGTATTTTTCAGAATATGGAGTTAATTCAACTTGAAACCAAGTTCTACTGGTCTGTCCACAGGGTCTAAAAGGCATATAATTCTCATCATGTGCATAAGGCCTGTAGTGACCATTAGGACCCTGACACTGCCATGGCGTCATACACTAAATAATTACTCAGACACCAAAGGCCCTGGGTGTGTGTGAATCAACTCATCTCTTCTTACCGTAGGCTATGTATTCCATTTCATATGCGGCAGGTAGCCTAGTGGTTAAGAGTGTTGGGTCAGTAACCGAAAGGTCGCTGGTTTGAATCCCTGAGCCAAAGAGGTAAAAAAATTATGCTTATGTGCCCTTGAGCAAGGCACTTAATCCCAATTGCTCCTGTAAGTCGCTCTGGACAAGAGCGTCTGCTAAATGACTTAAACATAAAATTAGATGCATTCTACACAGAGGCCACTGATGAGCCTTGAGGAAATCAAAGAGGGCCCTGCTCCTTATTCGTGTGTGTGGGTATGTGTCTGTGTCTCATTTCTCCGTGTTAGATGAGCTGAACAGACATAGCCTTGACCCCCATCTGAGGAAGCACCTGATCCTGGCAGGAAACTTCTCCTCCCTCCGTTCCCCCTCGTTTGAGAATGACACTTGACCCAATGTCAGACACCCCAAAGGAGGAGAGGCACTTCAAGATGTTTTCACCCTGACATCTGCTACTCATCACATCACTTTGGAGGAGAAAAAAGAAGGACGACATGGCTGGAATAACAGGAAGATTGCACCTTGGATAGTTGTCTGGTGTGAGTGAGAACTATTGTCTGGTACGAGTGAGAAGGCGAGCTTTGTCATTTGTCTTCGTATCGACTGTCATTCTCAGTAACACCTTGACCTATATCACCAGGTGCAGAACAAACGCAGCTGATATGTGATGAAATGCTGATGGCCACAGTATAGTAGTGCTGCCTTCCATGACATAAAGTGAACCCATATGGAGATAATAAGCTGCAAATAACATTACAAGAAGAGGTTGTTAGAGCACTGTACAGTGTCCAATCAAAGATGGTTCTTGCCAAGCAAGTAAGTAAAGGGATTGTAGGAGGCTGTTGTTTGAGGGAGTCCTGGACATTATCACGTTAATCCCATAATGGATGTGTTAGGGTGAAAGGAGAATTCTACACTCCAACCAGTCTAATTCCACTCCTGGCTCTATGTCATAGGACTGTGTGGAATTACCCTGTAATTGCTAGGATTGTTCAACATAATGAAAGACACACTCGGGATTACGTAGAATAACTTCAGAATGTCTTTAGTATTGTACATGGATTGTACACCCCCCCCCCCCCCACACACACACACACACACACACACACACACACACAGTCATCCCAGTGCAATATCCTCTAAGCGTGTGCAGGATATGGGGAACGTAGGAGCAGAGTTGCTTTCAGACATGAGATGTGATTCCCCCCATGGCTCAGAGCACCCAGCAGAGCATATCACAAAGCAGAGACGGAAACACCAGAACACTCTAGCTAGCTACCGCACCAATCTCTTCCTCACAGGTGATTCACTCACCTCACATGCACAGAGGGGTGATCCGACAGACAGCAGGGAATATTCAGCCGTTGACTTTCAGACATACTCATCATCATCATACTTATAATCATATACTCCTCATAACCCGTACTCATTTATTTTCGGGGACAATAGAAATTCAAACGTACACAGAAAAAAAGATATTGAGATGCTTACTGTATGTAGGTGTTCTGCATGCCTCATGTAGTGATAGTGATGGTGTGAGATAACTTACCACATCTGAGCTGTGTCACCCTCAGGTTGCAGACCTCCAGGCTGTGGAGGTGTGTGGGGTACACACACAGGGTGTCGTTGCCCAGGCGCACACCGTTCGCCCTGGCCCACAGCAGCAGCCACTCCAGCTGACAGTCACAGAACAGAGACTCTGTAGAGAAGTGCCTGAGGGGATACAACAATGGTATTACAACCATCATCGAACTGTGTAGGTGTTATTTTGGTACAGTGTGTGTGTGTGTGTGAGTGATTATATGTTTGTGGGGTGTGTGTGTGTATGCTGTTTCATTTTGTTTTCTTACAGGACTTTGAGAGACAGGAGGTGTGTGAATAGTCCCACCGGCAACGAAGAGAAAATATTTCCAGATAGATTCCTGTGGGGAGAAAAGGGTAAATACACATCAAACTGGTTTACTTTGTACAAGTAAAACGCCACAGTATCTGCTAATGCAGTACTTTGAAAGAGCCTTATCTAAGAGAAACAACATATTTCCTACACACGCATCTCAAATTGTGCGTACCGTACTGTGTTTTCAATTTAGAGATTACTCACAATTTAGAAAGATTGCCAAGGTCTACAAACATTTCAGGAGAGAGGCAGCCAATCCGATTGTTGGAGAGATCCCTATAAGGACAAAAAGCAAACTTTAAATTGTGGCTTAGAGATAAGCCAAGCACATCTGACTTAAAGCATTAAAGGCACTGATCATAGCAGGAGAGCTGGCAGTGAGGGGACGTGTGTGTGAGAGAACACAGAACGAGCTTGGCTGTGACAACAAGTGTGTGTGTTTGTGTGTGTGTGTGTGTGTGTGTGTGTGTGTTATGTGCCGTCTCTTCTCATAATAATCTATTAACGAGAGCTTAAGCTGCTCAAGGAACTGTGATGTTAAACCACCAGTCCAATGTTTATTTATTCCAACTCGCGAGATATCAACACTGACCTTCTGTAACCCCTTCACCCCTCACATCCCCATCCATCCTCGCACACACACACACACACACACACTGAGGGCTGTCGTGGCTCCGTGCCCTTTCCCTCTGTAATTAAAGAGCTGCTTTGCTGGAGCAGCTGTGGGAAAATAAGCAAGGCACTCGAGTAATCACCAGTTGGGGAGCACTTAAATTAGCACTCTGCTGCTCCCAGAGCCGGGCGCACACGCCAAGGTTATTATAGTAAACGAAAACTGAAAATAAACTGAAAATAAAATAACAAAAATTGGAAAAACAATTTAGTCAACTGAAAATAATTAAGAAAAACATTTAAAAAAACTACAACTATATATATTATACTTGACTGCAAAACAAAATAAAATAAAATCCAAAACATAAATTATCTTTAGTTTTTGATATTTTTTGGCAAAAATCTAATGGGATTTGCATGCTTTTTTTCTAGTGGGGTTTTCGAGCTTCTGAATCTGTCCTGTAAAGGCTGCCAGTAGATGGCACTGTTTCAAACAGGCCTAGCTTGTGCATCACTATCACTAGCTATCAGTAGCCAACGGGGAAGAAATCAGAGGGCAAGCGCGGAGTGTGAACCATAGGCGTGAACAATGGCGGCAGCAAACCCAACACCAGCAGTGGTCGGTCACAAAAGGCAAAGACCCATATGGGATTATTTTGAGTACGTCGCTGGAAAGGACAAAAGGCAAAAGTATTGTAGTGTCCGAAAATGGCAGCGTGTGTGGCACAGATATGAAAGGGAAAAACCCGACCAACCTCAAAATTAATCTGAACAGCACCCACAAAAAATGTCAGGATAAAGACAAGGTGAGACAGACGATATTTTATTTTTGGAATTCGGGTCAGAATTCTACTCTTGGTATCACATGAACACACTTAAAACTTGAAAAATGTGTGAGCTTTACAAAATGAGCTTTACAATTGCACACATTTATTCTCTGCCAACAAGAAGGGTGTGAACAATTTGAACAATATCTATCTAGACCTTTCCCACCTAGGATATTTGTGTGACCGGACCGTCTCAAATAGTACTTTAGTACCCCTGCTAAAGGCCTAAAACACATAAATGTCACCTCTCATGCATAAGGCTACTTTCTGTCCCTAACACTAAAACGAAATAATATAAAAACTGAATATAAACGAGTAAATCAAGTCTGAAAAATAAAAAATAAAATAAAAATCTAAAAACTATTAGAAAATCACAAAACTACAATAAACTTGGCACACGCACCCTAAATCAGTACTGTTGCAACACCCCAGCAGCCTAAAAACCGCTAACAATCATGATGGAATTAAGTAATTTACGCCAGAGACAGAGAGAGAATGTGTGTGTGTTTTATCTACCACTTCAGGAAAGAGTGAATTTGCTTCTTCTTCTTTAATTATGATGAAGCCATCAAAGGAAGCTCTTCTGTCATAATTGCCATGTGGAATAACTCACCCCTCTCCCCGCCCTCAACTCACCAACGGCCCCCTAAGACCCTGGCCTTGTCACTCTGGGTAGCCCAACCACTATGACAAACCCCTTCATACTCACAGTTTTCTCAGAGCCACCAGTCCACGGAAGGCCCCGTGCTCCACTGTGCTAATTAAATTATTCCTCAGGTCCCTAGAGAGAGAGAGACAGAGACAGAGACAGAGAGAGAGAGAGAGAGAGAGAGAGAGAGAGAGAGAGAGAGAGAGAGAGAGAGAGAGAGAGAGAGAGAGGGAGAGAGAGGGAGAGAGAGAGAGGTACTTATTATGCAGCTGTGGGTTTTAAGAGTCACATTGCTGGAGACAGGGAAGGGGACTGCCCCTTAAAATGCTCTCATCTGGCAGTAGTGGTTGGCAGTTAGCAATGACATTCACTGAGCTGGGCTCTCATCAGGGACAAGCATGCAAGCTCATTGTGACATTAAGATGTAAACTCTAGCCTCCCTCCAACAAAATGTGACTCATTCCAAAATGCTATATTGCATATCCATTTAAAAACATTTTGGTAAATTAGCTTTGGTTGTTTAAAGAAATAATGAAAGATGAGTGTTTTTCTCACCATCTAATCATGGCATGGGGTTGTTCAATGACAAACGTGTATTTGTTTAAAATCTATCCCATGATGATATACTTATTTAGAGAAACAAATAATCCTGTATTTTTGCTAAATGCTATATATCCGCCTCACTCTCAGAGAAATAAGTAGCACTTCTAGGTTTTACACAGTCAAATGTTACAAATAACAACTTTTTTATAAAGAACTGTACAAATGATACATTTGACATCAGTGCATTCGGAAAGTATTCAGACCCCTTGACTTTTCCCAGTTTGTTACGTTACAGCCTTATTCTAAATGTTTTTTTCCCCTCATCAATCTACACACAATACCCCAAAATTACAAAGCAATATCAGGTTTTTAGAAATGTTTGCAAATGTATTAAAAATAAAAATAAACAGAAATTTCACATTTACGTAAGTATTCAGACCCTTTACTCAGTACTTTGTTGAAGCACCTTTTGCAGCAATTACAGCTTCGAGTCTTCTTGGGTATGACGATACAAGCCTGGCACACCTGTATTTGGGGAGTTTCTCAAGGGCACGTCGACATATCTCCCACAAGGTCAAATACGGGGACCCGAACCAGGCCACCAGATCTCCAAGATCACCCCTCACAGTTCCCCAAGAGCTGCACCTCAACCATCCAAGACCCCGCCCCCACACACACACAGTAACCCCCCCCCCCCCGAGAAAAATACAATTAAATTACTCCACTCCTACTTGTCTCCAATTTCACATCCCACCCCTCAGCTTCCTTCCCATTACAACTATCTCTGCTGGCCACCCTCTTCAGATTTCTATGCACAATATATCTTTCAACTACGTTGTGATGTTTAACATAGAATTTGAATCTATCAAATAGAATCCACAGATTGCGAGTTGAAGATAAATACTTTTACTAAGAGTATTAGTATATTAGTAATTGACTGACCCGGTCTCTCCAGATCTCCCAATATTGGCTGTGCTAGAGAATTTAAAACCTTTTGTTTAAGAACATAGTATATGGGATTGATTTTAAGAAATTTAGCTTAATTAATTTGACTAATATTATAGTGTTTCTATTCCAAGAAAAATGTTCAATTAAACCCTCAGGGTTCCTGTTAGGATGGAACGGAAAATATGTCTCTGTACAACGTGACGGTCGGGAGTAGGCTACAGTACTAAAAGCATAACATTTCCACACCCTAATTGTAGTCTAACCGATACCCAAACGGAGATTCATTGAAAATAAAAATCACATTGATTTATCAAGACCAATCCCCATGCTTGTCTCAGAGCAGCGCGAAACGGTGCTGAAATAGTTGACCATACGCGGGTAAGCTATTGCTTCAAAACCTATTGCTTCTAACTTCAATATGCTTTTTAAATAAATAAGACCTACACCACTTTTAACAGCACATTACTCAACACTAGTGAGACTCATGTTGCCTACGGTAGGCCTACAGTATACCTGAAAATATTTGTTTTAATTGACGTGACTCTCCGCCAAAAATTACATTTAGAGGATTGGAGGATTCTAAATTAATATCTAAGGGGCATTTTTCATTAGAGCAAAACTGATCTGTGAGAATATCTAAGGGGCTTTTATATAATTCTAAATGAATTCATAATAATAATTATTATTATTGTGCGCCGCCCTATGGGACTCCCAATCGCAGTCGAATGTGATACAGCCTGGATTCGAACCAGGGACTGCAGTGATGCCTCTTGCACTGACATGCAGTGCCTTAGACCACTGTGTCACTTGGAAGCCATGACGGTCGGGAGTAGGCTACAGTACTAAGAGCATAACATTTCCACACCCTAATTGTAGTCTAACCAATACCCAAACAGAGATTCAGTGAAAATAAAAAGCTTGTTGATTTATCAAGACCAGTCCCCATGCTTGTCTCAGAGCAGCACTGTCTTGACCTCTGAATGCTGTCTCTTCCATTCATTTTGAAAGAGTGTTATAACGTTTAAGGTACGACCCAGATGCAGACAGTGTTGAAGAAACAAAAGTTTATTCCTTAAACAGGGGCAGGCATGCGACAGGTCAAGGCAGGCAGGGGTCAATAATCCAGAGAGGGTGTAAGGGTCCGGAACGGAGGGCAGTCTCAGGGTCAGGCCAGGCAGGGGTCAAAACCGGGAAAGACTAGAAAATCGCAACAAGAAACAGGCAGGAGCAGGGAAACAAATGCTGATAGGTTCTACGAACAAAACGAACTGGCCACAGACAAACAGAGAACACAGGTATAAATACACAGGGGATGATGGAGAAGATGGGCGACACCTGGAGGAGGGAGGAGACAAACACAAAGACATGTGAAACAGGTGAGGGTGTGACAAGTATTTTCCAGTAAGCAACAATTTGTTTACCTTCATTAGCCTACTTTGTTCCAATATTTCTGTCATTCAGATATATTTATTCATTATGGATCCATAAGGGAATAAACATCTGCATTTTGAAAGAGTATTTTTATAATTATTTTGTTAACGAAAGCATAAAAATGCTGATGTAGAAATACAGTACTGTAGAGTGTATGCTTTATCCGACATTTTGCGGTTGAATGAGGTCACCTACACACACTTTAAACATTTGGATAATAAAGCATTTAAAGCATTTTGTACCTGAGGGCAATACCAAAATAAATAGCCTATTGATCTGCAGAGCTGCGATGATTGTATGCCCCAAATATTAAACATTTTGTTGGTAGCAAAAATTCTGTACAATAATTTTAGCTGAAAAACACGTAATATTGATTCTTTGGTCATTTTATATATCAACTCATACACCCATGGAATCGGTACATCAAAAATCTCTTCAACTTTTTCGCAATCTGTATGGGACAGAAAGAAAAATACTGAATACTTTACGAAGGCACTGTATATACAGTACCAGTCAAAAGTTTGGACACACCTACTCATTCAATGGCTTTTCTTTATTTGTAACTAATTTCTACATTTCTACATGTAGAATAATAGTGAAGACATCAAAACTATGAAATAACACATATGGAATCATGTAGTAACCAAAAAAGTGTTTAATAAATCAAAATATATGTTATATTTTAGGTTCTTCAAAAGTAGCCACCCTTTGTCTTGAAGACTGCTTTGCACACTCTTGGCATTCTGTCAACCAGCTTCATGAGGTAATCACCTGGAATGCATTTCAATTAACAGGTGTGCCTTGTTAAAAAGTTAATTTGTGGAATTTCTTTCCTTCTTAATGCATTTGAGCCAATCAGTTGTGTTGAGACAAGGTAGGGTTGGTATACAGAAGATTTGTTTAACACTTTTTTAACACTATTATTTCACAATGTAAAAATAGTAAAAATAAAAATGAGTAGGTGTGTCCAAACTATTGACTGATACTGTAATATATATATATATATATATATATATATATATATATATATATATATATATATATATATATATATTATTACACCTAGTGCCATCTCATGCTTATCAGTTGTTTCCCCTTTTTTATCCTCATTGCCAGTTTTTTCCATGTTTTCATGCAGTTTTGGTGTACTGGACTGCTGTTGTGACTTCGTGTGAAGTCAGCATGTTCCCAGTCTGTCAGTCCTGAGTTTGCTCAATTAATTTTCTTCTTAGAAAAGGGTTTGCAGCAGAAGCAAAAGAGGCTGTTGTTTCTTTCAGAATACACCAACCAACTTTTAGGGATTTTGCCCCCGGCAAGATGCCGCCCTGGGCAGCTGCCCATGTCGCCCATACATAAATCCGCCGCTGCCCCCAGGGCTCCGTTCTAGGCCATCTCCTCTTCTCTCTATACACCAAGTCACTCGGCTCTGTCATATCCTCACATGGTCTCTCCTATCATTGCTATGTGGATGGCACTCAGCTACTTTTGATACTCAGGTGGCGACAAACATCTCTGCGTGCCTGCCAGATATCTCAGCTTGGATGTCGACCTCAAGCTCAACCTCGACAAGAGATGGACTACACCCTGTCATTCTCTGCAAATATCAAAGCAGTGACTCGCTCCTGCAGGTTCATCCTCTACAACATCTGTAGAGTATTCCACCTGGTTCCAATCCCATTCATTACATGTTGTGTATTTAACCCTCTGTTCCCCCTCATTGTCCTTGTCGGTGATTGTTTGTTTGTAAGCATTGTGCAAGATATGTTCTGGTGTGCGACGGGTTTTGTACCCACTTGTATTATTTTGTACATTTTGGTTTTCAGAGTTTTTGAGCACTTATTAAACTGCTCCGTTTTATACCAAGTTCGATCTCCTGCGCCTGACTTCCCTGCCACCAGCACGCACCCTTACAGAAGAACCCTTTTTGGAACCAAAAAGGGTTCTCCTATGTGGACAGGCGAAGAACTCTTTTGGAACCCTTTTTCTAAGAGTGTAGAGAGGTGAAACCTAACAGTGTTGTTCCCAAAGATCACATGGTCAAGAGGACTCATTGACATGCAAAGACGGCAACTTTTACCAATGCTGTACCATCATGATGAAACCCAGTCGTGAATACACAGCTAACTCTGAATGGGTTTCTCTTTTCAGAAAGGAAATAACACTCTTTATCCGTTTTGAAGCTATCAGATATTACATACATTTTACAATGACCATCATATTCATCATCAGTGACAGTGAATGACAGTGCCATGTCAGACTGACACAAACATTAGAAACATTAGTGTTTTCAGCCAGGATCACTCTGTTCCCAATCCCCACTCCCAGTCCCTTGATTTCCACAGACCCGACGTTGCTAAAAATGGACCGGCATCATTTCATAACTCTACTTTTTGGTAGTCTCGGGCCAAAGAAAACTTCCTGAAATTGTGTCCCCCAGGTTTCCTTTGACTGGCTTGATGAGAATAACTCAGGAGTTATGAGAATCAGAAGGAGCTTGGCTCTCTCTGTGTCCAGATGTGTGTACAGTACAATACACCAGTGCAGTATGGGTAGTCTAGTCTCCTACTCTGTGCCCAACCCAAGCTGCTGGTCACCTCAGCAGTCATATAAACAAGCTTGGCCAGCCAAAGGGAATAAAACAATACCACTAGCACTAATAAATATACTGCACCCCTTTCCCAATGTAGCCATAAAAAATGTCACTATGATAGTTTTCATTTATAACAAGGGACTGCTTAGAAAACAAACAATCTTATTCAGTTGTTTAAAGCCAGAGTAGAATAATTAAATGTTTTCCTGTTGATCCAATATATGAGTTGAGTGCCTCTGTCGAATGAATCTGACAGACTGACAAAGAATTAAACCACAACTCAAACTACTAAAGGGCATGTTTTCTGCACCATTAGAGATACAGTAGGCCTGTAGACCACCGGCAGTGATTGAACGCTCTGATGGAACTGATGCTAATTCAGTCAAAAGTGTTACACACAACAACAAAAAAAGAACAATGCACAATCATTATCGTCAGATAAATTACTCGTCTGTAGTTAATGATGTGTGTCTGCTGTTAAATTGTTCCGTTAAAACACACTCGGCCTGCACCATTAACCCAACCTCTTTACTCTACCATAGGCTAACATTATCCTTGAAGTTGCGATTCACTGCATGCTCATTCACTTTAATATATTATTGGGCGTGCAGATTTTTTGTGTTACACAATGATTGGCATACCAGGATTGAGGTTTGGAAATCTACATAGGCTTTCCATGGACCCGACAGTACATAGTAGGGGCAGTTTCTCTCCAACCCTCTCTCCAAGTTCTGGAGTTTCCCATATGTTGGTTTTCAAGCACTGCCTCACTATATAACAACCTAGTTAGGACAGCCGAGCTATCCTAAGATGGGCAAGCTAAGAGAGTGGACACAGTAGAAGGGAGAGTGGATATTGAGTGAAGAGTGGAGTACTCTATAGACAGAGAGACAGCTACTGTATGACCAGGGTAGCTTAGATCTCTCCTCATGGTGATGGGAGCCTTTGATCATATAAAGCATGTTCTGAGGAAGAAGGTGGACTGTCCGAGGGTAAGCTTTCAATGTGCCACTTGCCTAACGCTTTTTGTTCACAGCACACGCAGCAGCCAACCACAGCCAGAGGCCACTGCTCCTGTCTCAGAGTTAAGCAGCCAGCAGTTTCTAGCCAGGTCCCAGGCCAGAGGTCAGCAGTGAGAGAGGTCAGAGGTAGGGGAGAGGTAGGTAGAGGACACAGGTGGGCAGACTAGTGCCAACACAACACTGCAATTGCTGTGTATTGTATGCTGCCATACATTGTGTCTCAAGGTACTAAGAGCACTGAGCAGACAATAATTACAGCTGTAACAGCTTCGGTCATGACATGTACTGTGGGTGTGGGGGTAATGTTGTACTGTGAGCAGACATTAAAGACAGCTGTTGTTGCTTTGATCATATACTGTGGGTTACTCTGTTATCATGTCAATCACTATCCCACTTAAGCATAGCTCATTCTGAAGTGGAGGTTTGTGTGTGTTGTTACATTGTTGTATTGTATTGTTAGGTGATTGGCAGCAGAGAGAGAGAAAGGCAGGATGGAAGTCCAGTTGAATAAATAAGTCTTCCTGTTTCCTGAGAGAGTTCTGTTTGTAGCTCCGGTCAGGAGGTGCTCCCGCAAACACGCACATACATACGAGCGCACGCACGCACAGAAACACACACATACTCACGCACAGACACCCACACACATACGAGCGCACAGACACACACACACACAACCTACTGTTACCTACAATTGAATTCCCTCTAAAACATGTACAGCTGGCTAAACTCAACAAGAGCTGGATGTTTAAACAATAAGCGGTTGCTCCTCCGAACCCTGAGCGTTTGAAGTGTGGCTGGGAATTACACTGTGCGAGGTTCTGGCTTTTGTAAAACCCTGACATAAACTCCAATATTTGTGGCTGATGTGTGAAAAGCTACTGAAGTGGTTCCCAATTAATTTTGGCTGTGCTGTAGATCTTAGACTGCTGAAGTTTGGCCCTGAGGATATTAGGCTGTTCACCATATGACACTAATGGGAAGATTCATCTCCTACTCTGGCCGTTCAGCACAAACACATGCACACACATACAGTACACAAACATGCATGCACAAACATGCACGCACGCACACATGCAGACACACAAACGAAAGTCCCAGGGGACATTGACCTTGGACCATAGACTGTACTCTGACTGGACCACACACACATGCTCCCAGCACGGCCCACGGACTCGGACTTGACATAGTACAGGATCTGATCACCCATGTCTCCGATTCAGCAGAATGGCCTTAGATTCAAAGCAGTTTACATTCTGGCATTTCATGAACAAACAAATACAATTACTGAGTGACCAGACACTAGGCACTGATCCAAGTGTATACAGGTTCCATGATAACATTCCATGAAAAATGGATTTGCTCTGACCAAAAACCTTTTTTTCACTTCATGCCATTAAATAGAAATTACTAATTACAATTAAGTAACTGGATCCAGAGCTTTTTTTAGTTTACTCAACTTTTCGGTTAAAGTGTTACCTGAACTTAAATGTTCAGCTGGCAAAAAAAAAACAGAAAATGTTGGCTAAAATTCAGTGAACATAAAATGATGTTCGCTTAACTTGTCTCATATGGTCATTCAACTATTATTTGGGCATCTAACTAAAACACAACCAGTGCTTTTAACATATATATTTGACACAGCTTCACATACAGTACATGATTACATTGTAAATACACATTTATAGAGTAATTATTATTCAACCTTTATTTCTTAACCCTTATTTTTCCAGGTAAGGTTACTGAGAACACATTCTAATTTGCATCAACGACCTGGGGAATAGTTACAGGGATGAATGAGCCAATTGTGAGCTGGGATATTTCTTTAGACCAGAGAAAAGGGGACCTCCTACTGGCTTTCCAACACCACCTGGTCGGAAGCTTAGCTTCAGAAGCAAGCCAGCAGCATCTGGGATTTGAACTCGCAACCTTTAGGTTCACAGCATTCCAATCTTCCTACTACGCCACCATGTCTGTGTCAATCATCAGTTAATCTGGCTATTTTCTCATCACTGATATGATTCAATTATTTCAGCAACTTTAGGGTTTTCTGTATAGTTGTCTAATGTTGGTGGGGAATATTACTTTGTTTTAATGTTACTCCTTGATCACTATGATAAATACAATAGTTTTACAATAGTTTTACAAGCTAAGAACCTTTACTCCGGATCATCACAGCTAGCTAGTTGCTATCCGAGTGGCTACTCCTGGCTAACGTCTCTGTCCCGAAGCAAGCACCAGATAGCCTGGAGCTAGGCCCATCTCCCGGCTAGTCGAAGAGATCCATCGGACAATTCCTGGGCTTCAATACCTCTTTTGCCAATTGGCCTGGACCCTTTGCTGCCGACACGGAGCCCCGCCGATCCATTACGACTGGTCTGCCGCCGTAACCGTCCGAGGGGGTTTTATTAGGCTCTTCAGTTGCGACGTCCCCCTGAGGCCCATCTGCTAGCCTGCTATCCCCGGCCTCCTAGCTGTCTGAATCGCCATGCCTCCAGCTCGCCTAGCTACTCACTAGATCCTATGATCACTCGGCTACTCGGCCTCTCTCTAATGTCAATATGCTTTGTCTATTGCTGTTTTGGTTAGTGATGTTTGTCTTAATTCACTGTGGAGCCTCCAGCCCTGCTCAATATGCCTTAGCTAGCCATTTTGTTCTACCCCCCACACATGCGGTGACAACACCTGGCTTAAATAGTGCCTCTAGAGACAAAACCTTTCTCATCATCACTCAATGCCTAGGCTTACCTCCACTGTACTCACATCCTACCATACCTTTGCCTCTACATTATGCCTTGAATCTATTCTTCCGTGCCATGAAATTGGCTCCTTTTACTCTTTGTTCTGAACGCACTAGATGACCAGTTCTTTTAGCCTTTAGCCGTAACCCTTATCCTACTTCTCCTCTGTTCTTCTGGTGATGTAGAGGTTAACCCAGGCCCTGCAGCCCCAGCAACACTCCCATTCCCCAGGCGCTGTCATTTGTTGACTTCTGTAACCGTAAAAGCCTTGGTTTCATGCATGTTAACATTAGAAGCCTCCTCCCTAAGTTTGTTTTATTTACTGCTTTAGCACACTCCGCCAACCCGGATGTCCTAGCCGTGTCTAAATCCTGGCTTAGGAAGGCCACCAAAAATTCGGAAATTTCCATCCCTAACTATAACAGTTTCCGACAAGATAGAACTGCCAAGGGGGCGGAGTTGCAATCTACTGCAGAGATTGACTGCAGAGGTCTGTCATACCATCCAGGTCTGTGCCCAAACAATTCAAGCTTCTACTTTTAAAAATCCACCTTTCAAGAAACAAGTCTCTCACCGTTGCCACTTGTTATAGACCCCTTCAGGCCCCAGCTATGCCCTGGACACCATATGTGAATTGATCGCCCCCCATCTATCTTCAGAGTTCGTACTGTTAGGTGACCTAAACTGGGACATGCTTAACACCCCAGCCATCCTACAATCTAAGCTAGATGCCCTCAATCTCACACAAATGATCAAGGAACCTACCAGGTACAACCCTAAATCCGTAACCATTGGCACCCTTTTAGATATCATCCTGACCAACTTGCCCTCTAAATATACCTCTGCTGTCTTCAATCAGGATCTGAAAGATCTCTGCCTCATTGCCTGCATGCGTAATGGGTCCGCGGTCAAACGACCACCCCTCATCACTGTCAAACACTCCCTAAAACAATTCAGCGAGCAGGCCTTTCTTATCGACCTGGCCTGGGTATCCTGGAAGGATAATGACCTGTGGCTCAGTTGGTAGAGCATGGTGTGTGCAACACCAGGGTTGTGGGTTCAATTCCCACGGGGGGCCAGTACAAAAAAATAATAATAATAATAATAATAATAATAATGTATGAAATGTATGTATTCACTACTGTAAGTCGCTCTGGATAAGAGCGTCTGCTAAATGAGTTAAATGTAAATGTAATCCCATCAGTAGAGGATGCCTGGTTGCTCTTCAAAAGTGCTTTCCTCACCATCTTAAATAAGCATGCCCCATTCAAAAAATGTAGAACTAAGAACAGATATAGCCCTTGGTTCACCCTTGACTTGACTTCCCTTGACCAGCACAAAAACATCCTGTGGCGTTCTGCATTAGCATTGAATAGCCCCTGTGATATGCAACTTGTCAGGAACCAAAATACTCAGTCAGTTAGGAAAGCTAAGGCTAGCTTTTTCAAACAGAAATTTGCATCCTGTAGCACTAATTCCAAAAAGTTTTGGGACACTGTAAAGTCCATTGCGAAAAAGAGCACCTCCTCCCAGCTGCCCACTATACTGAGGATAAGAAACACTGTCACCACCAATAAATCTACGATAATCGATCATTTCAATAAGCATTTTTCTACGGCTGGCCATCCTTTCCACCTGGCTACCCCTACCCCGGCCAACATCACAGCACCCCCTGCAGCAAGTTTTTGTTTTTTGAAGTGACCACCCATTGAAATGCCTGTCTATGGGAAAATCTAAGGAAATCCTCCCAGATTGCAGTTCCTATGGCTTCCACTAGATGTCAACAGTCTTTAAAAAGGGTTTCAGAATTGTTTTTTGAAAAATGAGCAAGAATTTATAGTTTTTCATGGTGGCTCTCATTTTGACTGTGGTCTTGTGGCACGCGTGGATGAGGGCGCGCACTTCGTTATTTATCTCCGGTATTGAACACACTATTCTCAATCTTAAATGTTATAGTTTATTTACATATTAGGGTACCTGAGGATTGATTAGAAACATTGTTTGACTTGTTAGAACAAAGTTTATTGGTAACTTTTGGGATTCCTTTGTATGCATTTTGAATGAGGGGAACAGGTGGATTACTGAATCAAGCGCGCCAACTAAACTGACTTTTTGGGGATATAAAGAAGGACTTTATCGAAACAAAACGACCATTTGTTATGTAGCTGGGACCCTTGGGATTGCAAACAGAGGAAGATCTTCAAAGGTAAGTGACTTATTTTATCACTATTTCTGACTTTTGTGACGCTGGTTTGGAAAATGTATTTAATGCTTTTGTACGCGGGGCGCTGTCCTCAGATAATTGCATGGTATGCTTTCGCCGTAAAGCCTTTTTGAAATCTGACAAAGCGGCTGGATTAACAAGAAGTTAACTCTTACATCTACACGTTCCGCTAGCGGAACGTCTGCTCCAATATCCAATGATGGGCGGGGCGCGAAATTCAAACTCCTCTAAATCCGAAAACTTACACTTTTCAAACATATGACTATTTTACAGCTATTTAAAGACAAGACTCTCCTTTATCTAACCAAACTGTCCGATTTCAAAAAGGCTTTACAGCGAAAGCAAAACATTAGATTATGTCAGCAGAGTACCCAGCCAGGAATAATCACACAGCCATTTTTCAAGCTAGCATATCATGTCACATAAACCCAAACCATATCTAAATGCAGCACTAACCTTTGATGATCTTCATCAGATGACACACCTAGGACATTGTGTTATACAATACATGCATGTCTGTTCAATCAAGTTCATATTTATATCAAAAACCAGCTTTTTACATTAGCATGTGACGTTCAGAACTAGCATTCCCACCGAACACTTCCGGTGATTTTACTAAATTACTCACGATAAACGTTCACAAAAAGCATAACAATTATTTTAAGAATTATAGATACAGAACTCCTCTATGCACTCGATATGTCCGATTTTAAAATAGCTTTTCGGATGAAGCACATTTTGCAATAATCTAAGTACATAGCCCGGCGTTACAGGGCTAGCTATTTAGACACCCTGCAAGTTTAGCCTTCACCAAAATCACATTTCCTATAAGAAAAATGTTCTTACCTTGCTTGTTCTTCATCAGAATACACTGCCAGGACTTCTACTTCAATAACAAATGTAGGTTTGGTCCCAAATAATCCATCGTTATATCCAAACAGCGACGTTTTGTTCGTGCGTTCTAGACACTATCCCAACGCTAAATCTCGGCCACGAGCATGACGCAAAATATGACAAAAAAATTCTAAATATTCCATTACCGTACTTCGAAGCATGTCAACCGCTGTTTAAAACCAATATTTATGCAATTTATCTCGTAGAGAAGCGATAATATTCCGACCGGGAATCTGCCTGTCTGTAAACTGAGGAAAAAACCGAAAGCCGGGGGCGGGGCGTGTCACGCGCCTAAGGCTTAGTCCATTGACTGACCACTCAGCTTTTGCTCTCGTGTGCTTCAGCCAGGGCTTTGAATTACGTCATTCCTGTTTTTCCCGGGCTATGAGAGGCCATTGTTGACGTGCGAAGTGTCACGTAAGAGCAGAGATCCTTTGTAAACGACAGAGATAATAAAGAAGGGCAAGAAATGTTCAGACAGGGTACTTCCTGAACAGAAGCATCTCAGGTTTTTGCCTGCCATAGGAGTTCTGTTATACTCACAGACACCATTCAAACAGTTTCAGAAACTTTGGAGTGTTTTCTCTCCAAAGCTAATAATTATATGCATATTCCAGTTTCTGGGCAGGACTAATAATCAGATTAAATCGGGTACGTTTTTTATCCAGCCGTGAAATTACTGCCCCCTAGATGTAAGAGGTTAAGCTTTTAAATGATGTGTGACACTTGTATTTTCATGAATGTTTAATATGACTATTTTTGTATTTTGAATTTCGCGCTCTGCATTTTCACCGGATGTTGTCGAGGTGGGTCGCTAGCGGCACGTCTAGCCCAAAGAGAAAATAAAGGTGAAATAAATAAAATAAAAAGTTGAATAATAATATCTGTGAACATGCAATCATGTATGTCAATGTGTGTCAAATATGTATGTTGAAAACATTGTATGTCAAAAGCACAGTGTGTTTGTAACTAGTTCTACAGCCTTTTTTTGTGAAGATGTCCAAATAATAGTTTCAAGTTTCAGCCACTTTGATTGAAAATTTGAGTAAACTAAAAAAAGACTGTGGAACCAGTTAATTAATAATAATTAGTTGAAACAACTACTGGATTTTATAGTAAGAAGAATATAATTGAACTTAGTGAAATAAAATAGCGTGTGCGCAATAAATTGGCTATGTTGAGCGTAAAAGTGATAATTTGAAATAGGTCCTATATGTTAGATTTAGAGTTATTGTACAAACCTTAGACTGCCTTAAAAATCAAAAGATATATGGGCTGCATGATGCAACTATAGGCTATTGATGATTTGTTTTTTTTAAGTATAGCTTGCACTCTTTTCCTTGCCTCAGGCTGCACACGGTGTTCTCTCATCAAGTGATCATATTTTCACTCATCAGACTATTCTCAATTGAATCTTGAGAACTAAACTCACGGCGGAGAGATATTCTGTAGCTAAAGGTAATGTATTAGCCTACTAATTATGAAAATATAAAAAAATGCCATATTACTAGGCTATTCAAAATCAAATACAAATTCACTATAGTTGTAGGCTACATCAGAATTTGTTTAATTCGGGGGGGGGGGTGGTCAGGCTTGGGCTTGGGCTCAGATATAGGGCTATGCTTATGCATAAGCTCTAATATGCATATGGGTGTTTTGAACTAATAATCCCCTTAGAAAGCACAGTAAATTTAGGCTTTGAAACAACATCCACAACGACCATGTTTTCCACTCACTTTCAACCTGTAGTTGACCTCTTTCAAATGTATCAATCACAGTGAGGTGAGTTTTAAAAGCCCAATACTGTTTTGATGATAAGTGTTTGAAGTGATTTTCAAACACATTTGCATTGACGTCAGAGTGGTTAGAGGGACAATAGAGCCCTGAGTACCAGGCTATTAGCGACCTGATGATCGTTAGCGAGTTGGGTACTACTAATGCATGTACAGAGTGCATAATAGGCTGACCATATTGCTCGCGTCGCATGCGCGAGCGTTGCAAAATATATTTAGAAATCTATGTTATTCAATTATTGCACCCAGACTGCTCCCGCGCGCCAACGAGCGTCTGCGTTGCCAAGGGCTAAAATTGAAATCAGTTCTATTTCTGATGCAGATCGCACTGCAAGTCCTGCCTCTCCCATCTCCTCATTGGTTTTTAGAAGCAGGTACCCACGTGCCATCTCCTCATTGGTTATACCCACGTGGGTGATTGAAAACGAACGAGGTCAGTGGCGGTAATGCACCTAATTTATGAAAGTTGCCAATCGCAATATAAAGTCAAGAGAAGAAAAAGCCTGGAAGGAAGAGAGATGACTAGAAATGATTCGGTTGACCGTTTTATGTGTGGATTAATTGTCAGAGTAGAGGACCTTGGGCATTTCAGGTAAAATAACAACTCAATGTTTGTATGCCAGGACAAATTAGCTAGCAATAGCAAGCTAGCTCAACAGGACATATTAGCTAGCAAGTGCAAGCTAGCTAGCTAAATTTTCATAAATGTTTATTGCTTTTCGACCTGTCCCCAAATTAATGTAATTGGTTCAGAGTTTGTTTTGATATTTTAACCTGGGTGTCGTGATCGCGTTTGGTGTGGGGGGACAAAATAAATGTATGCACGACGGCGCACGCGTGCAGCCGGTTTGGGTTCCATGTAAGAGGAGATTACCGTGACTCAACGGTCAGGTAGAATGATACTGTGGTCATGACCGCCAGTGTGGCGGTAATACGGTCACCGCAACAGCCCTAGTGATGACAAATAGTATTGTGTAAGCCCTCTATCATGTTAGGCATGGTATGCCCCATCTAATTTGTGTTATGCATGATGGTAATGTTTTGAGTCTCCAGTAAACAGCATTAATCCTGTAGTTGTGGGGAGCGGAGCCAAAGCCTTCCCCACTGTGTCAGAGGAGAGAAGCAGTATTCAGGTCAGAGGAGTGGAGACTCTCACAAATACAGAGGACAGAAGAGAGTGCCCAGCTAACAATTCTCCCACAGAATAAAATGTGGAGGGGGAAGGGAGAGAGAGCGCAAGAGAGAGTGCGAGAGAGAGCGAGCGAGCGTACATCCCAGTAAGATAAAAATAATGGTGTTCCAAAAAAGGTCCAGTTGCCAGGACCACAAATATAAATTCCATCTAATTCCATCTAAACATCTGCGCCACAGGTAACTTCCACAAAGCTGTGAATGATCTGAGAGAGAAGGCAAGAATGGCCTTCTATGCCATCAAAAGGAACATAAAACTTGACATACCAATTAGGATCTGGCAAAAAATACTTGAATCAGTTAAAGAACCCATTGCCCTTTATGGTTGTGAGGTCTGGGGTCCGCTCACCAACCAAGAATGAAAAAAATGGGACAAACACCAAATTGAGAATCTGCATGTAGAATTCTGAAAAAAATATCCTCAGTGAACAACGTAAAACACCAAATAATGCATGCAGAGCAGAATTACGATTATACCCGCTAATGATCAAAATCCAGAAAAGAGACGTTAAATTCTATAACCACCTAAAAGGAAGTGATTCCCAAACCTTCCATAACAAAGCTATCACCTACAGAGAGATGAACCTGGAGAAGAGTCCCCTAAGCAAGCTGGTCCACAAACAGACCCCACAAAGCCCCAGGACAGCAACACAATTAAACCCAACCAAATCATGAGAAAACAAAAAGATAATTACTTGACACATTGGAAAGTATTAACAAAAAAACAGTGCAAACTAGAATGCTATTTGGCTCTAAACAGACAGTACACAGTGGCAGAATACCTGACCACTGTGACTGACCCAAAATTAAGAAAAGCTTTGACTATGTACAGACTCAGTGAGCATAGCCTTGCTATTGAGAAAGGCAGAAAGGCTGACGTGGGCAGACCGGGCTCTCAAGAGAAGACAGGCTTTGTGCACAATGCCCACAAAATTAGGTGGAAACTGAGCTGCACTTCCTAACCTCCTGCCAAATGTTTGACCGTATTAGACACATATTTCCCTCAGATTAAACAGACCCACAAAGAATTCGAAAACCATTTTTGAAAAACACCCAAATATATTTTGGTGAAATACCAGTGTGCAATCACAGCAGCATGATTTGTGACCTGTTGCCACAAGAAAAGGGAAACCAGTGATGAAAAAACACCATTGTAAATACTAGGGATGCACCGCTATGACATTTTTGGCCGATACCAATATCCGATATTTTCCTTGCCAAAAAAAACGATACCGATACTTAAAATCTTAGCGACCTTTTATGCATTCTTGTACAGTTAAATAGTTGAAACACACACACACACACACATATTTTGTTGGCATTTACGTATGTCCCCATTACCAGTAAAACGTAATCAAAACCTATTTCTTTCACTTACTTGCTGTGCTGTTTCAATGTTCATTTGTTCAGTCTCAACCAGGATTTCATCATACATGTCAAGCAGTGAAGTTTCATCTTTGTCTGTCCGTGGCCTCTCTTCCTCGGTGCGCACTGTCACTGTATCCATTTCCATCTTGTCCAGCTGTGTCTGTAACATTTCACGTAAACCCTGTTCCTTGTCTGCATCAAAGTAGCGATCCTTGTACCTAGCATCGAGCATGGTGGCGACACAGTAGAAGCTCAGAGAGAATGCCACCGAATCAGTTGTTCACAGCCTCTAGTAGAGTACTTTTCCAAGTTAACCTGATGGTCTGTGTTGGCAATTTTGTTGAGCAGGCGTTTCAATGCCATGACAGGGTATCACATCTGCTGCAGACGCAGTTGAGATTATTTCTCGAGTCAGTTGTTCGAATGGTGCTAGGAGTGTTCATGTTTCAAACATGTTCACAAATGCCATTGAAATGGCAGCAGTGGTATGAGAACCAGCACATTCTTTAGCATGCAATATGGCTTTCCTCAGTACGAAATCCTTGTCGACCCACTGTGCTGTCAGACTCATAATGCTCATGGGGCTGACATCGCTGTCAGCCCCATGTGTAACTCTGGTAGGGCAACATCTGAAGAACAGCGCCTACTTGATAGTGTGTACCGGTGCTCGACCAGTCGCCGAAAGCCAACATCCTCCACGACAGAGAACGGTTGATTGTTCAAGGCCAATGAATTCCACTATCTTGGCATTAATGGATTTCGCCTTTGAGTTGTCTCGCTGAAATGTTCTTACTCTTTCAAATGACTGCTCGACTTGTTGACTGCTCGACCCACACAGCAGACATTGTGGGCTAGGTTAGGAATGCTGTGTTGCATGTGTAGCGCTGTATTTTTCGTGCCGTCATTACGGCATCTACCTACATTATATAGGTATGCACGTCAGCTTTGATATCGGTTTTGCACATCGGCGTTAAACTAGACATCGGGCCGATGCCGATGTTGGTATTTTCAGCTAATATCGGCCGATTCCGATAAGCTTACCAATATATCATGCATCCCTAGTAAATACAAGCCATATTTATGTTTATTTGTATCCCCTTTTGTACTTTAACTATTTGCACATTGTTACAACACTGTATAAAGACATATGACATTTGAAATGTCTTTATTATTTTGGAACTTTTGTGAAGGTAATGTTTACTGATCATTTTTTATTGTTCATTTCACTTTTGTTTATTATGTATTTCACTTGCTTTGGGAATGTAAACATATGTTTCCCATGCCAATAAAGCCACTTAAATTGAAATTGAGAGAGAGAGATAGAGAAAATGTAAACAGAGCGATACACTAATGAGAGTAGAGAGCAGTCTCTGACAGTGAGAAAAGGCCACAATGTAGCCTAACTAGAAAAGGCCACAATGTAGCCTAACTATGGTCATTGTATACTGCCTGGAAAAACTGCTTCCTCTCTTCCTCTGAAGGTGGGACTGCATTTGACACTACAGAACCACTTCAGTTCAAGACATCTCATTATGTATTCCAATCCAACCACAGCACAGAATAATACGACACAAACATTCTAATTTGCCTGACATTTGATAAGAAAATATTAAAACTGAGAAGACATACTTTTTCGTTCTGAATGGTACAGTAATAACTTGTTAGTTCATATTACAAACCCTGGGTCAATTTGCTCTCCCACTGAGGAAACAAGGCGACAGGAAGTCATTTCTCATCAGACACTTCAAATTAGATAAAGCACATCTAATTAGGATGGATAACCACCTAGTGAAATGTAAATAAATATGCTTGAGATCTCTCAGAGGAGAGTAAAAGAGGGACAGATAGTAAGACAGTTCAGTCCAATTAGAGCGACTGAGGGTACACCATGTCACAGTAATAGCAACCACTGCCAGAGGATCAAAAGGCACTGGGATTCCCTCAATATCATTTACATACCAGAAAATAACATAAAAGCACCCTGGCAGGTCCAACCATCATGCATTAATAATAACTGCCTGACAAGAAAATACCACTCGTTGATAGAACCTATTTCAAATGGCCCAAACTTGTGGGTATATGACTTTATATTTTCATTACCTTTTATGATATCAATTTTTTACTCTTTCAGTACTTCAACACTCTCATTCCAATCAAACCGATGACTAAACATTTCTCAGATGCAACTCAAGCACAATTTATTCTTCACATTTTTGCAGAAGGAACTCTGGTCTCTGGTACATTTTAATGGCTTGATTACATCTGAAATACACAGCAAAATTCTAGAATATGTTATCAAGTTTACCTCCCAGATTGGAAAAATGTGTTGCATTATGTAGAAAGACAGTACAAATTACTGAAAATGTATGATTTCAGTGTATTGGATATTGTCTAGGTCTAGCCCTCTATGATCAGGGCTATTTACATCTGTTTTCATTAGCATCATCGCTAACGGCCTCAAAAATTGGTAGCTACGGGCACCGCACATGGGCCTACAAAGACGGGGAAATCTCATTGTCTCTTCCGAAAGTTGCAGGAAATACTGATGATTATGTTCATGTCTTATGATAAACTTGGGCAAATTCATTCATTTTCAATACATTTAGTTGATTACCTACTAAGGTAAATACATTTTGGAAAATTGATGAATATTGTTTTATGGACTGGATTCCGTGAGGGCCCTAATTATCATATTTGGATCAGAATAAGGCTCACCACTACCTATACCAGTAGCTCATGCAAATTAGGGAGCCAAATGAATGGCTCTCTCACCGATGCGATTCGGTAGGCTACACTCACTGACAGAGGAGTCAGTCACTTTAGTGTCACTGTCTGGCAAGCACCGACATCCTAGGAAAGGAAACCTAGGATCCCAAACGTTTTATAGTCCCGTACCCCTTCAAACATTCAACCTCCAGCTGCGTACCCCCTCTTGCACCAGGGTCAGCACACTCTTAAATGTTGTTTTTGCCATCATTGTAACATAAGAATGAGTGAGAGTTTGTCACAACCCGGCTCATGCGAAGTGACAAAGAGCTCTTATAGGACCAGGGCACAAATAATAATATAATAATAATCAATACTTTTGCTCTTTATTTAACCATCTTACATATAAAACCTTATAGGTTACTCAAAAATGGTGAATAACTCACCACAGGTTAATGAGAAGGGTGTGCTTGAAAGGATGCACATAACTCTGCAATGTTGGGTTGTATTGGAGAGAGTCTCAGTCTTACATAATTTGTCACACAGTCTGTGCCTGTATTTAGTTTTCATGCTAGTGAGGGCCAAGAATTCACTCTCACATAGGTACGTGGTTGCAAAGGGCATCAGTGTCTTAACAGCGTGATTTGCCAAGGCATGATACTCTGAGTGCAGCCCAATCCAGAAATCTGGCAGTGGCTTCTGATTAAATAACATTTTTACAGAACTGCTTGTTGCAATTTCGATGAGGCTCTCTTGTTCAGATATCGGTAAGTGGATTGGAGGCAGGGCATGAATTATTAGTATTATTATTTCTACTTTGCACTTTCTTCCACTACAAATCTAACATTCCAGTGTTTTACTTGCTATATTGTATTTACTTTGCCACCATGGCCTTTTTTGCCTTTACCTCCCTTATCCCATGGCCTTTACCTCCCTTATCTCACCTCATTTGCTCACATTGTATATAGACTTATTTTTGTACTGCATCATTGATTGTATGTTGTTTTATTCCATGTGTAACTCAGTGTTGTTGTATGTCGAACTGCTTTGCTTTATCTTGGCCAGGTCGCAATTGTAAATGAGTTCTCAACTTGCCTACCTAGTTAAATAAAGGTGAAATAAAAAATGAAAGGGATAATGAATCCAGTTGTTTGTGTCATCCGTTTCGGAAAGGTACCTGCGTAATTGCGCACCCAACTCACTCAGATGCTTCGCTATATCACATTTGACATTGTCTGTAAGCTTGAGTTCATTTGCAAACACAAAATCATACAATTATGGAAAGACCTGTGTTGTCGTTGTTAATGCAGACAGAGAAGAGCTCCAACTTCTTAATCAAAGCCTCAATTTTGTATCGCACATTGAATACAGTTGCGGAGGGTCCCTGTAATCCTAGATTCAGATCATTCAGGCGAGAAAAAACATCACCCAGATAGGCCAGTCGTGTGAGAAACTCATCATCATGCAAGCAGTCAGACAAGTGAAAATTACAGTCAGTAAAGAAAACATTAAGCTCATCTCCCAATTCAAAAAAACATGTCAATACTTTGCCCCTTGATAACCAGCGCACTTCTGTATGTTGTAAAAGCGTTACATGGTCGCTGCCCATATCATTGCATAGTGCAGAAAATACACGCGAGTTCAGGGGCCGTGCTTTAACAAAGTTAACCATTTTCAATGTAGTGTCCAAAACGTCTTTCAAACTGTCAGGCATTCCCTTGGCAGCAAGTGTACCCAAGTGGCGTCGGGAGCAACTGCTTGCACGCGAGTTACCACTCCACTATGTCTCCCTGTCATGGCTTTTGCGCCATCAATACAGATACTGACACTGGCCACATTAAACGGGTGTTGAGCGTTCGTAAATTCAGCAGTTATTATGCGCTCTGGCAGTCAGACGAGAGTGCTCTGAAATCGGAGTAGATCGCCAGTGCGAATTTACCAACACACCCACATCACTATACCACTTAGCTAAGCTATGAATGACCTGAATAATCAAGTCAATAAACGTTGGGTAGTTTGATAGCCTAAAGTAAATATACTGGTAAGTTTGATGTATTAGTAGCCAACTAATGTTGCAGTAGGTAGCTAACATACCCGGTACATACTGCTGTAATGATATGCTAGGCGGTTCGTATGGCTAGCAGCCGAAGTCCAACGACAGCTGATACAAATTCCTTGCTTTAAATAAATTATGACAAATGTTAACAGAATATTGAGCAATGTAATAAAGTAATTACTTTTCGAACAAGTTACCTTACACGTTATGTTGGCTCACAATGTGTTAACTATGCTGTCGTTACGAATCACATAGCATATAATTACAGCAGTATGTACCGTTACGTTAGCTAGCTACCTAACGCTAGTTGGCTACTTATACATCAAACTTGCCACTATATTAACTATAGGCTAACTAACTACCCAGCGTTTATTGACTTGATTATTCCCGTCATTCTTAGCTTAGCTAAATGGTAAAGTCGTTGTGCGTCCTCAATGGACATTCGGGTGCTACTCCGATTTCAGAGCACTCTCGTCTGACTGTACCAGAGCCCAGAATAATGAATGAGCGCTCAACACCGGTTGAATATGGCCGGTGTCAGTTAAAGTCTGCAAAAAAAGCCTAATTCAATTGTTGCCAACAACACAGTTGGTCAACAACGCTCTGGATAACATGAACACTGCCTAACCAGCTCTGCTAGGGCGAGTAAAATGGTCAGAGTGGTCACTCTCATTTGTGTCTGGAAGTAGCTAGCAAGCTAGCCAATGTTAGCTTGTGTGCTTGACTGCCGTTGTAAGGTCAGAACGCTCAAATCAACCCTACTCCTCGGCCGAAGCCCTAACATGTCTAACTAATCATTTGTTATGCTAACTAGCTAGCAAGAGGTTGCATAGCAACAGCATCAACTTCCGGTAGACCGGCTAAGAGCTAGTATGTAGTACATACTCATTAAGTATGTAGTATACAGTATGTCAGTATGAGTATTCGAACACAGCTCTAGTCAGTCTATGTCATGGAAAGAGCAGGTGTTCTTAATGTTTTGTATACTCGTTGCATGATTTATGAACGCTAAAGGGATATAGGCGATCGACTTCATTCATCAGTTCGACACCTTTTATAAACTAGTCAACAGTTGCTATTCAGTTGTCAATCAACACACAGTAAATAACCTACTTTGTGCCACGACTCCGCATGGCTGGCTATGTGAAACACGCAAAAGAAAATAAATTATTGTGTCAGAAAACAATAATTAGGCTATTGGAGTTCGACTCATCGTTACCACTCATCGTTCCACATGGGATGTGGAAATTCACGAGCATCATGCGCTCTCTCGTCTGTGTAAGGAAATTTGACTGAAACCAGAGATCTGTATATAATTACGAGATGCGCATGTCTCCACCCAAACAATGACAGTTGTTGTCCCAAAGGCGGAAAAGCAGGAGACACGTTCAGGTCCAAAATAAGCCCATAGAAAATAATTGGGCTTATTTTGGACAGATTTTGGCGTGTAAAACCTCGCGCTTCGACGCTTTCTCTCTGCTGCGTTTCTCTGTCATCGCTAACTTTGTGACTGACAGGTGCCTATCCTATCAATAGATCGCTAGAGGATGCATACCGTTCATTCTAGCGGGAGAGTGCTTCTCGTCGCGCTCTCTTGTCCCTCTGCAGCAGACATATGTTGAGCAATGTTTGGACATCGAATCGCAGTACAAATGCAGTATCGAATCGCAATACATATCATATTGGCAGCTAAGTATCGTGATAATATTGTATCATGAGGTCCCTGGAAATTCCCAGCCCTACTAAATTGTTCCACAAAACCTGAGCTAAGAACATACAGTATATAAGAACATTATTCTATGATATATATTGCTGAATTAATTTCCCCTTCAACCCCGTTATATACAATGCATTCGGAAAATATTCAGACCCCTTGACTTTTTCCACATTTTGTTACTTTACAGACTTATTCTAAAATGGATGAAAGTATTTTTCCCCTCATCAATAAGGACAAGTAAAAAACAGTTATATTTTTTTGCAAATTTATAAAAAATAAAAAACATTATTTACATAAGTATTCAGACCCTTTGCTATGAGACTCGAAATTGATCTCAGGTGCATGCTGTTTCCATTGAACATCCTTGAGATGTTTCTACAACTTGATTGGACTCCACCTATGGTAAATTCAATTGATTGGAAAGGCACACATCTGTCTATATAAGGTCCCACATTTGACAGTGCATGTCAGAGCAAAAACGAAGCCATGAGGTCGAAGGATTTGTCCGTAGAACTCCTAGACAGGATTGTGTCGAGGCACAGACTGGGGAAGGGTACCAAAACATTTCTGCAGCATTGAAGGTCCCCAAAAAACACAGTGGCCTGGATCATTCTTAAATGGAAGAAGTTTGGGACCACAAAAACTCTTCCAAGAGCTGGCCGCCCGGCCAAACTGAGCAATCAGGGGAGAAGAGCCTTGGTCAGGGAGGTGACCAAGAACCCAATGTTCACTCTGAAAGACCTCCAGAGTTCCTCTTTGGAGATGGGAGAACCTTCCAGAAGGACAACCATCTCTGCAGCACTCCACCAATCTGGCCTTTATGGTAGAGTGGCCAGACGCAAGCCACTCCTCAGTAAAAGGCACATGACAGCCCGCTTGTTTGCCAAAAGCCACCTAAAGACTCTCAGTCCATGAGAAACAAGGTTCTCCAATATGATGAAACCAAGGTTAAACTATTTGACTTGACTGCCAAGTGTGACGTCTGGAGGAAACCTGGCACTATCCCTATGGTGAAGCATGGTAGTGGCAGTATCATGCTGTGGGGATGTTTTTCAGCAGCAGGGACTGGGAGACTAGTTAGGATCGAGGCAAAGATGGCCAGAGCAAAGTACAGAGAGATCCTTGGTGAAAACCTGCTTCAAAGTGCTCAGGACCTCAGACTGGGGCAAAGGGGCACCTTTCAACAGGACAACGACCCTAAGCACACACCCAAGACAAAGCAGGAGTGGCTTCGCGACAAGTTTCTGAATGTCCTTGAGTGGCCCAGCCAGAGCCCGGACTTGAACCCGATCTAACATCTCTGGAGAGACCTGAAAATACCTGTGCAGCCACGCTCCTCATCCAACCTGAGAGAGCTTGAGAAGATCTGCAGAGAAGAATGGGAGAAACTCACCAAATATAGGCTGTAATCAACAAAGTACTGATTAAAGGGTCTGAATACTTATGTAAATGTGGAAAAAGTCAAGGGGTCTGAATACTTTCCAAATGCTTTATTACAAACAGAAATACTCCGCATCACCCCCAAACCCCCATCCCCCCTCAGACAATCCCACAGGTGAAGAAGCCGGATGTGGAGGTCCTGGGCTGGCGTGGTTACACATAGTCTGCGGTTGTGAGGCCGGTTGGATGTACTGACAAATTCTCTAAAATGATGTTGACGGCAGCTTATGGTAGAGAAATTAACATTCAATTTTCAGGCAACAGCTTTGGTGGACATTCTGCAGACCCAGGGTGATTTCACACACTTCCTGTCTAGAAACAGTAACAAATGTTTTAAATAAATAATTTTGTTCAAATGTTGAACCATAGACCATTTTGAAAAATCGTAAGCAAGGGGGAATGCCCCTCTATGTTAGGCTGAAAAACAGAGTTGATGATAGCCTTGCAGAGAGAACCACTGAGACCAGGCATCACAGAGGCAACAATGAAGAGAGAGAAGAGAAATTGGCCTCTTTAGACCATGCCTCCATACCAGTGTTAATTTTGGCAGCTACTTTCGATTTAGTTTTAGTCTTAAAATACCTTTTAGTCTTAGTGACATTTTGGGAAATTTCATCCATCTGATGTTTTAGTTATTATCAGTTGACTAAAACTACAGAACATTTTGGTCTAGTTAAAGGGACACTTTGGGATTTTGGCAATTAAGCTTTTAATCTTCCCCAGAGCCAGATAAACTCATGGATACCATTTTTACTGCATGCAGTTTGAAGGAAGTTGCTAACTAGCGTTAGCATTATTGATAACTAGCGTTAGCGCAATGACTGGGAGTCTATGGGAACTGCTAGCATGCTATTAGATATCATAGACTTCCAGTCGGTGCACTAACGCTAGCTAGCGTTGGCTCGTGAAACGACTTCCAACTTTCTTCATACTGGACGCATACTGAAAGATCCACTCGCTGCCAAGTTTCAGCCTCCTGGCTGAGGCAACAAGGTTTTTGCCTAAAATGTTCTGGTACTTGGTAAAGTTCATGATGCCATTGACCACTGGAAGCAAAATAGCACCATAACTTCAAAGATCCACCACCATATTTTACAGTAGGTATGAGGTATTTTCTGCAAATGCATTGTTCTTTCGGAAGTCCAAACCCACCGCTAGTGAGTGTGGCCAAATGCCTCTATTTCAAGTTCATATGACCATAAAACCAGTTCCAACCCAAGTGCCAATGCCGGCTCAATGTCGTTTTCCTCACAAAGGGAGGGTGCTGGAGTATTTGAAACAGGGGATCCAATAATTCTGACCCCCTTACTTTGAGAATTTGCTATTTATTACTTGTGAAACAAAATCTCTTCCTCTGAGCAATTGTATTAATATAAAATAATTGTTAAATTATTTCTGAGCATATAATATAGGTCGTACTTGTATTATTTATTTTATTCAGTCTATTTTGCGCATCTTTATCAAGGGATCTAATCATTACAGACCCCACTGTGTCTTTGACGTCAAAGCTTTAATCAATACACAGTCAATTATATTGCCTGCCCTTTAACCCAGGAGGCAGTTTTATAACCCCTACATGTCACGTGATCCCTCAAATAAATAAATAAATAAATATATAATCATTGTGAACACTTGTTTGCACTTGTTTGTTGCTCAATCAGGCAAAGTGATTTGTCCTTTGAGGATGTGCCATATATACATCAATCACCATCGAAGGAGACTCTACCCTAAAGAGGTGTGGATAGATGTCAGTAATATACCTCTTTCCAACAGAAAACAACAAGAGCAAACTTTAGAGGACAAGTCACCCTCCTGACGTCCATTTACAGAGTGAAGAACGCCAGTCGCCACCCTGCATTTTGATGCTGTCTCAGAGGTGAGGTAATTTCGCTCTACTCCATCTCTCTGCCGCTCCACACTTAACCTATCGACTCATCATGACATATATGGAACATTTGGTCAAGGTTCTAACTAAGTGGCCAAAACAACATATGTCCTCTCTTAAGTAAATGCCTGTGGGCAGTGAACTCAGATTGATGCATATCACATACAATAACAGGCATATAGTTGAAGTCGGAAGTTTCCATACACCTTAGCCAAATATATTTAAACTCAGTTTTTCACAATTCCTGACATTTAATCCTAGTAAAAATTCCCTGTCTTAGGTCAGTTAGGATCACCACTTTATTTTAAGAATGTGAAATGTCAGAATAATAGTAGAGAGAATAATATATTTCAGATTTGATTTCTTTCATCACATTCCCAGTGGGTCAGAAGTTTACATACACCCAATTAGTATTTGGTAGCATTGCCTTTAAATTGCTTAACTTGGGTCAAATGTTTCAGATAGCCTTCCACAAGCTTCCCACAATAAGTTGGGTGAAATTTGGCCCATTCCTCCTGACAGAGCTGGTGTAACTGAGTCAGGTTTGTAAGTCTCCTTGCTCGGAACACACGCTTTTTCAGTTCTGCCCACAAATGTTCTATAGGATTGAGGTCAGGGCTTTGTGATGGCCACTCCAATACCTTGACTTTGTTGTCCTTAAGCCATTTTGCCACAACTTTGGAAGTATGCTTGAGGTCATTGTCCATTTGGAAGACCCATTTGCGACCAAGCTTAAACTTCCTGACTGATGTCTTGAGATGTTGCTTCAATATATCCACATAATTTTCCTACCTCATGATGCCATCTATTTTGTGAAGTGCACCAGTCCCACCTGCAGCAAAGCACCCCCACAACATGATGCTGCCACCCCCGTGCTTCACGGTTGGGATAGTGTTCTTCGGCTTGCTAGCCTCCCCCCTTTTCCTCCAAACATAACGATGGTCATTATGGCCAAACAGTTCTATTTTTGTTTCATCAGACCAGAGGACATTTCTCCAAAAAGTACAATCTTTGTCTCCATGTGCAGTTGCAAACCGTAGTCTGGCTTTTTTATGGCGGTTTTGGAGCAGTGGCTTCTTCCTTGCTGAGTGGCCTTTCAGGTTGTATCGATATAGGACTCGTTTTACTGTGGATATAGATACTTTTGTACCTGTTTCCTCCAGCATCGTCACAAGGTCCTTTGCTGTTGTTCTGGGATTGATTTGCACTTTTCGCACCAATCTCTAGGAGACAGAACGCGTCTCCTTCCTGAGCGGTATGACGGCTGCGTGGTCCCATGGTGTTTATACTTGGGTACTATTGTTTGTACAGATGAAAGTGTTACCTTCAAGTGTTTGTAAATTGCTCCCAAGGATGAACCAGACTTGTGGAGGTCTACAATTTCTTTTCTGAGGTCATGGCTGATTTCTTTTGATTTTCCCATGATGTCAAGCAAAGAGGCACTGAGTTTGAAGGTAGGCCTTGAAATACATCCACAGATACACCTCCAATTGACTCAAATGATGTCAATTCGCCTATCAGAAGCTTCTAAAGCCATGACATAATTTTTGTGAATTTTCCAAGCTGTTTAAAGACACAGTCAACTTAGTGTATGTAAACCTCTGACCCACTGGAATTGTGATACAGTGAATTGTGAGTGGAATAATCTGTCTGTAAATTATTTTGGGAAAAATTACTTGTGTCATGCACAAAATAGATGTCCTAACCGACTTGCCAAAACTATAGTTTGTTAACAAGAAATTTGTGGAGTGGTTGAAAAACGAGTTTTAATGAATACAACCTAAGTGTATGTAAACTTCTGACTTCAACTGTACATACATACACATACAGGTAACTGCCAAAATAAAGCAAACAGTAACATAAAATGTCTTAGTAGGGTGTTGGGCCATCACGAGCCAGAACAGCTTCAATGCCCTTGGCATTGATTCTACAAGTGTCTGGAACTCTATTGGAGGGATGCGACAGCATTCGTCAATGAGAAATTCCATCATTTGGTGTTTTGTTGATGGAAAACATTGTCTCAAGCGCCGCTCCAGATTCTCTCATAAGTGTTCAATTGGGTTGAGATCTGGTGACTGAGACGGCCATGGCATATAGTTTACATAATTTTCATGCTCATTAAACCGTTCAGTGACCACTCGTGCCCTGTGGATGGGGGCATTGTAATCCTATGGGGGCATAGCCATGGTAGCCAAAATAATGGCCTGACCAGCATTTTTATACATGGCTGTAAGCATGATGGGATGTTAATTGCTTAATTAACTCAGGAATCACACCTTGTATCCCTCATTTACGCATGTGTTTCCATTATTTTGGAGTTACCTGTACATATCACATGCTACATAGGTCACATACTATTACTGAATTCTCAATTTGACGACATGGGATTCAAGGAAATGAATTGCTATGGAATGGGATGGTTTACATTGTGGGACACAATGAACTAGTAAAGCATCACATCTTGACAGAGAACAGTGGTGAGCTTTGTTCATATGCATGCTATAAATCTGACCCACTTTGACAGATAATGAGCCCAGGACTATATGGTGTGATTCAGGCCACCACCCAACACGTCTCCTCTCTGATGTGATGAAATGTATCAATTCCAGTGTGGGTAAAACAAAAGGTAAAATAATTGCATCGAACATGAATCTCCATTTTGAGTAGGTGGTTGCAAATATATGCTAATCAATGGTACATAGCCAGCAGCTCAATAATCAAACCATGATATAATCTTTAAAACAGAACAATATGCAGAACAATATTCCATACCCTCAAATGCTTTAGTAACCAGAAACACCAGGCAATATGCTGTATAACCATCAGCTCAGTCTCATCCCAATGTGTCTAGCTACCTCCTCTCCCCTCCCTTCCAGATCCAGGGTACAGTAATGGGGACTCTGATCACAGTGTGGTAGAATCAAAATTCCACAGCATCACAGACGGTGCTGGGTAAGCCAGTCAGTCAGCCGTAGCACCACAGCCTTCTGGGCGCCAAACAACGGGCAGACTCTGCAACAGCTGGGCCCCACTTCCCACTCACTGAGGGCACCTGTAAGCGGTGCTTTGGCACACCCTGCTCGTGATAGCACAGCCAGTGTGCACTGCCAACAGCTACAGCTGGCAGGATGGACGGACTGGTCATGAGGGAGTCTTGCCCATCACTATGTAGCCGTGAGATGTTGCCAACAATTTGTCAGTGAGATCCGCTTTTGGTTCCTTGATTTGTCGCTAGAAGTGACGTTTTGCTGTTGCACCAATTTGCCTTGCTGCGGTCCCCAACGAAGTGTTTTCACCCCCTCTCCCGCCGCACACCCGCTCTTCTTGTGCTTCTCTGACTGTGTTCACACGAGCCAACTAGGTGAAAAATCTGTCGATGTGCTCTTGAGCAAGGCACTTAACCCTAATTGCTCCTGTGAGTCGCTCCGGATAAGAGTGTCTGCTAAATGATTAAAATTAAAAATGTTAAATTCTGAGAGCAGAAACTTGAAAACAGAAACCTAGCAAAACGAAACAGAAAATGGAATTTGGAGAAAAACTAAATGCAATCAGGCAACAAATAAATTGTATTTTATAGGACCCTATTTATGATATGATGTACACTGAGCATACCAAACATTAGCAACACCTTCCTAATATTGAGTTGCACTCACCCCTTTGCCCTCATAACAGCCTCAATTTGTCGGGGCATGGACTCTACAAGTTGTAGGAAGCGTTCCACAGGGATGCTGGCCCATGTTGACTCCAATGCTTCTCACAGTTGTGTCAAGTTGGGTTGATGGCCTTTGGGTGGTAGACCATTCTTGATACACACGGGAAACTGTTGAGTGTGAAACAGCGTTGCCGTTCTTGACACAAACCAGTGCGCCTGGCACCTACTACCATACCCTGTTTAAAGGCATTTACATTTTTTTGTCTTGCCCATTTCACCCTCTGAATGGCACACATACACACTCCATGTCTCAAGGCTTCAAAATCCTTCTTTAACCTTTCTCCTCCCCTTCATCTACACTAATTGAAATGGATTTGACACTTGACATCAATAAGGGATCATAGCGTTCACCTGGATTCATCTGGGTCAGTCTATGTCATGTTTTGTACACTCAGTGTATATCCTACTATATATTATAAATGTTAAGACATTTACTCAGGCAATTGAGGTTAAGTGCAGCGTCTTGAAGGTGGAAGCAGTCAACATTTGATTTGGACTAGCATTAACAACAACAGCTCCTTGAGCGTTACCCTAGCCCCCATGGCTGTCCCCTTGCACTGTCCCTTCCACAGCGCAGGCAGGGTCATTCTCATGATGACAGCCATTATGGCTCAGGGGAGGACAAACAGAACAATTCCCAGCAGCAGATGGCTTACTTACAGTTTCTCCAGGACTGTCAGGCCAAAGAAGGAGGCATTTTTCAGCAGTGAGATCTTGTTGTTACTGAGGATCCTGTGGACAGAAGAGTGGAAAGGTTGACTGTGAGAAGGTGAGCCTTTCGACATATTAGTAGACGTCACAAAAATACAGACAAATGTCCAATACATGATGCATCCTGTCAATAACTTGGTGAGAGATAGAAATGTATTTCTGATTTAATCTGGCCTTAAATGTCCCGTCTTGGATGCATTTTTTTGTCTTATTTATGGATTTTTGTGGCTATTGTTTGCCATTTTTGACAGCTAGGAAATATAACCTCGTTGAAGACCGAATGCGGCCCCCGGGGCAAAACATGTTTGACCCCCCTGATCTACAGCTACCACTATGAACCGCAAACAAATCAATGATGTGCATGTGTTCAACAGGTACAGTATAGGCAATAAATACATATTTGCCCCAGGACTCTATGTGGATATACATTTCTGTTCTTGTTGAAGTATATAGTTAAAGGGTATTTAGTGCTTTATTATTATTTTTTAATCTGGGGAAAGGATCTTGAGTATTTATCTTGTAATATGGGTATTTGTTTGTGTATCAAGGAGGGTTAAAAACATTCACTCCAGACTCTCTGCAAAGCCTCTTAGCAGAACACACCCAATTACTCAAAAACATCAGTCATAACACACTGAGCCTCCGGAAGGAGTTCAGCTAACCACCATCACAGAAACAATTACACAAAAGCAAGGACGAATGCAGTGCACAGACACACGCACATCATCCCATAGTGAAAAACAGTAGCCCATCAGTGTTGTGTCTGGAGGGTCCAGGGGGACTCGTTAAGACACAGATGGAGGGCTATGTTACCTACTGCTCTAGTGAAACAAACAAACATATCAGACAAAAGATAAAGTCCACCCA
This sequence comes from Salmo trutta, assembly GCF_901001165.1. NCBI lineage: Eukaryota > Metazoa > Chordata > Actinopteri > Salmoniformes > Salmonidae > Salmo > Salmo trutta. The sequence continues at coordinate 24,425,992 of NC_042974.1, forward strand.
CACACCAGTAAACAACCACTAGTCTGTGTTCAAGCAGACATACACAGACATATACACCCTGCCTGCCAACACTTTACGAACAATGCAGGATCTCGGCAACATTTTTCCATTGATTTCCAGTCATGGACTTGAATACAGCAGTAAATTATTTTGACTTTGAATGCTGAGATACCCAGTTCACCCCTCTCTACTGACCCTCCTTTCCTTCAGACCTGTAGGCTGAGTGTGTAATGATTTATGTCACGCTCATTCCTCTGCCCAGATCCACATAATTTGAAATACACCTAAAATGGCATTTTGGGGATTTCATATCTGCTAAAATATTAAATCACTCTTGCCAGACCTTAGATCATCCTGTCTGCTGCAGGGCTGGCCTGGCGGTATGGCCATGCAGTGCGTGGTGGAGCATGGAAGTGAGTCTGCATGCAGACGGGGCCTGCTGCTTTGCATGCACCACGTTGCATGTCTCCTACTGGCACGCTCCTACAGACAGACACCCAAGGTCAAATCACTCGCTCGTCTTCCTCCTCCCCTTCCATTCTCAGGAGTAATGGCAGAGGTTTGGCAAGAGTGGTAATTAGGTTGTGTCACAAGTCACCTTCTTTTGTCACCTTCTAATGCCCTAGGATTAAGCAGTGTGATCCCACAATGCATTGTGCTGAAGAGGCAAATTACTCACCAGCCTAGCGGGGGGGGGGGGGGTATAGTTATTTTGGAATTGGCATGATGTGGGATACACACAGTGAAAATGTACACATGAAAAATGATATATTCAAAGAACATTTTGAAAGCATAAATACAGTGTATAATGGCATTAAAGACCTTTAATAGAGACTGCTGAGCAAGTGCATATTAAATCAGTCAACGGAGAGACAAGCTACTGCATATTATGAGCACAAGTTGAGAGTTAAAAACTGAGCGTCATAAGAGTTTTGCCAGAAGTTGAAAATAAGTAGTTCACTATTTTACAACTTGATGTTAGATGGTTCCTCACCCTGAATGTTGGCCAGGAGAAACTAAAATCCATGGTTCTGGTTTTTGTAAACAGCCACTACTAACTTCAACACCAAAAGCTAACAATAAAGTAACATCAAACCAAATATGGTGTTGATTGGAATAGATTTTAGGTGATTTTTACATTACAATTTTAAACGTAAAAATAAAAAAATATTATTTACAATGCTCACATGCCCCCATCACTTACATGAATAGTTAGATTGTGGTGGCTAATGTTAGATGAAGTTTGTAGTGGCTGTTTAAAGAAAACTGAACCATGGATTACAGTTTCTTTTGGCCCATAGACTACTTTCAGAGTGAGTAACCATCTAACATCAAGTTGTAAAATAGTGAACTACTCCTTTAACACTAGAAAGACCTGACCTTGACAGACTGCTCCCGTGTTGAATGCATGGAACAGAGGTTATTTAAGAAATAAGGCGCGAGGGGGTGTGGTATATGGCCAATATGGCTTTGTCTTGTCCCGTGTATATATTTTTACTTTGCATATATTTTGTATGTATTTTTTAAATATTTTTTTTTACTTCAACTCCAACATACTCTCCTGCAACCTGCCTCACCCAATGTGGTATGGATCTGCAATTTTCTTTACTTTAGAACCGGAACCCCCAATAGAAGCTAGCCAGCCAACTGGCTGCTAGCTAGTAGTCAGCTAGCCACTGCTAGCGGTCTTCAGCTAACCTTTAACCCGGACAAATCCTGCCAGTCTGCACAGCGCGATTCAAACCAGAGCATACCGGACTCTGCACAGCGCGATTCATCCCAGAGCATACCAGCGCGATTCAACCCAGAGCTCTAAACCTTTTCATCTGGATCATCGCAGCTAGCTGCTATCCGAGTGGCTACTCCTGGCTAACGTCTCTGTCCCGAAGCAAGCACCAATTAGCCTGGAGCTTTCCTATGCTAGGCCCATCTCCCGGCTAGCTGAAGAGGTCAAATCAGCCACTCCTTGGGCTACAATACCTATTTTGCAAATTGGCCTGGACCCCTTTTACTGCTGATACGGAGCCCCGCCGATCCTTCACGACTGGTCTACCGACGTAATCCACCCGAGATGGTTTTCAACAGGCTCCTCCGTCGCGACGTCCCCTGAATGCCCATCTGCTAGCCGCGGCCCGCTAGCTGTCTAGAGCATATCGGACTGTTAGCTGAAGAAGTCCATCAGCCAACTTTCTTGAGCTACAATACCTATTTTGCCAATTGGCCTGGACCCTTTTATTACACGGGGCCCCGCCGATCGATTACGACTGGTCTGCCAACGTAACCGCCCGAGGGGGCTACAACTGACTCTTCAGTCGCAACGACCCCCTAAGGCCCATCTGCTAGCCTGCTATCCCGGGCCCGCTAACTGTCTGAATCGCTGTGTCTCCAGCCCGCCTAGCTACTCACTAGACTCCATGATCGATCGGCTACGCATGCCTCTCCCTAATGTCAATATGCCTTGTTCATAGCTGTTTTGGTTAGTGATTATTGTCTTATTTCCCTGTAGAGCCTCCAGCCCTGCTCAATATGCCTTAGCTAACCCTTTGGTCCACCTCCCACACATGCGGTGACCTCACCTGGTTTAAATGGTGTTTCTAGAGTAAATACCTCTCTTATCGTCACTCAATGCCAAGGTTTACCTCCACTGTATTCACATCCTACCATACCCTTGTCTGTACATTATGCCTTTAATCTATTTTTCCGTTCCCAGAAACCTGCTCCTTTTACTCTCTGTTCCGAATGCACTGGATGACCAGTTCTTAGACTTCAGCCGTACCCTTATCCTCCTCTGTTCCTATGATCCTCTGGTGATGTAGAGGTTAATCCAGGCACTGCAGTGCCTAGCTCCACTCCCATTCCCCAGGCGCTCTCATTTGTTGACTTCTGTAACCGTAAAAGCCTTGGTTTCATGCATGTTAACATTAGAAGCCTCCTCCTTAAGTTTGTTTTATTCACTGCTTTAGCACACTCTGCCAACCCGGATGTCCTAGCCATGTCTGAATCTTGGCTTAGGAAAACCACCAAAAACCCTGACATTTCCATCCCTAACAATAACAGTTTATGACAAGATAAAACTGCCAAAGGGGGCAGAGTTGCAATCTACTGCAGAGATAGCCTGCAGAGTTCTGTCATACTATCCAGGTCTGTGCCCAAACAATGAGCTTCTACTTTTAAAAATCCACCTTTCCAGAAACATGTCTCTCACCGTTGCTGCTTGCTATAGACCACCTTATGCCCCCAGCTGTGCCCTGGACACCACATGTGAATTGATTGCCCCCCATTTCTCGCCAAAGCTCGTACTGTTAGGTGACCTAAACTGGGACATGCTTAACACCCCGGGCATCCTACAATCTAAGCTAGATGCCCTCAATCTCACACAAATGCTCAATGAACCTACCAGGTACAACCCCAAATCCGTAAACACAGGCACCCTCATAGATATCATCCTAACCAACCTGCCCTCCAAATACACCTCTGCTGTCTTCAATCAACATCTCAGCGATCACTGCCTCATTGCCTGCGTCCATAATGGGTCTGTGGCCAAACGACCACCCCTAATCACTGTCAAACGCTCCCTAAAACACTTCAGCGAGCAGGCCTTTCTAATTGACCTGGCCCGGGTATCCTGGAAGGATATTGACCTCATTCCATCAGTAGAGAATGCCTACAGGTGCTTTCAAGAGATATTCATCTATAAATCTTAGAATGACAATATTACATTTTAAAAATGTTTTCGAATAGTAATTTAGTAAATTGTAGCACTGTTTCACCGGATGCATTTGAGGGAAAATAGTTAGTCAACGTTACGTGCCGATGTAAAATGCTGTTTTTATATATAAATATGAACTTTATCGAACAAAAGAATGCATGCATTGTGTAACATGATGTCCTAGGTGTGTCATCTGATGAAGTTTGTAAAAGGTTAGTGCTGCATTTAGCTGTTTTTTGGTTATTTGTGATACATGTGGTTGGTCGGAAAATGGCTATGTGGCTACTTTTACGATATACTCCTCTAACATAATCTAATGTTTTGCTTTTGCTGTAAAGCCTTTTTGAAATCGGACAACGTGGTTCGATTCAGGAGAGGTGTATCTATAAAACGATATAATTTGAAAAAAAATAAAAAAATAAAAATTATTAAATTTTGATATGCTAATGGCGATAGGATTTTTCGCTGGATGTCCGTCCCGCATACGGGATGGAGGCCGCACAGGGGTTAACAAACAGATCACCGACCATTTCAAATCCCACTGTACTTTCTCCGCTTTGCAATCTGGTTTCCGAGCTTGTCATGGGTGCACCTCAGCCACGCACAAAGTCCTAAACGATATCATAACCACCATCGATAAGAGACAATACTGTGCAGCTGTATTCATCGACCTGGCCAAGGCTTTCAACTCTGTCAATCACCACAGACTCAACAGCCTTGGTTTCTCAAATGACTGCCTCGTCTGGTTCACCAACTACTTCTCAGACAGAGTTCAGTGTGTCAAATCAGAAGGCCTGTTGTCCGGACCTCTAGCAGTCTATGGGGGTGCCACAGGGTTCAATTCTTGGGCCGAATCTTTTCTCTGTATACATCAATGATGTCACTCTTGCTGCTGGTGATTCGCTGATCCACCTCTACGCAGACAACACACTTCTGTATACATGTGGCCCTTCTTTGGATACTGTGTTAACAAACCTCCAAACGAGCTTCAATGCCATACAACACTCCTTCCATGGCCTCCAACTGATCTTAAATGCAAGTAAAACTAAATGCATGCTCTTCAACCGATCGCTGCCCGCATCTGCCCGCCCGTCCAGCATCACTACACTGGACGGTTCTGAATATGTGGACAACTACAAATACCTAGGTGTCTGGTTAGATTGTAAAGTCTCCTTCCAGACTCACATTAAGCATCTCCAATCCAAAATTAAATCTAGAATCGGCTTCCTATTTCGCAACAAAGCATCCTTCACTCATGCTGCCAAACATACCCTCGTAAAACTGACTATCCTACCGATCCTTGACATCGGCGATGTCATTTACAAAATAGCCTCCAACACTCTACTCAGCAAATTGGATGCAGTCGATCACAGTGCCATCCGTTCTGTCACCAAAGCCCCATATACTACCCACCACTGCGATCTGTATGCTCTCGTTGGCTGGCCCTCGCTTCATATTCGTCGCCAAACCCACTGGCCAGGTCATCTATAAGTCTTTGCTATATAAAGCCCCGCCTTATCTCAGCTCACTGGTCACCATAGCAGCACCCATCAGTAGGTATATTTCACTGGTCACCCCCAAATTCCCCAGTTCTCTGCTGCCAATGACTGGAACGAACTGCAAAAATCACTGAAGCTGGAGACTCATATCTCCCTCACTAGCTTTAAGCACCAGCTGTCAGAGCAGCACACAGATCACTGCACCTGTACATAGCCCATCTGTAAATAGCCCATCCAACTACCTCATCCCCATACTGTTATTTATTTTTTTGCTCCTTTACACCCCAGTATCTCTACTTGCACATTCATCTTCTGCACATCTATCACTCCAGTGTTTAATTGCTAAATTGTGATTATTTCGCCACTATGGCCTATTTATTGCCTACCTCCCTTATCTTACCTCATTTGCACACACTGTATATAGACTTTTCTATTGTGTTATTGACTGTATGTTTGTTTATTCCATGTGTAACTCTGTGTTGTTGTTTGTGTCGCACTGCTTTGCTTTATCTTGGCCAGGTCGCAGTTGTAAATGAGTTCTCAACTAGCCTACCTGGTTAAATAAAGGTGAAATATTATTTTTTTTAAATGTTATATACCATGCCTGGATACAGCCCTTAGCCGTGGTATATACCCCCAAAGTCCCTTATTGCTATTATAAAATGGTTACCAATGTAATTAGAGCAGTAAAAAAACATGTTTTGTCAAACCTGTGGTATCAGCATTCAGGGCTCAAACCACCCAGTTTCTAATTTGAAATAAAGCTCACCTCTATTTCACAAAGTTAAGTGTTTTATAAACTGCAAAATCTGCTATTTCTGATACTATTTAGAAATCAAGACGTCTTACCTGCATGTGACTCTGTAGGAGGATTTGAAAAAGTTACTTTTTGCTGCACCGTTTCCCTGTCTGTGTCAATTCCAAGCTGCACCCACAATGACAATTGATAATATTGTCATCCATCAGACTGCTGTTAATTGAATAATGTCTTTAGGCTAACTCTAACAACAACAAAAAGAAGAAGGGAAAAAAATACAACACAAATTCTGTTGGTGATATTAAGATTCTAACAATGACAGTGTGCTATATAGGCTTTGAAAAGTCAAGGACATGTCTTTAAATTTGGCAGAGTAATAAAAATGTATACTTGTTTTTGTGTCCATTTGACGTTATCAGCTTTTTTAGTGTTAAGGAGAATTTTGCTCCTAAGACTGATGACTAATCATGGTAGGACGTGCCATGAACTGACTGAGAAGAGGAAGTCCCCCCACAGATCTGAGAGGGCAGAGAGTGGTGTCAAATAACTTCACATCAAATGTCCAAGAGATGTTATCTTTTGGTGTCCCTCATGGAGAAGAACTGGTATCCCTCTAAATCACATCAGTGCTAATCGTCCATAGAGACAAAGCAATCTTAGCCAGGTCAGTTAAGATATCTAAGTTCGGTCGGAAAATACTGCAACACTAACACTATGCCGATGGGAGCCCAAAACAGAGTAAGCAGCAGTTCATAAGAACTTGTTGTTGATTTAGACATCAAGATCCTATTGGGGCTCTGTCAGTTTGGATTCCATCTGGCATAAAGGTCTGTAGAGAGGAAAATCAAAACAGTCATATGTCTATGGAGTCAGTTGGGTGATTCCTCACAAAACTGAACAAAAAAAAGACCATAACCTTTTGCTTTTAACAACATTTACTCCATAGAAGGGTCCTTTGGAGGAAGGAATGTTTACATACAGTACCAGTGAAAATCTAAGGGCAGAATAATAGTGAAGACATCAAAACTATTCAATAACACAAATGGAATCATGTAGCAAGCAAAAAAAGTGTTAAATAAATCAAAATATATTTTCTATTTGAGATTCTTCAAAGTAGCCACCCTTTGCCTTAATGACAGCTTTGCACACTGTTGGCATTCTCTCAACCAGCTTCATGAGGTAGTCAACTGGAATGTATTTCAATTAACAGGTGGGGCTTGTTAAAAGGTAATTTGTGGAATTTCTTTCCTTCTTAATGTGTTTAAGCCAATCAGTTGTGTTGTGACAAGGTAGGGAGCAAGTCCATATTATTGCAAAAACAGCTCAAATAAGCAAGTGCTATAAGAATAGCAAGTGCTATGATGAAACTGGCTCTCATGAGGACCGTAACAGAAAAGGAAGTTCCAGAGTTACCTCTGCTGCAGAGGATAAGTTTATTAGTGTTACCAGCCTCAGAAATTACAGCCCAAATAAATGCTTCACAGAGTTCAAGTAACAGACACATCTCAACATCAACTGTTCAGAGGAGACTGCGTGAATCAGGCCTTCATGATCAAATTGCTGCAAATAAAGCACTACTAAAGGACACCAATAAGAATAAGAGACTTGCTTGGGCCAAGAAACACGAGCAACGGACATTAGACCGGTGGATATCTGTCCTTTGGTCTGATGAGTACATATTTGACATTTCTGGTTCGAACCGGCGCATCTTTGTGAGACGCAGAGTAGGTGAACAGATGATCTCCTCATGTGTTGTTCGCACCGTGAAGCATGGAGGAGGAGGTGCGATTTCTTTAGAATTCAAGGCCCACTTAACCAGCATGGCTACCACAGTATTCTGCAGCAATACGCCATCCCATCTGGTCTGCGCTTAGTGGAACTATCATTTGTTTTTCAACAGGACAATAACCCAACACACCCCCAGGCTGTGTAAGGGCTATTTGATCAAGAAGGAGCGTGATCACCCAACCTCAACCCAATTGAGATGGTTTGGGATGAGTTGGACCGCAGAGTGAAGTAAAAGCAGCCAACAAGACTGTTGGAAGAGCATTCCTCATGAAGCTGGTTGAGAGAAGAGTGTATAAAGCTGTCATCAAGGAAAAGGATGGCTACTTTGAAGAATCTAAAATATGAATATATTTTGATTTGTTTAACACTTTTTTTCTTACTACATGATTCCATGTGTTATTTCATAGTTTGAATGTCTTCACTATTATTCTACAATGTAGAAAATAGTATAAAAGATAGTAATTTTTTAGTGGGTTGTGTGTGTGTGTCTGGGGGGGGTTACATTTTGGTAAAAACAAACAACAAAAAAAATGTAAAATCAACAGAAATTCAGCAAAAAAAAAATCTGTTCCCAAGTATTCCTATGAATAAATGTTAACAATTTCACATTTGATGATTTCTCAATGTAATCAAGGTATGAAATTATTGTTATTTTCAAATGCAATCTCTTTTTGGGCTTAAGTGTGCAGTCAGCAAATTATTATAATTATATTCTGGGCTCCCCTGACCATCTGCTCCGACAAAACCATTCTGTAGCTAAATCTAGTTGCCTACCCCTTCCATACAGTATATTATAATATATAGATATATTTGGCATATGCCAAATAAAAAAATATATATTTTCAATATTCATGTTTAAATATTTCAATATTTAAAAACAAAAGTAAGAAAATTGTTAGTGAAATCAAAATACTACTCATATTACAGAGCAAGCGGTATGACACCAATGGTTGCATTGTAGCACATATTGATGAAACATTATGGACTCTTAAAGGCCTGGGTAAGGCCAAAATGAAAAATGTTCAAATTTCGATTACTTATTTCTCAATTATGCTTTAAGAAACAAATGTGAAATATATTGTATTCCTCCAAAGGACCCTTCTATGTATTAAATATAGTGAGAAAAAACATTTATCATGGTATTGTTTTTGTTCTAGTTTTGTGAGGAATCAACCAATTGGGGCTGGGTAAGAGGCTATTCGGAAGACACAATTGATCAATACATGAAAACCTGAAAACACAGACGTGACATTCAAAAGCTGAGCTCATTCAAAAATGTTGTATTTATTTTTTATTGGCAAACCTCCAACTGCCTCAACTCTAAACCAGGGGAGAACGACTGCCCCCTCTCATTGAGGATCTCAAGTTGAAGGTCGACAGAGGTACTGCAGGCTGTTGTATCTAGAAAGCAGAATCCCCCATTTTCTTGATCAATATTAGTGTAAATAAATAAAAACAATAACGACAATCATGGTACCAGTACTTGCTTCTATTACATCAGATGTAAGTCCTTGAAACGATGATCAATTTATCATTTTTTATAATTCGCACAGAGAAGGAATGAAGGATTCTAGAAGGATAATTGAGTTGCTACCGGCAGCCTGCAGTACCCGGGTCGGCCTTCAACTGAGATCCTCAATGAGAGGGTCTCGTTCAACCCTGGTCGCAGCCTGTAACATCACTTCCGGTAGTAGCTCAAACTGCACATGTTATGTCATGAGACACCATCTTGGCAAGCTAAAAATGTCATCCTGATCTTCAAATGTGCCAATAAGTCTATACATATGGTGTGACGTCATCGATGGGTTTGTCCATTTATATATACTGTATGGTCATTGATCTAAACAACAAAACAAAGCTTGGTTTGAACAAAACAAGGATATGCACACTGCACTCATGATGCAAACATCAAGTGGTTTTGAGCAGCAATGTGTACTGTCACATTTCTGAGGCAAGATGGCGCCGACAGATATGGCAGCTCTGCATCTAGCATCTAAGCAACTTTGCAGTATTTTGTTTTTGTGTGTGTTATTTCTTACATTATTAGCCCAGGACATTTTTGTATTATTACATACAGCCAGAAAGAACTTTTGGATATCAGAGTGGCAGTAACTCACCAGCATTACGACCGGGAATACGACTTTCCTGAATTTGATCCTTTTTTTTGCAATTGAATTGATTCCAGAGGCTGATCCAAAACACCGCTGGCGGAGAAGATGTATTCAGAGTGGACTTTTAGTCTGACTCAGGAGGCGCACACACCATCCACCGCTTCCGAGTATATTACTCGCTAATGTTCAGTCTCTGGATAATAAAGTAGACGAACTCAGGGCGAGAATCTCCTTCCAGAGAGACATCAGGGATTGTAACATAGTCTGTTTCACGGAAACATGGCTCTCTCAGGATATACTGTCTTTGTCCATACAGCTATCTGGGTTCTCAATATATTGCACAGACAGGAATAAAGAACTCTCCGGGAAGAATGGCGGGAGTGTGTGTTTCATGATTAACCACTCATGGTGTGAGTGTGATAACATACAGAAACTCAAGTCCTTTTGTTCACCCAACCTAGAATAACTCACAATCAATTGCCGGCCATATTACCTCCCAAGTGAATTCTCTTCGGTTATAGTCACAGCCGTGTATATTCCCCCTCAAGCCAATACCCCGATGGCCCTCAAAGAACTTCACTGGACTTTATGCAAATTGGAAACCACATATCCTGAGGCCGCATCTATTGTAGCAAAGCAAATTTGAGGAAAACGCTACCGAAGTTCTACCAATACATTGACTGTAGCACTCGCTCTGAGAAAACATTAGACCACTGCTATTCAGCTTTTCAAAATGCCTACATGGCCCTTCCCCGCCCTCCCATCGGAAAATCTGATCACGACTCCATTTTTCTCCTCCCTTCCTATAGCCAGGAACTCAAACAGGAAGCACCCATGCTAAGGTCTATTGAACGCTGGTCCGACCAATCGGAGTCCACGCTTCAAGATTGTTTTGACCACGCGGACTGGGATATGTTCCAGGTAGCCTCTGAGAATACAGTGGCTTGCGAAAGTATTCACACCCCTTGGCATTTTTCCTATTTTGTTGCCTTACAACCTGGAATTAAAATAGATTTTTTTTTTTTTGGGGGGGGGGGTTGTATCATTTGATTTACACATCATGCCTACCACTTTGAAGATGCAAAATATGTTTCATTGTGAAACAAACAAGAAATAAGACTAAAAAACTGAAAACTTGAGCATGCATAACTATTCACCCCCCCAAGGTCAAAACTTTGTAGAGACACATTTTGCAGCAATTACAGCTGAAAGTCTCTTGGGGTATGTCTCTATAAGCTTGGCACATCTTTCCACTGAAATTTATGCCCATTCTTCAAGGCAAAACTGCTCCAGCTCCTTCAAGTTGGATGGGTTCCGCTGGTGTACAGCAATCTAAGTCATACCACAGATTCTCAATTGGATTGTGGTCTGGGCTTTGACTAGGCTATTCCAACACATTTAAATGTTTCCCCTTAAACCACTTGAGTGTTGCTTTAGCAATATGCTTAGGGTCATTGTCCTGCTGGAAGGTGAACCTCCGTCCCAGTCTCAAATCTCTTGAAGACTGAAACAGGTTTCCCTCAAGAATTTCCCTGTATTTAGCGCCATCCATCATTCCTTAAATTCTGACCAGTTTCCCAGTCGCCTGCCAATGAAAAAGATCCCGAACAGCATGATGCTGCCACCACCATGCTTCACTGTGAGGATGGTCTTCTCTGGGTGATGAGAGGTGTTGGGTTTGCGCCAGACGTAGCATTTTCCTTGATGGCCAAAAAGCTACTTTTTAGTCTCATCTAACCAGTGTACTTTCTTCCATGTTTGGGGAGTCTCCCACATGCCTTTTGGCGAACACCAAACGTGTTTGCTTATTTTTTTCTTTAAGCAATTTTTTCTGGTCACTCTTCCGTAAAGCCCAGCTTTGTGGAGTGTATGGCTTAAAGTGTTCTTATGGACAGATACTCCAATCTCTGCTGTGGAGGTTTGCAGCTCCTTCAGGACCTTACCTGGTCCGTGAGTTTTGGTGGGCAGCCCTCTCTTGGCAGGTTTGTTGTGGTGCCATATTCTTTCCATTTTTTAATCATGGATTTTACAGTGCTCCGTGGGATGTTCAAAGTTTCAGATGTTTTTTTATAACCCAACCCTGATCGGTACTTTTCCACAACTTTGTCCCTGACCTGTTTGGAGAGCTCCTTGGTCTTCATGGTGCCGCTTGCTTGGTGGTGCCCCTTGCTTAGTGCTGTTGCAGACTCTGGGGCCTTTCAGAACATGTGTATATATACTGAGATCATGTGACACTTAAATAAAAGACCACCTGTGTACAATCTAACTAATTATGTGACTTCTGAAGGTAATTGGTTGCACAAGATCTTATTTAGGAGCTTCATAGCAAAGGGGGTGAATACATATGCACGCACCACTTTTCCGTTTTGAATTTCTTTGAATTTTTAGAAATAAGTAATTATTTTCATTTCACTTCACCAATTTGGACAATTTTGTGTATGTCCGTTACATGAAGTCCAAATAAAAATCTATTTAAATTACAGGTTGAAATGCAACAAAATAGGAAAAACGCCAAGGGGGATGAAAACTTTTGCAAGGCACTGTAACATTGAAAAATACAGTGATACGGTGACAGTGTATCAGGAAGTGTATAGGAGATGTTGTACCCACTGTGACTATTAAAACCTACCCTAACCAGAAACCATGGATAGATGGCAGCATTCGAGCAAAACTGAAAGTGCAAACCACTGCATTTAACCATGGCAAGGTAACTGGGAATATGGCCGAATACAAAAAGTGTAGTTATTCCCTCCGTAAGGCAATCAAACAGGCAAAACGTCAGTATAGAGACAAAGTGGAGTCGCAATTCGACGGCTCAGACACAAGACGTATGAGGCAGGGTCTACAGACAATCATGGACTACAAAGGGAAAACCAGCCACGTCGCGGACACCGACATCTTGCTTCCGGACAAGCTAAACACCTTTTTCGCCTGCTTTGAGGATAACACAGTGCCTCCGATGCGGCCCGCTACCAAGGACTGTGGGCTTTCCTTCTCCATGGCCGACGCAATACATTTATGCGTGTTAACCCTCGCAAGGCTGCCGGCCCAGACAGCATCCCTAGTCGCGTCCTCACAGCATACGCAGACCAGCTGGCTGGAGTGTTTATGGACATATTCAATCTCTCCCTATACCAGGCAGCTATCCCCACTTGCTTCAAGATGTCAACCATTGTTCCTGTACACAAGAAAGCAAAGGTAACTGAAATAAATTACTATATTCCTGTAGCACTCACTTCTATCATCATGAAGTGCTTTGAGACACTAGTCAAGGATCATATCACCTCTACTTTACCCGACACCCTAGACCCACTTAAATTTGCATATCGCCCCAATAGATCCACAGACGATGCACTCGCCATTGCTCTACACTGCCCTATCCCATCTGGACAAGAGGAATACATATGTAAGAATGCTGTTCATTGACTACAGCTCAGCATTCAACACCATAGTACCCCCCAAGCTCATCATTAAACTTGGGGCCCTGGGTCTGAACCCCACCCTGTGCAACTGGGTCCTGGACTTCCTGACAGGCCGCCCCCAGGTGGTGAAGGTAAAAAACTACACCTCCACTTCGCTGACTCTCACCACAGGAGCCCCACAAGGATGCATGCTCAGCCCCCTCCTGTCCTCCCTGTTCACCCACAACTGCGTGGCAATGCACGCCTCCAACTCAATCATCAAGTTTGCAGACGACACAACAGTAGTAGGCTTGATTACCAACAATGACGAGACAGCCTACAGAGAGGAGGTGAGGGCCCTGGGAGTGTGGTGCCAGGAAAATAACCTCTCACTCAATGTAGACAAAACAAAGGAGCTGATAGTGGACTTCAGGAAACAGCAGAGGGAGCACCCACCTATCCACATCGACGGGACCGTAAGTGAAGGAGGTGGAAAGCTTCCTCGCCATACATATCACTGATGATCTGAAATGGTCCACACACCAACAGCGCCTTCACCACTCAGGAGGCTGAAGAAATTTGGCTTGGGACCTAAAACCCTCAAACTTTTTACAGATGCACAATTGAGAGCATCCTGTCGGGCTGTATCACCGCCTGGTAAGGCAACTGCACCACACACAACCGCAGGGCTCTCCAGAGGGTGGTGCGGTCTGCACAACGCAACACTGGGGGCAAACTACCTGCCCTCCAGGACACCTACAGAACCCAATGTCACAGGAAGGCCAAAACATCATCAAGGACAACAAACACCCAAGTCACTGCCTTTTCACCACGCTATCATCCAGAAGGCGAAGTCAGTACAGGTGCATCAAATCTGGGACCGAGAGACTGAAAAACAGCTTCCATCTCAAGGCCATCAGACAGTTAAATAGCCATCACTAGGCGGCTTCCACCCGGTTACGTAACCCTGCACCTTAGAGGTTGCTGCCCTATATACATAGACTTGACATCCCTGGCCACTTTAATAATGGAACACTAGTCACTTTAATAATATTTACATATTTTTGCTTTACTCATCTCATATGTATATACTGTATTCTATTCTACTGTATTTAGTCTATGCCACTCCGACATTGCTCATCCTAATATTTATATATTCCTTAATTTTTTTTACTTTTAGGTTGTGTGTATTGTTAGATATTATTGCACTGTTGGAGCTAGAAACACAAGCATTTCGCTACACCCGCAATAACATCTGCATGTGACAAATAACATTTGATTTGATTTCTCCTCCCTGTTCCCCTGAGTCACATCCTCCCTGTACAGGCAGAACCCCCCTCTCAAGGGCAGGCAGCCAGTGGCATGTATTCATGGATGCCAAGGGAAGCCAGACTTCCCTAAATATTTGACCAATAAAAAATGACAAATGAATGTATCTTTCGTCTCTCTGTGTTTTCATAATTTTCTTTCAATTCGCAAGTGGCTTTAGATCACCGGAGAAATCACCCGAGCGAAGGAAACAGCACCCCTCTGTCTCAGTATGTGTATCCCAAGTATGTGATTCTGTCTGGACAAAAAGACTAGGACATGTTGCCTCCGTAGCATTTGATTGATTGATGCCAGCAAGCATTTGGCCTCCCTTTGGCAAATCAGCGTTGAGCTGAGCTCAACTGTTGGTAGTCCTGGTGCAAAACCACCCACCAAGGGAGGTCAGTTTGGATTTGGCTTCACTCCAATAAATCACATCAAAAGCAAAACGTATTTGTCAGAAAAACGTGTGTTTCTGGTCTGCTTGTGTTGTTCTACAGTAGCTAGATACGTCGGCCCTTTCCTAAGCCATGGATGGAGATGGGGATTTGGACTTAATTCTCTGTACAGGACAATGACAGTGATTCTAATCTAACCATAAATTCATATATTGTGCCACTGGCCTGAGACGATTGAAGTTCAATATGTAACCTAGATGTAGCCTAGTAGGCTCACGTTAGCTGGTTCATTCTTGCCCTTGCGAGGAAGTTAGGCTAGCAATCATTTTAGCCAGGTAGCCTTTGATAACAAAAACTAAAAGTGTGTACTACTGTATGACACAGTCATAGACCGTTTTGTCAATATCAAAGAGAGGATGGCAACTAGTCTACAAGTAAGGCGAGTCGAGACTTTTTTTCTTGCACACACATGCACAAACAGAAATCAGTACCATGGACTGCCACATGACAATTTGTTAAAATGATTGGACTAAATTGTTTTTGGTATTTTTAAGATAGTATAATATAGTAAAAACAAAGGATATATAGTAGTCTAGTTGATTTCATGAAGCTTAAATGTTTAAGTTGAAATGGTGCTGGAATAGTGGAAGCATTGGTCCTGTTTTCTTTGTGATGACTTGCAGCAATTCTGTGGTTCTAAATCAGTAGTTGTTTAGTAAACTGTCGGAAAAACATAAACCTGCTTGACCACGCTGCAGGTGATATAACTGTTTGTTAGACGCAACATTTTCATTGTGGACTTCACAGTACAGATGTTGCTCTACGGTTTTGTGATGAAACAAATGTACACTACCGTTCAAAAGTTTGGGGTCACTTAGAAATGCCCTTGTTTTTAAAAGAAAAGCATTTTTTTTGTCCATTAAAATAACATCAAATTGATCAGAAATACAGTGTAGAAATTGTTATTGTTGGAAATGACTTTTGTAGCTGGAAAAAGCTGATATTTCATGGAATATCTACAGTACATAGGCGTACAGAGGTCCATTATCAGCAACCATCACTGCTGTGTTCTAATGGCACGTTGTGTTAGCCTTTTAAATTATACACTTGGATTAGCTAACTGATCATTAGAAAGCCCTTTTGCAATTATGTTAGCATAGCTGAAAATTGTTGTTCTGATTAAAGAAGCAATAAAACTGGCCTTCTTTAGACTAGTTGAGTATCTGGAGCATCAGCATTTGTGAGTTCGATTACAGGCTCAAAATGTCCAGAAACAAAGATCTATCTTCTGAAACTCGTCAGTCTATTCTTGTTCTGAGAAATGAACGCTATTCCATGCGAGAAATTGCCAAGAAACTGAAGATCTCGTGCAACTCTGTGTACTACTCCCTTCACAGAACAGCGCAAACTTGCTCTAACCAAAATAGAAAGAGGAGTGGGAGGCCCTGGTGCGCAACTGTGCAAGAGGACAAGTGCATTAGAGTGTCTAGTTTGAGAAACAGGTAACAGGAAACAGGTACTATTTAATAATGTTACCATTATTTGGTTATACCTTCCTAAATGATATCACAAAACAACAACTTATTTGACATGATTATTGTTTAGAGCTCCACGAACCATTTACCACATTATTTGAGTTAGAAATATTGTTTCAATGTCCAACCTTGTGATGTTACAGAACTGCAAAATCTCTGTCTGTTGTAACAAAGGGATTTTTAACTTCCATTTCTGCAGAGTGGGAGAAAGTGTTCCTGCAAGGTATTTACGACCGTCATAAAACTGGCCAAATCCGTCCCCACTTTACCCCCTTCCTCACTGGTGGGAGAGGGGGCTCTCTCTGATCTTCACTCAGGAGGGAAAGTCATGACAGCAGATTATGAGGAAATGATCAGAAGATAGATAGGAGTTACATAGTTCAGAATACACAAGATCAAGCACACACAAAATAACCTTTTTTTTCTCTCGAAAGTCATCTTTCATTGACAAGCTATAAGACGATTATTGATGCCCAGAGCTGGAAACACATCAGATGGCTTCCACAACATGTGAACAATATCAGGAGAAAAAAATGGGATCGATAAACCTAACAACTTGAAATGGGCAGATGTTTTAGTAAGTGGTGTCAGGTGTGGTCACGGGACGTTTCAAAGCGTCCCTAAACCTCTCCAAAGTAAAATTTTTCTGTAAATTAAATTCTGTAAACTCCAGTGCTATTACATATTTGCAATCCCTAAATTATATTTGTTCAGTATAAAAACACAATTTATTCCATATCAACCTCACTCAAACATTCTGGTGGTGTTATGGGGTATCCAGGGCACATTCAGGTGTCCTTTTAACCTCTCCAAAGTGTCCGAATGTGGTAATTGCACTGTTTTTGCACACTGTATGTGCCTAAAAGTTATTGTTCATTATAAAAACAATGTTTCTACAACATCAACCTCTCTCAAACATTAGGGTGGTGTCGGGGGACATACAGGGATATCCAAGTGTTTTTTCAACTTCTCCAATGTGCCTGAACGTTTTTCCTAGGCATATTCAATGTATTAGTCCCACATATAAATGAACTGTTTACAAAAATAATATAAAAGCAACATATATACAATAAAAGTCACAAGTTTGGACACACCTAATCACTCAGGGTTTTTCTTTATTTTTATATTTTCTACATTGTAAAATAATAGTGAAGACATCAAAAATATGAAATAATGAATATGGTATCATGTAGTAACCAAAAAAGTGTTAAATTCTTTGGGATAGGGGGCAGTATTTTCACGGCCGGATAAGAAACGTAACCAATTTAACCTGGTTACTACTCCTGCCCAGAAACTAGAATATGCATATAATTAGTAGATTTGGATAGAAAACACTCTAAAGTTTCTAAAACTGTTTGAATGGTGTCTGTGAGTATAACAGAACTCATATGGCAGGGCAAAACCTGAGAAGATTCCATACAGGAAGTGCCCTGTCTGACAATTTGTTGTCCTTCTGTTGCATCTCTATCGACATTACAGCATCTGTGCTGTAACGTGACACTTTCTAAGGCTTCCATTGGCTCTCTAAAGCCGCCAGAAATTGGAATGGGGTGTCTGCTGTCTCTGGGCAAAGTACAACAGCAGAGTTTGTAAGTGGTCAGCCTGGGGACAGTGAGACTGAGATGTGCGTTCACGAGACTTCTCAATTTTTTTTTCTTTCAGCCTTTGAATGAATACAACGTTGCCCGGTTGGAATATTATCGCTATTTTACGAGAAAAATAGCATAAAAATTGATTTTAAACAGCGTTTGACATGCTTCTAAGTACGGTAATGGAATATTTTGAATTTTTTTGTCACGAAATGCGTTCGCGCGTTACCCTTCGGATAGTGACCTGAACGCACAAACAAAATGGAGGTATTTGGATATAACTATGGATTATTTGGAACCAAAACAACATTTGTTGTTGAAGTAGAAGTCCTGGGAGTGCTTTCTGACAAAGAACAGCAAAGGTAATCCAATTTTTCTAATAGTAATTCTGAGTTTAGTGAGCCCCAAACTTGGTGGGTGTCAAATTAGCTAGCCTGTGATGGCCGAGCTATGTACTCAGAATATTGCAAAATGTGCTTTCGCCGAAAAGCTATTTTAAAATCGGACATAGCGATTGCATAAAGGAGTTCTGTATCTATAATTCTTAAAATAATTGTTATGTATTTTGTCAACGTTTATCATGAGTAATTTAGTAAATTCACCGGAAGTTTTCGGTGGGTAGGCTAGTTCTGAACATCACATGCTAATGTAAAAAGCTGTTTTTTGATATAAATATGAACTTGATTGAACAAAACATGCATGTGTTGTATAACATAATGTCCTAGGAGTGTCATCTGATGAAGATCATCAAAGGTTAGTGCTGCATTTAGCTGTGGTTTGGGTTTATGTGACATATATGCTTGCTTGGAAAATGGCTTTGTGATTATTTGTGTCTATGTACTCTAACATAATCTAATGTTTTGCTTTCGCTGCAAAGCCTTTTTGAAATTGGACAATGTGGTTAGATTAACGAGAGTCTTACCTTTAAAATGGTGTAAAATAGTTGATTGTTTGAGAAAATATTTTAGTTGGTTTTGTATTTCGCGCCATGCGATGCCATTGGCTGTTGGCTAGGGGTTCCGCAGGCGGAACGTCTGTCCTCAACAGGTTAAACAAATCAAAATAGATTTTATATTTGAGATTCTTCAAAGTAGCCACCCTTTACCTTGATGACAGCTTTGCACACTCTTGGCATTCTCTCAACCACCTTCACCTGGAATGCTTTTCCAACAGTCTTGAAGGAGTTCCTATGCTAAGCACTTGTTGGCTGCTTTTCCTTCACTCTGCGGTCCAACTCATCCCAAACTATCTCAGTTGGGTTGAGGTCGGGTGATTGTGGAGGCCAGGTCATCTGATGCAGCACTCCATCACTCTCTTTCTTGGTCATATAGCCCTTACATAGCCTGGAGGTGTGTTAGGTCATTGTTCTGTTGAAAAACAAATGATAGTCCCACTAAGCACAACCTGGATGGGATGGCGTATTGCTGAAGAATGCTGTGGTAGCCATGCTGGTTAAGTGTGACTTGAATTCTGAATAAATCACCAACAGTGTCACCAGCCAAGCACCCCTACACCATCACACCTCCTCCTCGATGCCTCATGGTGGGAACCACACATGCAGAGATCATCCGTTCACGTACGTGTTCAACACCACTTTATTTCCATGTTCTCATTTTAGTTAGTTCATTGTTTAAGGTGTGCTGTTTTTGTTAATCCATTTGATGTCTGTTTATCTGTTCTAGAAGATTCCTAGTGGTTGACCTTTTTCCTAGTGGTTGATATTGCTGTAAGTCTTAGGGTCAATGTTCATATGGCCAAAATCCTCATGAAGACATGACTGTTTATTTCTGAGAGTGTACGGAATTGTTTAAGATTTAAGAAAAGCCTCGGCGGTTTGAACCAAAAATCTCAAATTTGGGCTCATCAGACGAAAGGACAGATTTCCACCGGTCTAATGTCCATTTCTCGTGTTTCTTGGCCCAAGCAAGTCTCTTCTTCTTATTGGTGTCCTTTAGTAGTGACTTCTTTGCAGCAATTAAACCATGAAGGTGTGATTCACACAGTCTCCTCTAAACAGTTGCTGTTGAGATGTGTCTGTTACTTGAACTCGGTGAAGCACTTATTTGGGCTGCATTTTCTGAGGCTGGTAACTCTAATGAACATATCCTCTGCAGCAGAGGTAACTCTGCGTCTTCCTTTCCTGTGGTGGTCCTCATGAGAGCCAGTTTCATTATAACGCTGGATGGTTTTTGCGACTGCACTTGAAGAAACTTTCAAAGTTCTTGAAATATTCCGGATTGACTGACCTTCATGTCTTAAAGTAATGATGGACTGTCGTTTCTCTTTGCTTATTTGAGCTGTTCTTGCCAGAATATGGACTTGGTCTTTTACCAAATAGGGCTATCTTCTGTATATCACCCCTACCTTGACACAACACAACTCTGATTGGCTCAATCTCATTAAGATGGAAAGAAACAAATGTACTTTTAACAAGGCACACCAGAATGTGCAAAGCTGTCATCAAGGCAAAGGGTGGCAACTTTGAAGAATCTCTGTTTTGGTTACTACATGATTCCTTATGTGTTATTTCATAGTTTTGATGTCTTCACGATTATTCTACAATGTAGAAAATAGTGGAAATAAAGAAAAGCCCTTGAATGAGTAGGTGCGTCCAAACTTTTAACTGGTACTGTATTCCGCCACTGTGTGACGATTGTCTTTTTGTTGTCTCTGTCTTAATTGTATACCGAACAAAAATATAAAACACAACATGTAAAGTGTTGGTCCCATGTTTCATGAGCTGAAATAAAATATCACAGAGAAAGCACAAAAAGCTTTTTCTCTCAACTTTTGTGTAGAAATTTGTTTACATCCCTTTTCCAGTATAATCCATCCACCTGACAGGTGTGGCATATCAAGAAGCTGATTAAACAGCATGATCATAACACAGATGCACCTTGTGCTGGGGACAGTAAAAGGCCACTCTAAAATGTGCAGTTTTGTCATAAAACAAAATGGCACAGATGTTTCAGGTTTTCAGAAAGTGTGCAATTGGCATGCTGACTGCAGGAATGTCTACCAGAGCTGTTGCCAGATAATTTAATGTTCATTTCTCTACCATAAACCGTCATTTTAGAGAATTTTGCAGTATGTCCAATCGGCCTCACAATCGCAGACCACGTATAACCATGCCAGCCCATGACCTCCACATCCGGCTTCTTCACCTGCGGGAATGTCTGAGACCAGTCACCTGGACAGCTGATGAAACTGAGGAGTATTTCTGTCTGTAATAAAGCCCTTTTGTGGGGAAAAAAACTAATTCTGATTGGCAGGGCCTGGCTCCCAAGTGGGTGGGCCTATGCCCTCCCAGTCTCACCCATGGCTGTGGCCCTGCCCAGTCATGTGAAATCCATATATTAGGCCCAAATGAATTTATTTCAATTGACTGATTTCCTTTATGAACTGCAACTCAGTAAAATCGTTGAAATTGTTGCATGATGCGTTTATATTTTTGTTCAGTATATATCACGGTGGCATAAGAATGAATGGGTTATAGAGCAAACAACGCAATTACCACAACATCATTTTAATATGGCTTTTTTCCTGGCAGCTTCCTCTGTGATTTTACCCATGCACTGCTAATGCAAGCAGCCTCTGTTTGTGCAAACTCAAGCGTGTCCCGCACTGTGTATGCAGAGGAAACCGGCTCCTCCGCAATCCCCACATACCTCTCTTAGGCCTCTGCACAACGTCCAGGAAATCAGAGGCAAAACATAATTGTACATTATGTAAACAGCGCATGACTAAATTCTAGAGTGTCCTTCCAACTTTCTATTTACAATATCAATTATGTCCTCCTAGGATAAGCTGCTTTCAGGGGAACGGACAAATTAAATGTTGTCTGGCTGGGCCGGAACAAATGGTGTATGTCATGACTCTGCATGCGTTTCTCTGATTAGCACTAACATGCAAAGGGTTAGGCCCTGTGAACCGTAAGAGGACACGCCCACGCGCACCCACGCAAACACACGCAGACTGACATGGCGCATTCATACAACGTAACACAATTTAAAACTTAATGTTTTCCTTAAAGTGGCAATCAGCAGTTGAAACAATAATCAAGTGTCCACCCTGCTCCTGTTTCGGTAAAAACCTGAGGGACGGGCTGGAGAAAATGGAACTACTGTCAAATTCATAGACAGAGCTATGAATGCAAGGACTGACCATGCATGATATCAAACGTATAGTTTTAAGGCTATGTAGTGTTTGTTACATATACTTTGTTTACAAACAATGGAGTAAAACAAGCTTATTTTGGGGGTTATTATGGGGTACAACAGTTGAATTAAGCTCATGAAGCATTTATAATTTATATTCTTCAAGAATCATTGGGTACATATCATTGTTTATCATTCCAAAAATGGATGTAGCAACTGCTGATTACCTCTTTAAATGGCGTGAATGATCTTTTTTTGAAAAAGATCCACGTCTCATTGGATTTGTGTGTTGTTCTAATTGGTTGAACTTGGTGTACAACATCCCCATCAGCTCTTCTCCTAGAGCACAACCCTGGCTTTCATTTTCCCCTCTGACCACAGACAGCTGAGATATTTCTGTGAGGTCTAAAAAGCCCTATTACAGAACGGAGACAGCCATACACCAGAGACGTTCAACTGTATTATTATAAAAGTGCAGAAACAAAAATAACTTCAATTGATGTGATCCAAGACACCAAATCATGGGGACCAAGTAGAGTAAAGATCACAATGTGAACTATTGCAAGCATTCAGATAGGCCTGGCCCCATGATTTCCAGGCACTTCTCTTCAAACATTGCAAACCCTCTGTTATTCTATAATATCCAGTTACTAGGCACAGCTAACCAAAATAACATATTTCATATAGACAAACATTGACCTTGGACGCAAAACAGACATTGCTCTGGAGTTCAAGTGGGTTATAGCAGAACTTCAAATAGGCCCTGCCTGACAGCTGAGCACATCTGCACATGTCGCTGCCCCACAGGACAAGGAAGGGAGTACACTCTGTGACCATAAAACTGTTTCCTCAAAAGGATCTGGCTTGGTTAGTGCAAATCAGTAACCTTGCAAAGCCCACTTTTTTAAGGCTAATGCTGGAGGGCATGGAACATTTGAAATAATCAATTCCATTTCCAAGACAAAATCACATAGTATGTCGATGGTTGAGCAACATGTGGTTTGAAATTGTTTGCAATTTGAAAGGGTGACACAAACACACAAACTCAAACACAGACAGAGAGGGCAGACTGAGTAAGTGGTGCTGCATGTGGTGTATTGAGGCCCCATGCAGTGCAGAGCCTAGAAGGAGGTTAATATGTTTCCTACTGTTAATTCTGAGCGAATAACCAGCACTTTTTATTTTTGGGGGTTATTAAACAACTAAGTGACTGAAGTTTGTTCAATTACTTGAATTCCATTTACTTAGTTTTTTTTGTTGTGAGCCCAATGTGCCGTTTTTCAAGGGAGAAATCAAATCGATCACGATAGATATCAAGTCAAAAACTATGTCGGACGCTGGGCTGAAGGGAGTGGTAGATTTCATTAAGCAAATAACATTTTATTTGTCACATGCTTTGTAAACAACAGGTGTAGACTAACAGTGAAAATATTACTTACAGGCCCTTTCAACAATGCAGAGAGAATAAAAAAGAGCAATAGTAGAAATAATATTTAAAAAATAACACAAGGAATACAGACAGGGAATTTTTACTTGGATTAAATGTCAGGAATTGTGAAAAACTGAGTTTAAATGTATTTGGCTAAGGTGTATGTAAACTTCCGATTTCAACTGTAGGTAGGGATAAAGTGAAAAGGCAACGGGATAGATAATAAACAGCAATAGCAGGGTATGTGTTGAGTCAATTAGATTATTGCAAAAAGGGTCAATGCAGATAATCCGGTTAGCTATTGGTTAACTATTTAACTATCTATTTAGCAGTCTTACAGTTTGGGGGTAGAAGCTGTTCAGGGTCCTGTTGGGTCCAGACTAGGGCTGTTGCGGTGACCGTATTACCTCCACACCGGCGGTCACAAGTCATGAAGGCAGTCAAATTCCACATGACCGTTTAGTCCCGGTAATTAGGCTTCTCCAAGCTCTGATGCTGCTGGTTATTAGTAATCTACCAAACTTGCTAACTGCCTGGTACTCAGCACTCTATCGTCCCTCGAATCATGCTGACATCAATGGAAATGTATTCGAAAATCTATTCAAACACTTCATGTTGCGCAACATTTCAACTGGCTATGCAATTGCGGGAGAAAACAGAGTGATGGCCGCTAATAAAAAGACGAGGATCCCATCAGCTTTATATAAGCTAGGCCTACTATATTAGTTTTCTCAACTTTCCTAATATTAAGCACATTGCTTATATTTACAACAGGAGTAAAGCCTACCTGGCTTGCATAAAAATAAACCATGGGGAAAAGCGTCCTCCATTCGCTATTTAAGAGCATAGATTACTTTTTTCCTGCTGCCTCTGTTTTGATACAGGAGCATGATAATGGTCCATTCTAAATAAAAACAAATGTCAAAACTATATTATTTAGTATATTTAAAGACAAGATTAAATCAAGAAAAGTCTGATGGGTGACAATATTAGCCTAAATATACTGCTCAAAAAAATAAAGGGAACACTTAAACAACACATCCCAGATCTGAATGAAAGAAATAATCTTATTAAATACTTTTTTTCTTTACATAGTTGAATGTGCTGACAACAAAATCACACAAAAATAATCAATGGAAATCCAATTTATCAACCCATGGAGGTCTGGATTTGGAGTCACACTCAAAATTAAAAAGTGGAAAACCACACTACAGGCTGATCCAACTTTGATGTAATGTCCTTAAAACAAGTCAAAATGAGGCTCAGTAGTGTGTGTGGCCTCCACGTGCCTGTATGACCTCCCTACAACGCCTGGGCATGCTCCTGATGAGGTGGCGGATGGTCTCCTGAGGGATCTCCTCCCAGACCTGGACTAAAGCATCCGCCAACTCCTGGACAGTCTGTGGTGCAACGTGGCGTTGGTGGATGGAGCGAGAAATTATGTCCCAGATGTGCTCAATTGGATTCAGGTCTGGGGAACGGGCGGGTCAGTCCACAGCATCAATGCCTTCCTCTTGCAGGAACTGCTGACACACTCCAGCCACATGAGGTCTAGCATTGTCTTGCATTAGGAGGAACCCAGGGCCAACCGCACCAGCATATGGTCTCACAAGGAGTCTGAGGGTCTCATCTCGGTACCTAATGGCAGTCAGGCTACCTCTGGCGAGCACATGGAGGGCTGTGCGGCCCCCCAAAGAAATGCCACCCCACACCATGACTGACCCACCGCCAAACCGGTCATGCTGGAGGATGTTGCAGGCAGCAGAACGTTCTCCACCGTGTCTCCAGACTCTGTCACGTCTGTCACGTGCTCAGTGTGAACCTGCTTTCATCTGTGAAGAGCACAGGGCGCCAGTGGCGAATTTGCCAATCTTGGTGTTCTCTGGCAAATGCCAAACGTCCTGCACGGTGTTGGGCTGTAAGCACAACCCCCACCTGTGGACGTCGGGCCCTCATACCCTCCTCATGGAGTCTGTTTCTGACCGTTTGAGCAGACACATGCACATTTGTGGCCTGCTGGAGGTCATTTTGCAGGGCTCTGGCAGTGCTCCTCCTGCTCCTCCTTGCACAAAGGCGGAGGTAGCGGTCCTGCTGCTGGGTTGTTGCCCTCCTACGGCCTCCTCCACATCTCCTGATGTACTGGCCTGTCTCCTGGTAGCGCCTCCATGCTCTGAACACTACGCTGACAGACACAGCAAACCTTCTTGCCACAGCTCGCATTGATGTGCCATCCTGGATGAGCTGCACTACCTGAGCCACTTGTGTGGGTTGTAGACTCCGTCTCATGCTACCAGTAGAGTGAAAGCACCGCCAGCATTCAAAAGTGACCAAAACATCAGCCAGGAAGCATAGGAACTGAGAAGTGGTCTGTGGTCCCCACCTGCAGAACCACTCCTTTATTGGGGGGTGTCTTGCTAATTGCCTATAATTTCCACCTGTTGTCTATTCCATTTGCACAACAGCATGTGAAATTTATTGTCAATCAGTGTTGCTTCCTAAGTGGACAGTTTGATTTCACAGAAGTGTGATTGACTTGGAGTTACATTGTGTTGTTTAAGTGTTCCTTTTATTTTTTTGAGCAGTGTATATTATCACTTGTGAATGATGCCCAGCATAAGAAACAAAGCCTTTTTTTTGCGACCTTTTCTCAATCATAGTCGCACACCTCATGTAGTCTAGCTCATAGGCCTATATGTTTTAATAAGGTTTGCATCACAACTAAAGTGGCCAAATAACTTCTTAAAATTAAGCACATTAATCCACTTTACAAGGGGTGTAGAGCCTAACTGGCATATATAAGCAGCGCGTGAGTTTCAAGTTTGGGGAAGATAATTTTCACCAAAAACATGCACCTTTATAATAAAAACATTACATGCATAATCGCATTTGTGGTCACTTTTGATAATGGGGTTTTCAGCTAATGGAACATTTGCGCTTATAGCCTACTACCACGTGGGCATTGCTATGCCTATAATGTGAAGAAATAGCCTAATAGTTTATCAACATTTTAAGATAAACGTTCAGATCTGTTGCGTCAGCCACATTGCATAAACATTTTTTGCTAGTGGTTGTATTAATTTGGGATCTATCACATCCCACAACTCTCCCATACTATGTCTGGAATATTTATTTCCCGCACAGAATAGAATAGGTTGACTTTTGTACTATGGGGGAATAGTAGATTGACATAGGTTAGTGCTTTTGCTGTTCATTGGGGCTACTCATCTTGTTGGCTGACGAAAAGTACATGTGGACAGTTCTTCCAATATCTTCAATATGCACCTCGGAATTGGATAAGGACACGTGCAGTTGCGTCCCGGATGTGTCGGTCTTCATTTATAGCCTGTGAGAAAGACCCGATCACGTGAAGGAGAGCCATGTGAATGAGAGCTTCCGATTGCGCAGCACACTCAGGGAGAAGGGCACAACGTAGCACTCCTGGCCGCAAAAGGCAGGGATTTTTTTAGTGCCACAGCCACAAAGGGGATGCTGCCGTGAAATGTTAGGCATTATCAAGTGCTTGTCAAATTGTGAATGAGAGACTATTGGAGTGTGTACAGCCTGAGCAAAAAACAAAGCAGAGCTCATGCCTTTCAAGCAACTTTTTTCAAATCATCATTTGAATCTCATCATGCAGCCTTACAATGTATTAAAAATCAAATCATATAGCCCAATGATTGTAGAACAACTAAAGTTACAGTAATAATTCTAAATTAAGCATATAGGAGTACCTATTTCTTCGTTTACCGCTCAACACAGAATAGGCGCGTGCGCACACTCCCTCAAATGGCTTGGAGAAAATATGTATATTTTATTTAGCTTTGTCGAGAGAGAGAGAGACAAAGAGACAATTCTATTCCTCATACTATAAAATAAAGCCACAGAATTATAAGCAAATCTTGTCTGCTAAATGAACTAGTGTAGCCCACAGCCATTTGGCATAGCCGCATTAGGACCTAACATAACTCACAGTATGATATTCTGTTCTTCTGAAATAGACTACATTTTCTTCATATCATGCTTCTAAATAATGGATTTACTGTGAAGGTGTAGGCTATATTACATGGATTAATTAGACTTTTTTAAATGGCTGTATGGAAGCCAGGAGATGTTAAATGTGTTTATGTTAATTACAGTCAATTACTGTGAGACTGACAGTTATTTGAATGACAATCACTGACTGACGAAATTCCGTGACCGCCACAGCCCTAGTCCAGACTTAATGCAAAACAAGCCCAATGCGTTTCTATGGGCCTATTTTGGACTGCGCTTGTTGTCTTCGCCCTAAGAAAAGGTGAGAAGGCAGGCATGAGCATCTCGTCATTATACAGATCTCTGGAAGGATACACTTTTACGCCTGCTACGTTAAGTTATTAGATACACACAGACAGCATGAGAGAGGAACGTACACAACACTATGATGAGAGGGTCAGAGACAGTTTGTGACAGTATGCCTTATCTACTTTGAAGAAATAGTAAAATCATTTTTCCAGACAGCTCTGCAGCATACTTAGGCAGGCTAGCTAAACGGGAAGACTAAAGACTACAGTATGGGGAGCACATAGATAATGTTAGATGGTCTGGCTGGCTGACTGCTACTGCCAGAGCAGAGATTACATGATGACTTAAATGAATGAAAAAATAATAAAGTAATCAAATAAAAACAAAGTAATATACAGAGCTGCAATATTTTATTATTTCATAGTAATTTCTTATTTTTCTATTGATATCTGTATGGCTGGGCGGTACACTGTATTTTACGATACACAGTGCCTTCGGAAAGCATTCAGACCCCTTGACTTTTTCCATATTTTGTTACGTTACAGCCTTATTCTAAAATGTATTAAATGTTTTTTTTTCACCCCTCAATCTACACACAATACCCCATAATGACAAAGCAAAAACAGGTTCTTAGACATCTTTGCTAATTTATACCAAAACAAATACAAAAAAATCACATTAACACAAGTATTTAGACCCTTGACTCAGTTCTTTGTTGAAGCACCTTTAGAAGTGATTACAGCCTCGAGTCTTCATGGGTATGATGCTACAAGCTTGGCACACCTGTATTTGGTGAGTTTCTCCCACTCTTATCTACAGATCCTCACAAGCTTTGTCAGGTTGGATGGGGAGCGTTGTTGCACAGCTATTTTCAGGTCTCTCCAGATATGTTTGATTGGGTTCAAGTCCGGGCTCTGGCTAGGCCACTCAAGGACATTCATAGACTTGTCCCGAAGCCTCTCCTGCATTGTCTTGGCTGTGTGCTTAGGCTCTATTCATATTTGCCTCGATCCTGACAAGTCTTCGAGTCCCTTCTGTTGAAAAGCATCCCCACAACATGATGCTGCCATCACCATGCTTCACCGTAGGGATGGTGCAAGGTTTCCTCCAGACATGACACTTGGCATTCAGGCCAAAGAGTTCAATCTTGGTTTCATCAGACCAGAGAATCTTGTTTCTCATGGTCTGGAAGTCTTTGCCTTTTGGCAAACTCCAAGCAGGCTGTCATGTGCCTTTTACTGAGAAGTGGCTTCCGTCTGGCCACTCAACCATAAAGGCCTGATTGGTGGAGTGCTGCAGAGATGGTTGTCCTTCTGGAAGGTTCTCCCATCTCCATAGAGGAACTCTAGAGCTCTGTCAGAGTGACCATTGTGTTCTTGGTCACCTCCCTGACCAAGGCCCTTCTCCCCTGATTTGTCAGTTTTGCTGGGCGGCCAGATCTAGGAAGAGTCTTGGTTGTTCCAAACTTTATCCATTCAAGAATGATGGAGGTCACTGTGTTCTTGGGGACCTTCAACGATGCAGACATTTTTTGGTACCCTTCCCCAGATCTGTGCCTCGACACAATCCTGTCTCGGAGCTCTAAGGACAATTCCTTCGACCTGATGGCTTGGTTTTTGCTCTGACATGCACTGTCAACTGTGGGACCTTATATAGACAGGTGTGTGCCATTCCAAATCATGTCCAATCAATTGAATTTAGGTGGACTCCAATCAAGTTGTAGAAACATCTCAAGGATGATCAACGGAAACAGGATGCACCTGAGCTCAATTTTGAGTCTAATAGCAAAGGGTCTGAATACTTATGAAAATAAGGTATTTCAGTTTTTTATTTTCTTAATCCATTTTAAAATATGGCTGT
Source organism: Salmo trutta (assembly GCF_901001165.1). Classification (NCBI taxonomy): domain Eukaryota; kingdom Metazoa; phylum Chordata; class Actinopteri; order Salmoniformes; family Salmonidae; genus Salmo; species Salmo trutta. Next base: position 24,455,814 of record NC_042974.1, read on the forward strand.
AACGTAACAAAATGTGGAAAAAGTCAATGGAATACTGAATACTTTACGAAGGCACTGTACCGTTATTGATGCACAGACCGGTTTGGGTTTTTACTTTACCTTCTATAACGGTATTTGAATCTTTGGTTTGTTAAATGTGATACTCCGTGTGTAAAGTCCATTTTTGTAGTTTACTTCGCTACTTGAGTCATTTCATCTCTCTCTCTTTCTCTACAGACCTAGCCCCACTCAAGGAGCACATTTGTTTTCACTTTGCGTTCTATAATTACACTATTAGTTTGTTTCTTACTGCAAACAGCTAGTTTGTCTTTTCTTAGTAAGTTGGACCTAAATTTTGTTAGCCGCTAATGCTAATCGTTAATTAGCTGGCTAGCTAGCTAATAAATGTACTGAGTCAGAGCAAACATAATTAGCCTCTACAGCCTGATAATACCAGTGATGGTGTAGACCTAAATCTGCATTTAGTTTGTGCAACAGTATCTTCTTAATCAAAGGAATACGTGAAGCATGAATACGTTAGCTACATGAAGTAGCTAAGAGAAAACATTAAATGTAGCCAAAGATTATAGGGTCCCCTAGGAAACACTTATCAACACTTTGGTTCCTACCCTGTCACAATAACCCCTCCCTGGCATTTTCATTCGTTGTCATGTCAAACAACACTGTATTCAAAGTGCCCACAAGTGTATTCTAATGATATAATATAGCTAATCATAATAATCATTCAATTTCCAGTTCACCCAAGTGTGTTGCTCTAAATCGCAAGTTAAATCATAATTGCAATATCTGGTTAAATATAAGGCCTAGATTGTTTTCCCATATCGTGCAGCTCCAGGTGGCAGTGTGGAAATGATCTCAAATGAGTGCAGGAAATGCAGAAAATTATTTTTGATTGAAGTTGAATTGTATAAAACAATCAGAATAGAGAAAGAACCATTGAAATCACTTAGAATGTATGTGTTGCCACCCTAGGTTCTCGCACTACTCAAAGCAAATGTATAACTTATATTATTAAAAAACATAAAATACCATCCAGTGATATGATATGTTAGCCATATTGCCCAACCCTGCACAATGTGGACCTGACCGAGACAATGGAATATTTTCAATGTTTTGGCGATTGAATGTTCACTATTTTTGCCTTTGGAATTTCCATTAAAAAGCTAAAATCATTGTAATGTCGTCATTATTTCATAATGCATTTTATGTAATTTTTTTTAATCAAAACCGAAAACGGACCAACCTCAAAAAGACTACTTACTGTGATCACTCCCTGCAACAGAAGCAGTGCACTGCAGGCTTTTAAATCGCTGTTTTACGACATCGCAAAAAAAAAAATGGGGAAAACAAAACATGCTTCCAAAGGTTTGGCTGCCTGCACGATAGCAGACTTATGAAAGTTTAAATAACCTTGGTATTTACTCAATGGTGAAGGGAGGAGGTAAGGATAACAGACCAGAGAGTATCCTTGGCACACATTGTATTTTTCTTCCTTAATATTTTTAGACAGTCCACATTCGCACTGCGTTTGGACACATTCTTGGGTTTTCGAGGGTATTGTGTGATTTGCAAGCTTTTCGCTCCCCCAATGGTCACGAACACTGGTGCTGTGAGACATTATCATCTCATAATGCAAAACTGATCAGGGTGTCCTTTGAAACCACAACATAAATTATAAACAGCATTTGACACCCAACGCTAAGAAGTATTTTCCAGAGAAAGCTAGCAGCTTGATATGATTCATTACTGGGCACTGCGAAGTGTGGCTTCTTGGACAGCCTAACAATTACACTATAGACCAACAACAACAACAAACCATGGATAAGCATTGCTGCTAGTAGCTTCTGCCGCATTCCCCTGTGACTGTATATAGGGTCTATTTGGCCATGTCTCTTTAGATTAAAGGCCTACATGTAGCGTATTAAACTGCTACCTTTTACGGACCGAGAGGCATTCGTTCTCTGCTCCATCCCTGCTAGCGGGGTCGTCTGTGTGATAATGCACAGATAATATAGAGGGGCTACTCGTACATGTCTATGAAATATTTATGATAAACCACTCAGAACAGAGAAGAGCAGAGCAGCCGCTAACATCACCTGAGGAACGATAGAGCTAGGCAAGCAAGAAAATAGGTTTATAGATAGCACGCAAAAACACTCCACGAGGACAGAAAGGCCATCTTTCATAAGCAAGGGCACCGGTGTCCATATTATACCTTGTTCCTTCAAGGTTCTGGCTTATCTGACGCATACTGGTCAATACTAGCCACAAGCCAGTCCAACATATACTGTAGGTAAACGATCACCTGACATTATGAGTGGGGAAAATAACATGAGTCATACAATCTAATATCCCCTCCAAGTCTAATTTTTACCCATCTAGAAAGTGAAAAAGCCAGAAATGGAGGTTCATACTGACCTCACATTTCTGGTCTAACACAGGTGAACAATCATAGTCATCATAATGAGTGGGGAAGACATATGCAAAAGCACTTCCTATCAGTCCCACTGTTGCGGGGTTGCCTTCCCTGCAACCCCATCTATGAATGCTTAACATTACAATGTCCTTCCAAGAATAATGTGAAGGATGTCCTTGACATGGCCTCACGATCACTGCCATCCAGACTACCAGTAACAGCCCCTCCTGTCTCCAGTGTGATCGTTGCCCACAGAGTCTACTGTAGGCCTACGCCAGACATGTCCCTACCCCAAACCAATTAACTCATTTTATTTTACACAAGCTTCACCTTGGGAGAGACTGGAGCCTTAGAGGGCTTTGAGGAGCTTTTTGTGGCTCTTCTGTAGAGGATGTCCATATCTGAAAGTAGATCACCATTGGCAACTGAAACTGTAAATGCTATATGCATGCTGATGCTACATTAGCTACATGCTTATACTGCAATATTCTTTTAACTGAGTCTTACAAGGTAAAAAATATGACAGGACAGTTGCACTGCAAATCTCTGAGAAGGAGACAAAAGTCCAAACGTCTTTGCTGTCAGCTATGCAAATGCAGAGCATACATCTTGTCACATACAATATCTAAAAGTAGAAAGATCTTGTTCGCAGGGTAGGTTTGCATTACAACTATGACTGAGCAACAACTGCCTGCAAACAATGTTTGTGTTTCTCTGTCACGTTCTCTCTATTGCTCCTTCCATCTCATTAACCCAAACATCTCTTTTCACAACACTTCCTGTCTCCCTCTGTGTTCTGTGTCACTCTTTCCGAGTCTCCTTCCCTGTCACTTCCTCTATCCTTCTAAATGTTTCTCTGTCATTTTCTCCCTCTCACTCCCTCCCTCCCTCCCTCCCTCCATATGCCCCCCGGCTCCTCTCTCTTACTTTCTCTCCCTCGTTCTCCCCTGTCTCTCTTCTCTCTTAGGTCAGTGCCATGTTCACTAGCCAGTACTTTGCTTAAGACAGGTGTCAGCTACAATCCCTGCTACTGTTCTCCACAGAGACACAGCGCCTCTCTCTCTCTCTCCTACTTGCCACTGAAACAATTACACCAGATAGGCCTCAAGGTCAACAGAGCTGTCAGGCTCCACTCCAACGCTGGAGCAACTTCTCCCACGTTTTGGATAGGGAAACAGGCGGAGGTGTTAATAGAGGGGTTTTGCTGCTCTGGAGTCTACAGCTGCTAGGAATTATGGACATCACACACATTTCATTTTCTTTTCAATCAGTTATGTTAGGAGTTGTTTGTAACTTCATAGAAATATGTCATAAATTGAGACTAGAGATGCACATAGAAAGAATGCAATAAAGTGAAAATGAAAGTAAAGACGTATGGACAGTGCTGCCATTTCATTACAAGCTCTACACATTTATTTATTTGTGAATAGAATGCATCCACTCTGAAAAAAATACTGAAAGTGCCATAATGAAGAAGGCTACTGATACAGAACTCATTATCTGTAGAGCTGAAGTGAATAAAAGGGACAATGAAGGAGGCCAAAGGGAAGCATTAGGAGAGATCTGCTAGTTAGGGAATCCACTTGGTGTATGACACGATATGCATAGCCTACTTTCCTCTCATATCTGTTTATTTTCACAGCATGTCTAAATAAAATGGAGATGTGGGAGGCCACTTCGGCCAGACAAAGGTCACGTTTCCTAATGCATGAAAACTGCTTCCCGGCCAACCAAGGGGCCTGCTTGAGGATATTGGCTTGTTGACCCGGGGAAAGACAGGGAGTATTACATTTATCAGCTTAAATTACATTTTTTAAATCGTTTTTTAAATTTGTATTCTTAAAAAGATTGGACTATTTTAATTGTAAACTGTTGTTACAATGAAGGATACTCCTAATATCCTACCAAGAGGCATTGATTTATTGGACAAAAGGAAGACGCTTGTGCTATTTCAGGGGACAATTCATTTAGCCTAAACATGACCAGGAACCCAAGATTGTCAGTAAAGAACAAAGCTGTATGTCCATGAGGAACACTTCCTCAAATCAAAAGGTTATATCGCATCCAGGCACAACTGCAACAACAATTGAAGCAGGTGAAGACAAGATTAGCCTTGGTGCATAAGTAACCATGTATCTCAGAGCAGCGGAATTACTCTGTTAACATGAAATATGGCCAAAGCTACTCAGAATGTCATTTAATATCCATATTGCTATAATTAATAATTACTCATCAACATTCATATTTCAACAATCTTCTGCAACGGTGTTTGGAATAGAGAAGCTCCCTTACATTTCCTATTTGCTTTTTTCTCCCTCAAAGAAATACCTTTCCATACAGTTCCCATGAATAAAACAGTCTACAAAGCTAGTAGGCCAAGTCAATTTCCACACCTGCAGGTTGAATGTGCTTGGTAAGCTCTCCACTCTAAGAACTGTAAAGTGCTTTCTCTTATTTCATCTGACAGGCCCTGTATGGTGAATAACATTATTCTTACTTGTTCCTTTTTAATCAGTTTATTCTCTTTGAGCAACCTTTCATACATTACAAATGGGGCACCACTGGATACTGGAGAGGAAAATGCTGAAAATAGCAATTTTTATAGAGCTGGTCAGTCAAAAGGAGGTAAAGGAAAGGGCACAGTATCTATAACTTCTTCAGTGACCAACATTTACAGGGAATAGGCAGAAGGGGGAAATTCAATGATTTATAATTCCATACATGGTGTGTACAACTGGTCTGCTGAGTACTAAGTTGCCATTTTTGTCACAGATATCTAAGATTAATGGATGCTGTGATATTGTTCCTTACAAAAAAAGATAGCAGTTTCCTCTCATATCTGTTCATTTTAACAGCAGGTCAAAAGTGCAGTAACTGAAGTGGATTGTGGTATTTTGGATGCAGTAATTGCATAATAACTGCAACGTACTGCAGTTATTATGCACTCCAGTTACATTGCAAAATTACTGCAGTAAATGTTTTTATTTTGGAAGCAGAATTTGCTGCATACTGCAGTTATATTGCACCCTAACTGCAGTGTACTGCACTCTGACTACACTAGTTTTTCTTAAGTGGTGCCCTGGTTAATGATTTATCTATTTTGTTTTTAACAACCTTTGTTCAACTACTGTTTTATTGATTGTTTAATGTCATACTCACAGGGAAACTGTTTTGTTGGGTAAGAAACTGGGTTGTAGAGTGTCCATTAATTCCACATCATCACACACCACCTTCACCCTGACATTTTGTCTGCTCAATTCCTTGGACCTCTCAGAGGTGCAATGACAGCTGTCAATGAAGAGGTCCGGGCAGTTTCTGTTCGTCAGGCATGTCCTCCACAACCCAACAACAACGCAAAGTAATCTCAGCATTTTCATTGTGAACTGAGCCTTTTATTGAATTGTTCTCAAGTTATCTCTTCCCAGTCTGTAAAGCAAGTGGAGACCATTTCACATAGGCTTCTTCTTGGTAGATGGTTAACGTTAGCTACCGACCAAGTGACTTGTTTTTGGATTTTAATCCAAGTCTGCGCGTAACTACTGACAACACCTGTTGTGTCTCATAATGTACAGGCTACCTGTACGTAAAAAATAAAATAAAAATCAATCATAACGAAGGTCTTCGCTTTGTAAAATATTGTTTCACTGCGCTGTGCCATTTCTATCATTTGTTTCTCATTTACACAGAAACGTGTCACTTTTGTCGGCTACCAAAACGTTCCTAGATAAAGGTTTGCAAGTTTGTTACCGGTATCATAAAAAGTTTGATGCATGGGACTGCAGTAGCGTATTACGCCGTCTTCGCCGTCGGCAAGAACAAGATGTTCTTTCAATGTGTCGATTGTCACTTTTGTCATAGTACTCCTACTAAATTATCCATTGTCATAACTCCGTTATCAACAGGTTGCCACAGATATTCCCATCCACGACTAGCGCCTTCAACCATGGGACTTGTTGCGAAGTTATCAGCGGCATGGGAAGCTGAAGTCCCTCCCCTCGAAGCCAAGGGGCGTAAATTGGTGTTTTTATTACATGGGTAAACCTCAAATCAATACATCCATATAACCTGTTCTAAAACAAAAGCATTTAATTGTATTTAGGACCACAGTGAACATTATATTATGCCAACCATAGAAATATAATTATTAGACCTAGAATTAATAGTAATTCTATTTGTATGACCTCAACACACACCAATCTAAGTATCACGTGGTTCTGAAACTGAACGGTACAGGGGCTCAGCCTCAGACACCTCTGACATCAGATGACCAGTTGGTAAACAGTCATTGGAGGACCCCTGGACCCCTTATAGCCTAAATAAATATATCAATTTGTTCCCGGGCTCCAGGATTCAAACTCAATGCCATGCTGAGAGAGATGTTAGATAATTGCTTACTTATTCAGGACATAATGCATTAGCACTGTCTCACCTTAGCAACTAAGAAAAAGCATATTCTACCTTGATAATACATGTAATCTCTTGGCAACCAAATAAAAATACCACAGTGGAAAAAAACGACATTGAAGTCTCAGTCTTATAATCAATGACTGAATAAAAATTGTGCTTCATAGAAAGCTATAGCAGTAGCAGGCTCATTATTGAATGCCTCCTGTCAAGTTGACAGGCAACAATAAGCTATCAATGGACTACTGACAAACACACAAATCGACAATGCATAGTCCATGTTTTGTATACACTCATTGGAGATAAGTAATGTGGGAGCATAGACCTACAGGCTACAATATACCTATTCACCAATAAGATCTGAACATAAAGCAAATAGATACATTCATGGCATGACTTTACACTAATAAAGTAGATATAAGATATCACTTGGTGGCTCTCACAAAATAAAAGGGGACTTGAGGGAAAAAAATGGGCCAGCGTATTAGAATTGCCAGGGCTGATTTCTGGTCCCAGTCCGCCCCTGCAGTAGGTCCATATTTTTAGGGACTGTAAGTTATTCAGTACTGTATCCTACAGAAGATGAAATAATATTAATAATTTCCTATGCATGCCTGTAGTCAGAGCATAGTCCTGGGAGACGCAGAAGCCTAGACAGCTGGTTGGCCTCTTGAGGATGGGCGAGGTGCTTCCCCTGTGTTTGCACTGTGCTCCACACCAAATTCCACTCTCATTATCCGCATTGTCTCCGACACAGCTAGACTGGGAGCACAAAGGAGGATTTTAAAACGTCCCCTGACCCTTCTGAGCAGCCCATGTTTCTCATTCATCTCCCTGTCAGGCAGTACACAGCAGTACACAGTCACAGGGCAGAACAGATTCCCTCTTCTTCCCTGTTTTCACAGAGGGAAACTAAAGCCATATGTATGCCTTATTTTCTCCCATGTTGTGCTGCCGGCCATTTGACTGCCACTCACACTTGTTTGCACAGATGTATATTTACCTTGCTCGTGAAAGTAAGGAAGCAAATCTCCCCGTCAGCTGACCTTTGGGACGCTAGTAGGAAAATAACCAAGTTGAGCTGACATCATCATTTGACATGATAAATCTTTAATGGAGCGCAGACAGAAACATTTATTTGGATGCAGGCCAGCAGTGTTCACTGGGCTACTTGCATGGACTTAATGGAAAACAGAGCCCTCGCAGCCTCGCTGTTCTGTAAATATTTTCTTTGTGGCAGGGAAGAAGATTTTCACATCGACAAGCCGTGATATCTAAACAACAAACACATTCTAAACATATCTAAACAGTTTATGAGAGTCAACATATGCACTGTATGTTGAAAAGTTATGATAGTAATTCTATAATCATAATTTGTATTCATATCGCACTATGTTGTTATAGATTGTTATTTAAGTATGATTAGGATCAACCAAACATACAGCATATTGGAAATTGTGTACATGCCTTGTATTGGATTGTATTCCAGCTGCTACTTATAGTATTCTGTACATAACCCGTTACTGCATTAAATAGAGAACAAAGAGAGAAATACTCATTAGTGCAAAATGGAGCAAGGAAGTCAGTGATATTGAAACAACGCAAACAGTCTTTCTTTCTAAGTCAGTGTTGGGCTGTTTTCTCAGTCACTTTTCTGTCAGCCCTAACTTGTGTTAGTGTTCACAGCTCTCCATTATTCCCTCATGACAGAGATTAATGAAGCATGACTGCAAGGCAATCACAGTCCTCACTAAATATTTACATGCACCGCTTCAAAAGGCCAAAGCGCTAGCTACCACACCAGGATGACAGAAGCTTCATTGTTACTTCATGACTGAGTTGTTTTTCCTTCGTATTCTCCTAGCATTTTCCCCCTTGAGTGATTGGATTTCACTATAGAGATTAACGTCAGTGCTGACTGCCTCCACTCAGCAATGACATAGGGTAGGCCTACGTTCAGGCTAATCATAAAATCTTTATTCACGTTACATTTCAAACAATGTCAATAGAATGCTGACTGTGCATCCATTTCAAATGAGGTCATGACTGGTTGATCCAATCTAAATCACGATAGGAAGTCTGCTTCCTCTGAGAATGAGGATGGCATGTGGTCTCCAGGTGATATGTACGGTCCAGACATATGTGTACTGTACAGCATAAGGATTTCGAATTATACTGTATTTCTGGCTATGGACATGGACAGTATTTTAGGGAATGCAGTGATCAAATAAGGGGGGACACAAGACACCTGTGACAAATACACTATATAGAAAAGTATGTGGACAACCTTTCAAATTAGTTAATTCGGCTATTTCAGCCACACCCATTGCTGACAGGTGTATAAAATCGAGCACACAGCCATGCAATCTCCATAGACAAACATTGGCAGTATAATGAACTTACTGAAGAGCTCAGTGACTTTCAACATGGCACCGTCATAGGATGCCACCTTTCCAACAAGTCAGTTCGTCAAATTTCTGCCCTGCTAGAGCTTCCCTGGTCAACTGTAAGTGTTGTTATTGTGAGGTGGAAACATCTAGGAGCAACAACAGCTCAGCTGTGAAGTGGTAGGCCACACAAGCTCACAGAATAGGACCTCTGAAGTGTGTAGTGCGTACAAATAGTCTGTCCATGGTTGCAACACTCACTACCAAGATCCAAACTGCTTCTGGAAGCAACGTCAGCACAAGAACTGTTCGTCGGGAGCGTCATGAAATGGGTTTCCATGGCCGAGCAGCCGCACACAAGCCTAAGATCACCAAACGCAATGCCAAGCATCGGCTGGAGTTGTGTGAAGCTTGCCACCATTGGACTCTGGAGCAGTGGAAACGCATTCTCTGGAGTGATGAATCATGCTTCACCATCTGGCAGTCCGACGGACGAATCTGGGTTTGGCGGATGCCAGGAGAACACTACCTGCCCGATTGCATAGTGTCAACTGTAAAGTTTGGTGGAGGAGAAATAATGGTCTGGGGCTGTTTTTCATGGTTCGGTCTAGGCCCCTTACTTCCAGTGTAGAAAAATCTTAATGCTACAGCATATAAAGACATTCTAGACGATTCTGTGTTTCCAACTTCGTGGCAACAGTTTGGGAAAGGCTCTTTCCTGTTTTAGCATGAAAATGCCCCCATGCACAAAGCGAGGACCATACAGAAATGGTTTGTCGAGATTGGTGTGGAAGAACTTGACTGGCCTGCACAGAGCTCTGACCTCAACCCCATCGAACACCTTTGGGTCGAATTGGAATGCCGACTGCGACCAAGGCCTAATCACCCAACATCAGTGCCCAACCTCACCAATGCTCTTGTGGCTGATTAGAAGCAAGTCCCCTCAGCAATGTTCCAACATCTAGCAGAAAACCTTCCCAGAAGAGTGGATGCTGTTATAGCAGCAAAGGGGTGACCAGCTACATATTAATGCCCATGATTTTGGAATGAGATGTTCGACAAGCAGGTGTCCACATACCTTTGGTCATGTAGTGTATGTTTGCGACACAAATTTGACGGGTATACAAATGTGAGTGGAAAGGCAGCTATAAATAACTGAATGCTCAAAGTCACTGCCACTTATGAAAAGATCCCAGATATGATAAAGCTATATGGAGAGTAACACGAAGTGAACTACTGATGATGTGAGGATTTTAATCTTTTACATGTTGAGTAAAATCAATCTGTATAATCTGCATAATGTTGGATTAGAAAATATCAATGTATAATGTATATGTATGTCAATGTCAATGTATAACCTCATCCGGGGGCCAAGTCATGCATATTACTGAATGTTCATCCAAACAAGATCCAGACAGTACCTATAATGCCATGGGTAGAAGACATTAGGTCTGTAGTGTTCAAGACTAGTCCTGGACTAAAAAGCACAGTGTGCAGGACTACGCATAATCTGTGTCTGGGATACTGGGTAAATAAACAAAATCCCAATGGTGCCAAGAGGAAACAGAGGAGGAAACCAGAGTTGCATTCAAACTTTCAGCATGTCAAGTGATCTGGCCTGTGTGAGCTGGCCTGTTGACGTACCCACCATGTACCCACAGTGTTCCAGTGGCAGGGCGGAACCGGCTGATCCACTGACCAACCCTGACCACCAGCCACCAGATCACTGCTTAACTACTTCACTGAGGGTTTGGTCCAGGCATAATGTTCAAAACAGAGACCATAGGAAACCCAAATGACTTCTATTGAGGGCATTTTATGACGTTCAGTATGCTATATTGGTTATTTTACCATTGGTTGTTTGCTGAGGGATTGGCTAGGCACTTGTTTGGCAAATCTACTTCATCAGGGTTTATGATCGTTGCATAACACACATTTTTAGGAGGAAAAGATCAGTTTGATCATTAGTTGTCACTGTGTTTTTTATCTGTATACTATAGGTATTTGACACAAAATCACACACTGTCCTGCTATACACTAGTGTCAATAGAACAGCATGCCCTATGACGAAGGCTTTGCTGTCTGTCAGTCATTCAATCTGTTACCTAGTATAGCTACTACTCATTTGTCACATCCTGACCAGTAAAGGGGTTATTTGTTCTTATAGTTTGGTCAGGACGTGGCAGGGGGTATTTGTTTTATGTGGTTTAGGGTGTGTTTGTGTATGTGTCCATGTAGAGGGGGTATTTGGTTTATATGGTTCGGGGCGGTTATGTATGTAGAGGGGTATTTGATTTATTAGTCCAGGGTTTTGGTTATTGTTCTATGTTAGTTTATTTCTATGTTCAGTCTAGTCGTTTGTATTTCTATGTTTAGCTAATTGGTGTTGGGGCCTTCAGTTGGAGGCAGCTGTCTATCGTTGCCTCTGATTGTAGGTCCTATAAATAGGAATGTGTTTGTCATGGGATTTTGTGGGAGATTGTTTCTTGTTTTGCTGTGTGCCTGACGAGACAGTCTAGTTCGTTTGTTTTTGTATACATTGTTTGTGTTTTCCTTCTTCACTAATAAAAATAAGATGAGTATACATTTTCCCGCTGCGTTTTGGTCTACACCCTACGACACCCGTGACATCATTAGCCTGAAGACATGCTTCAGTTTCGGTATTGTATTTGTGCAGAATTTGCTTGTATTTTTTTTTTCGATGTACATGAGAAAAGGGTATTTCGTTTCCTAATCGTTCTCACCCACAAGACTAATGATTGCGTCTTCATTATAATTTGGGGGGGTGCTTATATTTGTCTTGTTACACACAAGTGTGTAATGGAAATCTATTTTTTGCAACTCACCCTGAGATACCCGCAGGGAATGGGGTCACGACCAGGGTCACCACCCACTGGGCAAACCAATCATTTCAACATGGACAATTGGGTAATATTTGGTTGATACATTGATCAATGAGATTACGACCTACACAAAAACAGCCAAAAGTTAGTTGAATTTCCAATGTGTTATCACTATGTGTCACGATCGTCGTAATGATTGGACCAAGGCGCAGCGTGAGTAGCGTTCCACATCTTTATTGTAACGTGAAACTTCAGCAAATTACAAAAACAATAAATCGAAATGTGAAGACAGTGACGTGCAAATAGGCACCTACACTAAAACAAGATCCCACAAAACACAGTGGGGAAATGGCTGCCTAAATATGATCCCCAATCAGAGACAACGATAAACAGCTGCCTCTGATTGGGAACCATACCAGGCCAACATAGAAATAAACACACTAGATCACCCACCCTAGTCACACCCCGACCTAACCAAAATAGAGAATAAAAAGGCTATCTATGGTCAGGGCGTGACACTATGCTTTCAACGATCTAAAAGCACAACCAAATTCTAATGGAAAAACAATGTCTGATTTTTTGTTTAGTTGTCACCCAAATGTCTATCACTGCACTTTCAACCATTAAGTTCCAATGGGAATACAATGTCAGATATTTTGTTCATTAATACAACAGACTAATGTGTTAACACTGTGCTTCATCTAATAGCAGAACCAAATTACTTGGACTGCAGTTAAGATTACATTACAAGTATATGGTGAAAGTGATTAATACCTTTCACGATTCTGCGCAGATTATTACAGAAATTGTGAAGATCTCCACAGACCTGCGACGACCTATGCACGCTATGTTGAACATGTATGCTTTATGTGATTACATAAGAAGAAATGTATAGTTACAGTAACCTCAAAATGTGGCCATGCAAGTGCAACTCATTTTAAGGTAGTTTGTAAGATAGCCTTAACTTTAGGCTATTTACTGTATTGAACAGCATGCAGGCTCAGGGTCAGGGAAGGTAGAATGGTCAAAGCCAGAAGAACTAGAAAACAGGGACTAGAGAGAACATGAGTACAGGAAAAACACGCTGGAAGGCTTGATGAGACAAGACGAACTGGCAACAGACAAACAGAAAATCTATGTATAAATGCACAGGGGATAATGGGGAAAATGGGCAACACTTTTCTCTGCCTGTGACCTACCGTTATTGATCACCAGCCCCGAGAGTCAAATTTTTTATTTTACACAACATTTTCACCAAACAGCAAACGATTTGGTCTGTGTTTGAGCTATAGCTACATGAGGGGTATGAAATTAATCCTCAGGTTAGTAGGAACAAATTTAGCCTATGTTTTATCTTTATTGTAACGTGAAACTTCAGCAAATTACAAAAACAATAAATCGAACCGTGAAATCTATGTATAAATGCACAGGGGATAATGGGGAAAGTGGCAACATTGTGACTAAATATGACGTTGCCTGCTTACGCACCATAGGCATCCATTACACATGGGATTGGCTACTATGGCATCTTGACAGTCTTGTAGCCAATGAGATAAGCTTTCCAGGGATATGCAGTTGACCTGGGTGGGACAAAACAAGGTCGAGAACCTTTTATGCGTAATGCTAACTATTGCTACCTGGCTCAGAGGCAAGACACACTGAGCACGCTACATTACATTGTAAATAGATTTCATCGCTTTATTTTCATCACTTTAGCATAAAAGATGGCTTCTCAAGGGGGGGGAGTTAAAACTAGGAATATCGAATTGGAAGCTAAAAATAAGGCAGCTATGAATAAGTATACCGACATAGAAGCTTTGAATAAAATACTGGTCGGACTCGGATCAGGAGAGCGATTTGGACAACAAGGATTTTGACTCGGCCGATGAAGATTGCTTTCTATAAGGATTGGATCCACTTTTAGATCACTTTTAGATCTGTAAGTAAATTGTGTTTATATAGCTAATTTACTAAATATATTTTGTTTTTTTATAAGTTGTCTGCATTTTGTGCTTTGGATTTAGTTTACATAGGCCTATGTAACAAGTAATTTCAATATTGTATAATTCCAAAGTATTTTCCCTCTATGTTTCATATTAGTTCACTGTTCTAAGTTTCAACATTGTAACTTTGGAGAGGCCACTAAACTCATGGTCATTGTTTATTTGTGGTTCTCACCTCTGTCTTTGTCTCCAAAGTGTTACTGCATGCATTGTGTGTGTGCTTCACACCCATGTGAGTCACTGTGCAGATAAAGTTAAGGCTTGGTGTTTTAACTTTACAGTAATGTCATTTTTGTAAATTTAGGCAACTGTAATTCTGTGTGTCTTACAACAATACATCCCTTTATTTTATTCACCACAGAGTGGAGGATGCAGAGGGTTTGGATGATGACATTTGGGAGCCACCCCTCCCCAGCAACCGCCCCCACCGGTCAAGGTCTTCACCCCCCCACTGCTATGTAAATCACCCCATCGGATGGTTCTACATCCACTTTTCATAGACCTCTTAAAAAAGAAAATAGGGGCTTGTGGCACCATTCGTCCTAACAGAATCGGTTCCCCCAAGACCAAGGTAAACAACATGACAAAGAGAGTGGCAAGGGGGACCATGCATTGGATCAGGACAAACAAGCTGCTTTTTGTGAGATGGAAGGACACTAGGGAAGTAACCATGCTCACCACACAGCATAAGGCATTCAATAATAACCATGTCTCAACAAGGGTGAAAAAGGAAGAATGTCCCCATTCCTGTTTCTGTGAAGGACTAAAATGCCAGCAAGGAGGGTGTCAACCTATCTGATGCTCTGATAGGCTACTACCAGGTCCTCCACAAGACCAGGAAGTCGCATAATACTTTTTCGTATCACTTTGTGGACATTGCTACAGTAAATGCTTTCATTCTCACAAGCATATGGCCAAAGCAAAAGGTCAAACCCCTCTCACCCAGTTGGCCTTTCGAGAGCACCTGGTGTTGGAAATGGGGGCCCAAAGCAACCTCACAACCATCACAAGACCCACCACTCAAGGTTAGCTCCACTACTCAACACACATGACAAAAGGAAGAACTGCAAACATTGCACAAAACACTGGGGGGGGGGGAAAGGGTGAAATGCCAGATCTTCTGTCCGAAATGCCTGTTCGCTTTTTGTTTCCTGGCAGAGGGACTGCTTCAAAGACTATCACGACATGCACAAGCAACGGTGAAAGTGAAATCTAATTATCTACACCTTGGATGTAAAACGATCAAGAATGCCATTTCTAAACAGTTTAGCTTATTTACATTTTTGCACCTTTTTTAGTGAAGGACACCTGTGTAACCAAGTTTGTGTTTGATAAGAAATTTGTATATATTTTTTAATGGACAGTACCAATCAACTACTAGTGAAGACATCAAAACTATGAAATAACATATGGAATCCTTTAGTAACAATTTTTTTTTTAAACAAATCAAAATATATTTTAGATTTTAGATGCTTTTTTAGTAGCCACCCTTTGCCTTCATGAAAGCTTTGCACACTCTTGGCATTCTCTCAACCAGCTCACATGGAATGCTTTTCCAACAGTTTTGCTGAGCACTTGTTGGCTGCTTTCCCTTCACTCTGTAATCCAACTCATCCCAAACCATCTTAATTGGGTTGAGGTCGGGGGATTGTGGAGGCCAGGTCCTCTGATGCAGAATTTCATGACTCTCCTTCTTGGTCAAATAGCCCTTACACAGCCTGGAGGTGTTTTGTACTGTTGAAAAGCAAATGAAAGACCCACTAAGCGCAAAGCAGATGGGATGGCGTATTGCTGCAGAATGCTGTGGTAACCATGCTGGTTAAGTGTGCCTTGAATTCTAAATAAGTCACTGAAAGTGTCATCAGCAAAACACACCCACACCATCACACCTCCTCCATGCTTCACGGTGGGAACCATAGAAAATAAAGGAAAGCCGCACACTTTAAGAGCTCAGATGCAAAAATTTTAATAACCAACGTTTCGACAGCTAAGCTGTCTTCATCAGGGTATCATCACAAACACTGAGAGATGAGTCATTTATATAGTGTCAAGAGACACACAGGTGTTTGTAATCATGGCCAAGTATGGCCTAATATCATTGGTTAACTGAAATATTAAAAAAATGGTATACAAGGAACATACAAAAAGACAAACAAATGGATAACATATGATCATAGCATTTGTAGTCTAAAAAGTATCTAACACGGTGGGAACCACACATGCGGAGATCATCCGTTCACCTACTCTGCGTCTCACAAAGACACAGAGGTTGGAACCAAAAATCTCAAATTTGGACTCATCAGACCAAAGGACAGATTTCCACTGGTCTAATGTCCATTGCTCGTGTTTCTTGTCCCAAGTCTTTTCTTCTTATTGATGTACTTCGTAGTGGTTTCTTTGCAGCAATACGACAATGAAGGCCTGTTTCACACAGTCTCTTCTGAACAGTTGATGTCAAATCAAATCAAATGTTATTGGTCACATACTGTAACGGGCGTCATATAGAGGAGACCAAGGTGCAGCATGTTGAGTGCTCATCGTTATATTTTAATGAAAACAAACACTAGACAAAATAAACAGAATGACAGCCAACAGTTCCGTCAGGTTATACAAACTAAACAGAAAGCAACTACCCACGAAAACCAAGGGAAAAACAGGCTGCCTAAGTATGGCTTCCAATCAGAGACAACGATAGACAGCTGCCTCTGATTGGAAACCATACCCGGCCAAAATATAGAATGCCCACCCCCTATCACACCCTGACCTAACTAAACAGAGAAAAAACAGCTCTCTTAGGTCAGAGCGTGACAGTACCCCCCCCCCCCCCCCCAAAGGTGCGAACTCCCGGCCGCAAACCTGAACCTATAGGGGAGGGTCCGGGTGGGCACCTGAACTTGGCGGCGGCTCTGGTTCAGGGTGTAGCACCCCCACCGCCCGCTGATCCTCCCGCTTCTGTGTGTCCTGAGGAACCAGACCGTGGATCATCGCCGGAGGCTTTGGAACGCCAACCGCCGCTGAAGACTCTGGGCTGAAGGCCGCCGCTGAAGACTCTGGGCTGCAGACCGCCGCTGAAGACTCTGGGCTGCAGACCGCCGCTGAAGACTGGGCTGCAGACCGCCGGTGAAGACTCTGGGCTGCAGACCGCCGCTGAAGACTCTGGGCTGCAGACCGCCGCTGAAGACTCTGAGCTTCAGACCATCGCTGAAGAGTCTGGGATGCAGACCGTCGCTGAAGACTCTGGGCTGAAGACTCTGGGCTGCAGACTGTCGCTGAAGGTTCTGGACTGCGGAGCGTCGCTGAACGTTCTGGACTGCGGAGCGTCGCCGAAGGCTCCGGACTGAGGAGCGTTGCCGGAGGCTCCGGACTGAGGAGCGTCGCCGGAGGCTCCGGACTGAGGAGCGTCGCCGGAGGCTCCGGTCTGGAGAGCGTCGTTGTAGGTTCCGGACTAGGGACCGTTGCTGCAAGCTCCATGCCATGGAACATCAATACAGGTTCCGCGCCATGGATCATCACTGGAGGCTGCGTGCCATGGATCATCTCTACAGGCTTCTTGCCATGGGGCCCCGGACCATGGATAATCCCTACAGGTTTCTTGCCATGGATTATCCCTACAGGCTCCGGGCCATGCATTACCTCTGGAGGCTTTGTGCCATAGAACATCCCTACAGGCTCCGGGCCATGGATCATCACTGGAGGCTTCGTGCCATGGATCATCTCTACAGGCTTCGGACCATAGATTATCACTGGTGGCTTTTCTCGTGGAGCTGGAACAGGTCTCACCGGACTGGAGAGACGCACTGAGGACCGGGTGCTCAGAGCACGCACTGGCCGTACTGGGCTATGGAGGTGCACTGGAGGGAGAGTGCGAGGAGCAGGCACCAGACATACTGGGCTATGGAGGCGCACTGGAGGGAGAGTGCAAGGAGCAGCCACAGGACCTACTGGGCTATGGAGACGCACTGGAGGGAGAGTGCGAGAGGCAGGCACATGCTCACCAAAATAAGCACGGGGAGTTGGCTCAGGTCTCACCCCTGGCCCAGCCAAACTACCCGTGTGCCCCCCTCTCATTCTTCCCCGGTAGGCTACAATACCTGTCTATTACCTGGCCCCAAGTCCAGTTTCTCCTTTCGGTCCACTCCTTCATCGACCAGGTATCCATCTCTGCCCGGGCACGCCGCTTGATCCAATCGTGGTGGGTAGTTCTGTAACGGGCGTCATATAGAGGAGACCAAGGCGCAGCGTGTTGAGTGCTCATCGTTGTATTTTAATGAAAACGAACAATAGACAAAATAAACAGAATGACAGCCAACAGTTCCGTCAGGTTATACAAACTAAACAGAAAGCAACTACCCACGAAAACCAAGGGAAAAACAGGCTGCCTAAGTATGGCTTCCAATCAGAGACAGCTGCCTCTGATTGGAAACCATACCTGGCCAAAATATAGAAAAACAAAACATAGAATGCCCACCCCATCACAACCTGACCTAACTAAACAGAGAAAAAACAGCTCTCTTAGGTCAGAGCGTGACACATACACATGGTTAGCAGATGTAATTGCGAGTGTAGCGAAATGCTTGTGCTTCTAGTTCCAACAGCACAGCAGTATCTAACAAGTAATCTAACAATTCCACAACAGCTACCTAATACGCACAAATCTAAGTAAAGGAATGGAATAAGAATATACACACTACCGTTCAAAAGTATGGGGTCACTTAGAAATGTCCTAGTTGTTGAAAGAAAAGCAATTGTTTTGTCCTTAAAATAACATCAAATTGATCAGAAATACAGTGTATACATTGATGTCGTAAATTACTATTGTAGCTGGAAACGTCTGATTTTTAATGGAATATCTACATAGGCGTACAGAGGCCCATTATCAGCAACCATCACTCCTGTGTTCCAATGGCACGTTGTGTTCGCTAATCCAAGTTTAGCATTTTAAGAAGCTAATTGATCATTAGAAAACCCTTTTGCAATTATGTTAGCACAGCTGAAAACTGTTGTTCTGATTAAAGAAGCAACAAAACTGACCTTCTTTAGACTAGTTGAGAATCTGGAGCATCAGCATTTGTTGGTTCGATTCCAATCTCAAAATGGCCAGAAACAAAGTACTTTCGTCTGAAACTCGTCAGTCTATTCTTGTTCTGAGAAATGAAGGCTATTCCATGCGAGAAATTGCCAAGAAACTGAAGATCTCATGACACCAAACTTTTGAACGGTAGTGTACATATGAGATGAGTAACGCAAGATATGTAAACATGACTAAAGTGGCATTATTAACGTGACTAGTGATCCATTTACTAAAGTGGCCAATGATTTCAAGTCTATATTTATGGCAGCAGCCTCTTTGTGTTAGTGATGGCTGTTTAACAGTCTGATGGCCTTGAGATAGAAGCTGTTTTTCAGTCTCTCGATCCCAGCTTTGATGCACCTGTACTGACCTCGCCTTTCGGATGGTAGCGGGGTGAACAGGCAATGGCTCGGGTGGTTGTTGTCCTTTATTATCTTTTTGGCCTTCCTGTGACATCGGGTGCTGTAGGTGTCCTGGATGGCAGGTAGTTTGCCCCCGGTGATGCGTTGTGCAGACCGCACCACCCTCTGGAGAGCCTTGCGGTTGAGGGTGGTGCAGTTGCTGTACCAGGCAGTGATACAGTCCGAAAGGACGCTCTCAATTGTGCATCTGTAGTCTGACGGTTTTACGTGGCAAGCCACATTTCTTCAGCCTCCTGAGGATGAAGAGGCACTGTTGCGCCTTCTTCACCACACTGTCTGTGTGGGTGGACCATTTCAGTTTGTCCGTGAAGTGTACGCCGAGGAACTTAAAACTTTTCACCTTCTACAATGCTGTCCCGTCAATGTGGATAGGGGGTACTCCCTCTGCTGTTTCCTGAAGTCCACGATCATCTTCTTTGTTTTGTTGACGTTGAGTGAGAGGTTGTTTTCCTGACACCACACACTGAGTGCCCTGACCTCCTCCCTGTAGCCTCTCATCGTTGTTGGTAATCAAGCCTACTATTGTTGTGTCGTCTGCAAACTTGATGATTGAGTTGGAGGCGTGCGTGGCCATGCAGTCATGGGTGAACAGGGAGTACAGGAAGGGGCTGAGCACGCACCCTTGTGGGGCCCCATCGGTGGCACTGTATTATCCTCAAAGCGGGCAAAGAAGGTGTTTAGTTTGTCTGGAAGCAAGACGTCGGTGTCCGTGATGAGGCTGGTTTTCCTTTTGTAGTCTTTGATTGTCTGTGGAGCCTGCCTCATACGTCTCGTGTCTGAGCAGTTGAATTGCGACTCCACTTTGTCTCTATACTGACATTTTGCTTGTTTGATTGCCTTGTGGGGGGGGATAACTACACTGTTTGTATTCGGCCATATTCCCAGTCACCTTTCCATTGTTAAATGCGATGGTTCCTGCTTTCAGTTTTGCGCGAATGCCGCCATCTATCCACGGTTTCTGGTGAGGGTAGGTTTTAATGTTGAGATGTGTCTGTTACTTAAACTCTGTGAAGCATTTATTTGGGCTGCAATTTCTGAGGCTGGTAACTCTAATGAACTTATCCTCTGCAGCAGAGGTAATTCTTGGTCTTCCTTTCCTATGGCAGGCCTCATGAGAGCCAGTTTCATCCTAGCGCTTGATGGTTATTGTGACTGCACTTGAAGAAACGTTCAAAGTTCTTGACATTTTCCAGATTGACTGACCTTCATGTCTTAAAGTAATGATGGAATGTCATTTCTCTTTGCTTATTTGAGCTGTTCTTGCCATAATATTGACTTGGTCTTTTACCAAATAGGGCTATCTTCTGTATACCACCCCTACCTTGTCACAACACAACTGATTGGCTTAAACACATTAAGAAGGAAAGAAATTCCACAAATTAACTTTTAACAAGGCACACCTGTTAATTGAAATGCATTCAAGGTGACAACCTTATGAAGCTGGTTGAGAGAATGCCAAGAGTGTGCAAAGCTGTCATCAAGGTAAAGGGTGGCTACTTTGAAGAATCTCAAATATAAAATCTATTTTGATTTGTTTAACCTCTTATGGCTAGGGGGCAGTATTTTCACTGCTGGATAAAAAACTTACCCGATTTAATCTGATTATTAGTCCTGCCCAGAAACTAGAATATGCATATAATTATTAGCTTTGGATAGAAAACACTCCAAAGTTTCTAAAACTGTTTGAATGGTGTCTGTGAGTATAACAGAACTCATTTGGCAGGCCAAAACGTGAGAAGATTCTGTACAGGAAGTACCCTGTCTGACCATTTCTTGCCCTTCTTTGTCATCTCTATTCATTACAAAGGATCTCTGCTGTTACGTGACACTTCCTACGGCTCCAATGGGCTCTCAGAGCCCGGGAAAAACCTGAATGACGTAATTCAAAGCCCTGGCTGAAACACACAAGCGCTTTTGCTAAGTGGTCTATCAAAGGACAAAGGGCTTCATGCTCGTGCACTGGCCGCCCCGCCTTTCTGTTTTTCCCTCTTTTTACCGAAACGCAGATTCCCGGTCGGAATATTATCGCTTTGTTACGAGATAAATTGCATAAAAATTGATTTTAAACAGCGGTTGACATGCTTCGAAGTACGGTAATGGAATATTTAGAAATGTTTTGTCACGAAATGCGCCATGCGCACGACCCTTCTTTACCATTCGGATAGTGTCTTGAACGCACAAACAAAACGCTGCTGTTTGGATATAACGATGGATTATTTGGGACCAAACCAACATTTGTTATTGAAGTAGAAGTCCTGGGAGTGCATTCTGACGAAGAACAGGAAAGGTAAGACCATTTTTCTTATAGTAAATCTGATTTTGGTGAAGGCTAAACTTGCCGGGTGTCTAAATAGCTAGCCCGTGATGGCTGGGCTATGTACTTAGAATATTGCAAAAATGTGCTTTCACCAAAAACCTATTTTAAAATCGGACATATCGAGTGCATAGAGGAGTTCTGTATCTATAATTCTTAAAATAATTGTTATGCTTTTTGTGAACGTTTATCGTGAGTAATTTAGTAAATTGTTAGTAAATTCACCGGAAGTTTGCGGGGGGTATGCTAGTTCTGAACGTCACATGCTAATGTAAAAAGCAGTTTTTTGATATAAATATGAACTTGATTGAACAAAACATGCATGTATTGTATAACATAATGTCCTAGGTGTGTCATCTGATGAAGATCATCAAAGGTTAGTGCTGCATTTAGCTGTGGTTTTGTTTTTTGTGACATTATATGCTAGCTTGAAAAATGGGTGTCTGATTATTTCTGGCTGGGTACTCTGCTGACATAATCTAATGTTTTGCTTTCGCTGTAAAGACTTTTTGAAATCGGTCAGTGTGGTTAGATTAACGAGAGTCTTGTCTTTAAAATGCTGTAAAATGCAGAAATTCTGGAGATTTAAAAAAATTCTGACAATGAGTCTGAAAGTCAGGAATCAGATTCTGACAGTGACAGTGGGGAGCTGCCCCCCAGCCATTGAGAACCCTGCATCTGAGGATCCCTTGTCCACTGACAAAGTCCCAGTTCCCTTTGAAGATGCTTGTGGTGATGGAGACAGACCGACAGTGGATGAAGTACAGGAGTTCTGTGCTAGCTAGCAGGCTGCCAGCCATTTCACCCCTCCTGGCCCTGCTGTTTGCTTTGATGAGTCCCAGTCTGGAGTGCAACGCCCCTTGCCATTTCCATCTGAGGCAGAGTGCTTCCAGTTGTTTCTGACAGAGGAGCTGGTGGGAGACATAGCAGAGACCAATCGCTATGCCATTGAGCTACATGAGAAGGGGGAGCAAGGAGTGGGGGGGACAACCACAATTAGTGAAATGTATACCTTCCTGGTGACAGTCCTTCTCATGGGGATAGTTAAGAACAACTCCCTAAGAGAATACTGGAGCACAGATACTATGTTTGCAACTCCCTTCTTTGCCACCCTCTTTTCCCAAGGCTGCTTCCTTGTTCTGCTGCGATGACCGCATTTCATCAACAATGCTACTGCCATCCTAAATGATCTGTTACACAAAATAAGAAATGTCAACAGCTGGCAGTAAAGTGGCATGACAAACAAGACATCCATGTCCTCTCCACTGTCCATACAGCAACCATGTCGGCCACAGAGAAGGTGGACCACTTGACGTGAGAGAGAAAAATCATACCAGACTGCGTGCTTGACTATAACCTCAAAACGGGGGCAGTGGATGAGGCGGACATGATAAACAACTTTGGGGAATGCACTCAGAAAACGACCAAGTGGTATAAGAAGATATTTTTCCATCTGATCAATGCAGCCCTCAATGGCCACATAGTTCACCTCCAACTAACAGGTGAGATGATTACTAAATCACATACAGAAACTATTAACATAATAAGGCAGTTACTTTGATAGAAACGCAGCCTGGATTTGAACCAGGGTGTCTGTAGTGACACCTCTAGCACTGAGATGCTGTGCCTTAGACAGCTGCGCCACTTGGGAGTCATAAGGCCAGGGTAGCTTCAAAATACAACAAGACAATACTTCTCTGACGCAATTAGCATTGTTTTACAGAGCTAATAGAAGAATGTAGCTAGCTACATAAGCACGATTGAATATAGCACCATAAAGGTTATGAAATGAGTAACGTTACCTTGCGTGTCCGCGGTTATAAGGAATATACACAAAAATATTATGCTACAGTAGAAACGTCATAACACTACATGCCGAAACTATTATAACGTAATGAGGCACTTACTTTGATAGAAACACACACATTTAGAAAGTTATTATTGGTAATGAAAACAACTATGACTGCGATGCAGGCGAAAGACGGAAAATGTGAACACGTGTGTGCAGGACGGGAGATGAGCAAATGTCTGCAGACATGAACTGCACAAACAATTGGGAAGTGTTTGGGGAATTTTGTCCAGGTCAGAAATGTCAAATTTTACCTGTTGGGGATAGGGGGCAGTATTTGCACGCCGGATAAAAAACGTACCCGATTTAATCTGGTTACTACTCCTGCCCAGTAACTAGAATATGCATATAATTAGTTTGATTTGGATAGAAAACACCCTAAAGTTTCTAAAACTGTTTGAATGGTGTCTGTGAGTATAACAGAACTCATTTGGCAGGCCAAAACCTGAGAAGATTCCAAACAGGAAGCGCTCTCTCTGACTTTTTCTTGGCCTTCTTGATCATCTCTAACCAAAACAGGGGATCTTTGGCATGACGTGACATTTTCTAATGCTCCCATAGGCTCTCAGAAGGCGCCAGAACGATGAATGGTGGCTTTGCAGGCCCTGGCTGAAAAACAGTAGCGCATTTTGTAAGTGGTCGATCTGAGGACAATGAGACTGGAGGAGCGTGCATGAGCCGACACCATGTTTACTTTCTCTCTCTTTGAACGAAAACAACGACTCCCGGTCGGAATATTATCGCTTTTTTACGAGAAAAATAGCATAAAAATTGA
Source organism: Salmo trutta (assembly GCF_901001165.1). Taxonomy (NCBI): domain Eukaryota; kingdom Metazoa; phylum Chordata; class Actinopteri; order Salmoniformes; family Salmonidae; genus Salmo; species Salmo trutta. Next base: position 24,480,298 of record NC_042974.1, read on the forward strand.
TTTTAAACAGCGTTTGACATGCTTCGAAGTACAGTAATGGAATATTTTGAATTTTTTTGTCACGAAACGCGTCGGGCGAAACGCGTCGGGCGTCGGGCGTCACCCTTCTTTACCCTTCGGATAGTGTCTTGAACGCACGAACAAAACAGAGGATATTTGAACATAACTATGGATTATTTTGAACCAAACCAACATTTGTTATTGAAGTAGAAGTCCTGGAAGTGCATTCTGACGAAGAACAGCAAAGGTAATCAAACTTTTCTAATAGTAAATCGGAGTTTGGTGAGTACCACACTTGGTGGGTGTCAAAATAGCTAGCTTGTGATGGCCGGGCTATCTACTCAGAATATTGCAAAATGTGCTTTCACCGAAAAGCTATTTTAAAATCGGACATAGCGAGTGCATAAAGGAGTTCTGTATCTATAATTCTTAAAATAATTGTTATGTTTTTTGTGAGCGTTTATCATGACTAATTTAGTAAATTCACCGGAAGTGTTCGGTGGGAATGCTAGTCACATGCTAGTCACATGCTAATGTAAAAAGCTGGTTTTTGATATAAATATGAACTTGATTGAACAAAACATGCATGTATTGTATAACATAATGTCCTAGGATTGTCATCTTATGAAGATCATCAAAGGTTAGTGCTGCATTTAGCTGTGGTTTGGGTTTATGTGACATTATATGCTAGCTTGAAAAATGGGTGTCTGATTATTTCTGGCTGGGTACTCTGCTGACATAATCTAATGTTTTGCTTTCGTTGTAAAGCCTTTTTGAAATCGGACAGTGTGGTTAGATTAATGAGAGTCTTGTCTTTAAAATGGTGTAAAATAGTCATATGTTTGAGAAATTGAAGTAATAGCATTTCTAAGGTATTTGAAAATCGCGCCACGGGATTACACTGGCTGTTGAGTAGGTGGGACGCAAGCGTCCCACTGGCCCAGAGAGGTTAATTGTTACGCAAAAGTAAAAATGACTACTTTTATGTGAATGAATGAGGCGGAACACACCTAATTTCAAACTGTTCTTAGAAAATAAAAAACTTGTTCGAAAATAATTTTAAATTGGCAAGTTGATAACAGCCTATAAATAAAAACAGGCTGCGTGCCTTGGTTTGATGGCAGCGCGGATTAACTGTACTGTTGCGTAACAATCACATTCTGGAATGGAGAAAACGTTCTATCATCACGTGCATAAAGAAACTCACGCTGGGGCAACCGTTATGGGTATTTGGAACTCACACATGAAAGGGTTTAAAAATCCCTTTGTTACAACAGAGAGAGATTTTGCAGTACTGTAACATCAAAAGGTTGGACATGAAACAATATTTCTAACGTAAATAATGAGGTAAATGGTTTGTGGGACTCTAAACAATAATCAAATAAGTTGTTGTTTTGTGATATCATTAAGTAAGGTATAACCAAATAACGGTAACTCTACAAATGTATACGTCCCAGTTACCAGATTTACATCTAAATGTTGTGGACTTATGTGATTAAATATGAAACTATTTGTGAGAAAATGAAATGTTCCCCTTTCATTGTGTAACAAGCCGTCATATCGGATTAGTCCACATTGCCTTATGTAGTAATCAATGTATAATCTATCCAGTGTGTTTATGTAATTCTGTGTGATTATTTAGTTAGTTAGTAACTAAATAATGAAGCCAATTTGTGTAAGCTAATTCATCATGGAGACTAGGGTTCGTGCAGATTTATAGGATATTACGACTTTCAGAATGAGACTGATGAGGTATATAAGAATGAATGAATTGACTGTAACTGATGTAAGAGATATTTATATCTTTAGAGTTTAGTTGGGAGATAGTAACTCGTTAAATAACTTTTCCCTTGGTGCCTGAAGATTACTAATGAGTTAATTGTTACATGATTAATCATTGTAATAATTAAACGTCAATTGATTTGATTAAATAACAGTCAAACACATTAATGACAGCAACGTCACGACACTCCCAAGTTTTGGCATGTCAGAATCATGTAATTACACATGAATGGCAGTTACTTTTGGGTATGCCTATTTAGGCTCAATAATGACTCAATAATGTGATATATTTTTACAAAGATCATCATTAGTCCTTCTCATCATTAGCACTGACTGCAAACTACTGTCGTGGTTTAGCAATAATAAAAACTATTTCAGCTCATTATTGCTCTTGGCTGATGTTGTCTCTGTCTGTTGTGTGTTATTTTATATAGTGTAGCAGCGACAGGACTCACAGGAGACAGGGAATCCATATCTCAGCTCTGTCAGCAGTGCAGCGGTGAACTTGCCCTCATAAGTATTCTGGTCCCCGGCAGTAATCCGGCTTGCGTGAGCAGGGACCCAATGAGGAGATGAAGTCCCATTGGAAACGGAACATTTCTTCAGGGGTGGGTGGATAGAGAGTGTTTCTCTGCTGTCCTTTACTTGTCCTCTGTCTGAGTTATCACAGAGGGCTGTCTTTCCCAGTCTCCCAGTCTAAGCAAGGCTCCATAGGCTGGGAAAGGGCAACACATACACAGTATCTCAACAAAAAAAAATCAGGCCCCAGCCCCAGACAGACAGTCAGACAAACGCACACGCACAGCAGTCTCCAGTCACCACCCGTGTGGCCTGTGACATCAAGATGGAAATGAAGCCACAATCCTGTCTTCTGTAAGAAGATAAAGATAAGGATGTGTTTACTGTCTTCTTCTTAGAGGTCCATGCAAAGAGTACTCATATTCATAATCCCAACAACAGCTCCAACACTTTCTTCATTCACAGCCAGCAATAATGGTGATTCATTTAAACTGCAAGTCCCTGTTTACATATCAAAAACCCAAATGGACAGGTAACAAGGGAGAGGCAAAACCATAATTAAACAAGCTAACTATTGAAAGGTCTATTTTACAACTTTTTAAAACAAAGACAAATTGTCTAAGGACATGATACTTAAAAGATCCCTCTGGGTTGTTTGCTGTGTGAACTTTGACCCTGGTGGCCACAAAGCTAGGATGGCATGGATGCCATGCAAAGGCTCCGGTTTTGTCTTTCTTCTCCACCCATCTCTACAGCATAATTGGTGCTTGTTCTCTAAGATACTGTAGGTCATCATGGAGTCAGCCCAGAGCTCTCCCACTCACCACTGCAGAGATTTTACCATGCCATGCTATCCGACTGTCGGTGAGGTTCTCTAGCCTTACATGTGCTTTCTCTATTAAAAGGACACGCTTTAATAGAGATGTCTTCATCATAACCGCGGAGGATATGAGCTTGAGGCTAGCCTCCTGGGGATGCGTGCAAACAGGCCCAGGTTCCTAGTGCTTCTCTCTGTCTGCTACAACTCCCATGCCCTGTAAAGAGTCCTTCTGTTAAATCTTTAATTCAACAGACCTCAACTAGTCCTTTATATGCTTCCCTTCCTCCTAGCTTTCAAGGGTAGGAACTTCAATATCCATTTTATCCTCTACGTTAAAAAGGATGCATGAAAGAAAATCAAGAAATCCTATGACTTACAGCTCACCACAGGAACCGCTATAGGAAATTCTACAGAAGGCATGATCTAGCATGGAGCTTTGGCAGAGGACTAAAGCCGTGTTGGGCTCTGGTGGTGACACATGCTCTCTGTCATCTAATGGAATGATGAGCCAGTGACCGGTTCCCCATCTCCCTCTTGTGTCATCCCACTTATGCTTCCACACGCCCTAAACCACCCATCCAATCGAAACCAGGCTTCTGAGCTCAAAGCTCTCTAATTGGTTCAAACCACCGGTTTGGCTCGTGTGGCGGCATCCCCAGATTCCCCACAGAATTTTCCGCCGTGCTGCCACACTAAATCCTGGGAGGATGCAACGTGTAACGGGCTGTGGGCATGGGAAGGGAGGGCAGCTCCATCAGAAACCATGACCTCAAAACCAGAGGGTCACACATGTTGAAATCCCAGATGATCTAAGAGGCAGATAGCCTTGAGAAGCTGAACAGCTGTGCTTGTAAACTCAAATGCTTCTGTGAGAACTACTGTGAGAGTGGTCTCTGTGTGGAAAACACGAGACAATGTAGGACAATGTCAATGAAAAAGTGAGTATTATAACGCTTATGATTTTGTTCTAACAGTGGTGGGATTTGGTGTGATGCTTTCCTCAGACATGCTTGGCTAAATATCACAGCTGGAAAGAAGAGGCTCTCCCTCCACCCCTCCATCCCTCCTTAGCCTGCGGCTGGGGCTGTTGGAAGGGGAGAGCAGGGGCCCCAGCTGGTATAACAGTGCAGGGCCACCTCCAGCTGAGAGAGAGCGAGATGCAAGCTCGTTAGTTGGCATGGGTCCCCACGCTGCAAGCGGATGAGTGCAGGTAAAGCCGGGTGTACACTACACAACTTTTAAAATCCTAACATCGCTAAACCTCTCACATTAAACAATGATCTTGTAGTATTTTTTTGTCTTGCTAACGTAGTGGTGCGCACACTAAACGATGTGGCACAGACAAGATTCTTCACTTGGTCTTAAGGATTCTCGATACCACACTGCGATAATGATGTGATGATGTTTTATTTATTTATTTTATATTATTTAACCTTTTTTTAAGTAGGCAAGTCAGTTAAGAACAAATTTTTATTTACAATGACGGCCTATGATGTGATTAGATTCAACATAGCTACAACGAGCCGTGGCTCAAAGCTGACTCAAATGTTTTCAGTCAGACATTCACGCTTGCCATACAGAGTTGAAATATCTAGCCAACATTTTGAATTGAATGACATTGTTTTAGAACTTCAGAGCTGTAACGATTTGACACTTTGATTAAAGGCAAGTACAAATGCATACTAATAGTATTCATCACACCTTCTCGAGAGTCTACACACCCTGGGTGATGCGAAACAACGTCATCATCTCACTGGCTTCTTCTATGGGGAGCTCTCAACGGCTATCGCTGATCACCATTCTCGTTCAACATCTCACACTACAAGAGGATTGCAGATTTTGTGCTGGTAAAATCAGACTTCTTTGAAAATATTGGGACATCTGGGACTTCTCAAAGAAGATATCAGTAACTCTCAGATTGCGTCTCTGACGCTCACGTTAAATGAGTGTCGGTGACGGCCGTGTGCCACGAGTAGGCAACGACCTGGGGATTTTGTTTCCGATCTTAAAAACTTGTCTCGGACAGCTAAATCGGGGCCAAGATTGTGTAGTGTACACCCGGCTTTAGAGTGCTTCATAATATACGGTGGGAGGACCACCATTACGGCGTACGTATTAGGACATATACCATCAGTATGATGGCCAACAAACCTGATCCCTCTATGCTCTCTTGGCAAAAAATCCTGCCGAAATGGTCAAATAGAAATTTGCTAAATGCAAATGTTCCTACTCAACCACTTTATTTTATATGCAACTTTTATGGGAATATAGCTTTATACTGTAGCTGCAACACATGTAAATGGGGAATATATTAACATTATTATACAATTAACAAGGCACAATAAATGTCATTCCCTCTACTTTTGGATGATGAATCTTGAAGTAGAGATGTTAATGACTGTTTTTTGCTGTAATTACCAGGCATTGCATACTTTCTTTGCCCTCATTAAACAAAATGTTTAATGGATGAGGTTTGAAATAAAACTATTTCTCACAAAGCAGTACATATTAACTTCATTCAAGCTCTTATTTTGGACAGCCCTGTTCTTTGAGAACCCAGAAACATTCGACCTGGACTGAGAAACAGAAGGATGGGTTCAGTAGGAAGTACGGTCAGTGGAAAATACAGCTTCTCTTTGTAATAGGAATAGGAGGGCAGCAAGGGCACCCACCTGACTTTGTAAGTCCACCATCCTGTCCCTCATTTTCAGATCATGCTTTCTCTGGTTCAAGTTAACACAGGCCAAATTATTTCTCATGTTCACTATGTCTCTGAGGGGACCTTTGAGGGAGAGCTGGATGAAACCAAACCCTGAGCCCAGATCTCATATTCCCCCTCTCCGTTCCCCAGCCCTGAGCACCTCTGCTCTGCTGTACTCCCTCCACTCTGGTCAAAAGTGTGTTTTCTCTCTCTCTCTCCTGATTTCCTGGCATTATTGAGTCATGATTACAAGCCCCGCGCCCAGTGACAGACGCTGTCAGTTGGCTGTCAGGCATTCAGGGAGGCTCCAGCTGAATCAACACTAGGCTCAGAGAGCGGTCCACACACACGTGCATGTGTGCGTTAAATGCAGGCATATACACACACATATGCATGGACGCGCACACATAGGTGTGGATGTACGCACATGTGCGCATACTCACACACACCAATCACGCAATGGGGAAGGGGACGGCAACAGGTGGCCAAAGTATTCCCACAAATAAAAAGAGACATATGTGATCATGTCTCAATGTAATCAAGGTATGAAATTATTGAAAATAATCTACTTTTGGGCTTAGTTATGGTCAATTTGCAGTGTACAAATTATTCGAATAATTTTCCGGCCCCCCAGACCATTCACAAAAATCAGCCTGTGGATAAATCTAATTGCCTACCAATGTAATAGGGTGAAAATGGAGCTGTGATGCGAATAGACGTTGAGTAGGGAAGAGTCAGAGGGAAAGAGAAAAGGACAGAAGGAGGAAAAGGGATTCATAAAAGTGTGGATGCACAGTGCTATAGAAAGTCAGGAAGAGAGTGAGGAAGGGGAAATATTTACTCCAATGCCTTTTTTATTGACTTCAGACAGTTGTAATATGGCCCCAGAACAGGCCTCTCTCTGGCCCCCCTCAGTCCCAGTGCTCCATACATCTCTTTGACGCACAGCAGGAGTTAAAAATATACTGCCGTCTTCTTGTTCACTTTATTCTACTCATTCCATTCCCTTCCGCCCCTTTAGTTCATGAGGCTGGAAGCCTGCCAATCAAAACGCTGATCCCGATTCCACACCGTTGGTTCGGTCGCAGAGCAGAATCCCCATTGTACAGGGCCTCTGTCCTGGCCCTCAGTTCCCGCAGCTCACAGGCAGTACTGTCCTGTGATTGGCTGTCAAACAGTGGCAGGTAATTAAAAGGGCTCAGGGGATTGGTTCACATGCTGTGGCAGAGAGTTCAACAACAGCTAGTTGGATGGAGACCACTGACTATGCATGACACATCAAAACATTGCAATGCTAACCTCGTGGACAGATGCATGTAACATAAATGGTATTAGCATTTGTCGACAGACTGTGGAATGCGACGACTAACAAGCAACTTTGATCTGGTACGCAGATTTTTCGTCACTGATCATTTGGACTTACGACGGTATCACAGTTGCTCGCATCTATCGAATTTCAGAAGGGGAGGGGGACATTTGTCCCATAGACTTGCCCAAAACTGTCTGAGTGTTTCTGTTTAGGGGGTTGCAGACTTTGCTAGTGTCGTTTGTATCTTTTTTAACACGTCTTCCCCCAGAACGTAATCGAGCATCTGACGCAATTACGTAATTCAATTTTGGTTCTGGGTGTCTAAGATTAATGCAATGCAATTGTTTAATTTCACTGTTACTGTCCCCAAGTCCTGAAAGTGACACTAGAGCATGGATTGCATCTTCAAAGACATGTTCTGGTATAATGTGACTGCTGCTGCTGGTCAGACATGATGGAGTGTTGGGGCTAGGGGGCAGTATTGAGAATTTTGAAAAAAATATGTGCCCATTTTTAACTGCCTCCTACACCAACTCAGAAGCTAGGATATGCATATTATTACCAGATTTGGATAGAAAACACTCAGAATTTTCTAAAACTGTTTGAATGGTGTCTGTAAGTATAACAAAACTCATATGGCAGGCAAAAACCTGAGAAAAAAAAGAATTTTGTGGCTGTACAATTTTTTTGGAGTCATTGTTAATAGATAACACAGTGAGAAAGGATTCATTTCGCACCTCCTACGGCTTCCACTAGATGTCAACGATCTTTATAAAGTTGTTTGAAGCGTCTATGATGAACAGAGACCGGATGACAAGGAAGAGAAGTTGACCTCTCTGGGAGTTCGTCACTTCATTATTGCCCGCACCTGCGCAATCATTTGAGTTCGTGTCAGGCGAGACATTTTTCAAAAACGTTTTTCAAGACACAGGAGAGGTCGGGTTGAAACATTACTGATGTTTCACGTTAAAAATGGCTCTAAAGATTGATGCTAAACAACGTTTGACATGTTTGAACGAACGTAAATAGATTATTTTTTTTACTTTACGTCGTGACTTCGCACCCCCCCGCCCTACTTTTTAGTAGCCTACCGAAGCGCTAACAACTTGGAGTTATTTGGACATCAATTATGAACTTTGTCGAAAGAAACCACATTTGTTGTGGACCTGGGATTCCTGGAAGTGCCTTCTGATGGAGATAATCAAAGGTAAGGGGATATTAACAATTTCATTATCGATATTAGATGATGCTAACTGTATAGCCTAGCCTATTGTTCTTAGCATTGTACCCCGTTTATTGCAAAATGTGATTTCCCAGTAAAGTTATTTTGAGATCTGGCAATGCGGTAGCATTTACGAGATGATAATATATTATTCTTTGAATGACAATATTATAATTTACCAATGTTTTCGAATAGTAATTTTGAAAATTGTAACGCTGAATTCAAAGAAGCATTTGAGGCGAAAAAAATTCAGAATTTCACCGCGACTGTAAATGCTGTTTTTGGATATAAATATGAACTTCATGGAACAAAAAATGCATGTATTGTATAACATAATGTCCTAGGAGTGTCATCTGATGGAGATTGTCAAAGGTTAGTGCATAATTTTAGCTGGTTTCTGCTTTTGGTGACGCCTGACCTTGAATTGAAAATGGATGTTTGTACTTTTTTGGCTATGTACTGTCCTAACATAATCTAACTTTATGCTTTTGCCGTAAAGCCTCTTTGAAAATCGAACAATGTGGTTAGATTAAGGAGATGTTTATCTTTTAAATGGTGTAAAATAGTTGATTGTTTGAGAAATTGAAATTATTAGATTTTTGATGTTTTGAATTTCCAGCCTTGCTAGCAATCCCATCTCGGGGTTTAATGCTACCCCCTAGCCCCAACAGGTTTTAAGACATTCTCACAACCTGCCAAGACATTCTCAGAAAATACCTCAGTGGAAAACTAATCAAAGACAACAACAACGAAAAGGCACATCATGTTTTCCCCACCCCCTCTGGGTTTTATACCCTCTGGGTTATTGACATGCAGTGCAGCAACCAATTCACAAAACATCTGAGCTCCTTGAGTCAAACACGAAGGACCTCCCTCAGAAGCGTGGCTGTGCTCACCAACAAAAGGAACAAAATAAAAAACCCAGTGACAACATTTACTTCCATCTGGTAGCGCTTGAGCCTGAACTATCCCTACCTTTCCATTTACTGGGGCCTGGTTACAGCACCAACCAGGCTGCCAGAAAGCAGTCCAGCTTGGAGCAAAATGCCACGCTGCAAATTGGAAATGGGAGCATGACTGCCAACTACCCAGCTACCCCCTGGCACTCCATGACATCACATCCTGTCATTGTGTCTGCAGACCTGACTGGACCGGCGACTTCCCAATCAATGCTCCCTCACTGCCCTCCAGAGCCCCCAAGAAAAACACTCACAATCAGAGGAAAACAACACATTAGGCACATGAGAGATTCTGGCGGGAGTTGTGACATATTGTAGACTCATTCGAATATTGCTTATCTGAGCAACAAAACCAGAATACAAAACATGTATTCTGATAGCACATTTTACATTAAATAACCTAATATTTTATCCAGGGGTAAAACTGTGAATAAATAAATGTGACTTGAAATATATGGATCCTGAACATCCTGACGGGCAGACCACGGCTGTGAGGATTGGCAACAACACCTCCTTTACACTAACACAGGGCCCCCCAGTGGTGTGTCCTCTGCTGTGCTCCCTGTTCACCCACGACTGCATGGCTTTGCATGACACCCATCTCCATCATCAAGTTTGCTGACGACACTAAAGTTGTAGGCCTGATAACCAACAACGATGAGTCAGCCTATAGGGAGGAGGTAAGTGAACTGGCATTGTGGTCCCAGGACAAAAACCTCTCCCTCAACGTCAGCAAAAAAAATGAGTTGATTTTTGACTTCAGGAAGCAGAGGAAGGAGCATGCCCTAATCCACATCAACGGTACCGCAATAGAGAGAGTCAGCAGTTTTAAGTTCTTCTGCATTCACATCATTGAGGACTTGACATAGACCGACACCACCACTCTTTTAAAGAGGGCGCAACAGTGTCTCTACTTCCTAAGGTAGCTGAATACATTTGGAATGCCACCCCGGGTCACCTCAAAATAGTACAGCTTCACCATCGAGAGCATCCTGACTGGTTGCATCACGGCCTGGTACGGGAATTGCTTAGTCTACGACCGCAAGGCCCTTCAGTGGGTGGTAAAGACGGCCCATTACATCACTGGGAACGTTTCCCATCCATCCAGGACATCTACTCAAAATGGTGCCTGAGGAAGGCCCGTAGCATCATCAAGGACCCCACACACCCTGCCACGAGCTGTTCACTCCCTTACCGTCGGACAGACGGTATCGGAGCTTGAGGTTGGATACCAACAGGCTCAAAGACAGTTTCTATATACTAGCCATCAGACTGCTGAACACTTGAACTGGACTGACTTTCTGCACTGACTTTCTGCACTTTAGTACACACACACACACACACACACACACACACGCTGCTACCAGCCTCTTATTATTGCTAAATAGTGCACAATTTAAACATTTAACCCCCAACCCCCCCCAAAAAAACATGTGTAAATATTGGACTATTAAATGTGCCTTCCTGTATATATTATGCTAAAATGTCTATTCTATTCTACTGAGTCATTAACTTATGTTCATATTCTTATATTTTATTATTTATTATTGTTGTTCCATTGTCGAGAAGGAACCTACAAGTAAGCACTTTGTTGAAGAGTATACCATGTGTATCCTGAGCATACGAGTAAAAAAACTTGAAACTTCAAGCTCAGCCTCATTATCACCTCATTATTACATTTCCAACCTCCTTTAATGTTACTACCTAATGTATGTCCTTGGCTGCTCAACAGTTGCCGCTCTCTCTCATATTATTGGGTTTAAATTAGCTCCTTTCATTTAAATTAGCTCCTTTCAAAAGCAGTAAATGAATATTCATGAAGACCTGAAGCACTTGATGACTCTATTTCACACTGAGGACTGTGTGGGGAGCAGCTGGGACCTACGTTTGAACCCTGACTGCTTACACCATGTCCTTACTCCAAACTGACTAAACACGATCTGTGCACTAATGTTGACCTGCAGGCTACAATAATGATTAGAAACATGTACTTGTGGGCCTCCCGAGTGGCGCAACGGTCGAAGGCACTGCATTGCAGTGCTTGATGAATCACCACAGACCCAGGTTCGATCCCGGGCTGTATCACAGCTGGCCGCGACCGGGAGACCCATGAGGCAGCGCACAATTGTCCCAGCATTGTCCGGGTTAGGGAAAGTGCCGGGATGTCCTTGTCCCATCGCGCTCTATCGACTCCTGTTGTGGACCGGGCACATGCACGCTGACATGGTCACCAGTTGTATGGTGTTTTCTCCGATACATTGGTGAGGCTCTCTTCCGGGTTAAGCGAGCAGTGTGTCAAAAAGCAGTACGGCTTGGCAGGGTCGTGTTTCGGAGGATGCATTGCTGTTGACCTTCACTTCTCCCGAGTCTGTACTGGAGTTGCAGCAATGGGACAAGACTGTAACTACCAATTGGGGAGAAAAAGGGGTAAAAAATATCAAAAAGAAAGAAAGAAACATGTACCTGTCTAACCTGTAATAGACCCCATTTTCTACCACAAATCCTCTGTCATACAAGTGCTTTTAGAGCAGTGTCAACTCAGCCAGTGTTTGTTGACTTGTTTTCTCACCCTCTGTTCACCAAGGGTTGAAGTATGGGATAAGATGTACAGTGCATTCGGAAAGTATCCAGACCCCTTCACTTTTCCACATTTTCTTACGTTACAGATATATTCTAAAATTAATTATAGTATTTTTTCCTCATCGATCTACACACAATCTCCCATAAAGACAAAGCGAAAATAGGTTTTTAGATATGTTTGCAAATGTATAAAAAATAAAACATAGAAATACCATACCAAATACCGACTCTTTGCTATGAGACTTGAAATTGAGTTCAGGTGCAAATATTAATTTTCACAAAGTCTGCTGCCTCAGTTTGTATGATGGCAATTTGCATATACTCTAGAATGTTATGAAGAGTGATCAGATGAATTGCAATTAATTGCAAAGTCCCTCTTTGCCATGCAAATGAACTGAATCCCCCAAAAAACATTTCCACTGCATTTCAGCCCTGCCACAAAAGGACCAGCTGACATCATGTCAGTGGTTCTCTCGTTAATACAGGTGTGAGTGTTGACGAGGACAAGGCTGGAGATCTGTCATGCTGATTGAGTTTGAATAACAGACTGGAAGCTTCAAAAGGAGGGTGGTGCTTGGAATCATTGTTCTTCCTCTGTCAACATTTACGTTTTACATTTACGTCATTTAGCAGACGCTCTTATCCAGAGCGACTTACAAATTGGTGCATTCCAGTGGAACAACCACTTTACAATAGTACATCTATATCTTTATTTATTTATTTATTTTATTTTTGGGGGTGGGGGGGTGGGGGGGGTAGAAGGATTACGTTATCCTATCCCAGGTATTCCTTAAAGAGGTGGGGTTTCAGGTGTCTCCGGAAGGTGGTGATTGACTCCGCTGTCCTAGGGTCGTGAGGGAGCTTGTTCCACCATTGGGGTGCCAGAGCAGCGAACAGTTTTGACTGGGCTGAGCGGGAACTGTGCTTCCGCAGAGGTAGGGGGGCCAGCAGGCCAGAGGTGGATGAACGCAGTGCCCTTGTTTGGGTGTAGGGACTGATCAGAGCCTGAAGGTACGGAGGTGCCGTTCCACTCACAGCTCCGTAGGCAAGCACCATGGTCTTGTAGCAGATGTGAGCTTCAACTGGAAGCCAGTGGAGTGTGCGGAGGAGCGGGGTGACATGAGAGAACTTGGGAAGGTTGAACACCAGACGGGCTGTGGCGTTCTGGATGAGTTGTAGGGGTTTAATGGCACAGGCAGGGAGCACAGTCAACAGCGAGTTGCAGTAATCCAGACGGGAGATGACAAGTGCCTGGATTAGGACCTGCAGACCATGCTTACCTGCAAGGAAACACGTGCCGTCATCATTGCTTTGCACAAAAAGGACTTCACAGGCAAGGACATTGCTACCAGTAAGATTGCACCTAAATCAACCATTTATCGGATCATCAAGAACTTCAAGGAGAGCAGTTCAATTGTTGTGAAGAAGGCTTCAGGGCACCCAAGAAAGTCCAGCAAGCGCCAGGACCGTATCCTAAAGTTGATTCAGCTGCAGGATCGGGGCACCATCAGTACAGAGCTTGCTCAGGAATGGCAGCAGGTAGGTGTGAGTGCATCTGCATGCACAGTGAGGCAAAGACTTTTGGAGGATGGCCTGGTGTCAAGAAAGGCAGCATAGAAGCCACTTTTCTCCAGGAAAAACATCAGGGACAGACTGATATTCTGCAGAAGGTACAGGGATTGGACTGCTGAGGACTGGGGTAAAGTCATTTTCTCTGATGAATCCCCTTTCGGATTGTTTGGGGCATCCAGAAAAAAGCTTGTCCGGAGAAGACAAGATGAGCGCTACCATCAGTTTTGTGTCATGCCAACAGTAAAGCATCCTGAGACCATTCATGTGTGGGTTACTTCTCAGCCAAGGGAGTGTTCTTAGGCAATTTTGCCTAAGAACACAGCCATGATTAAAGAATGGTACCAACACATCCTCCGAGAGAAACTTCTCCCAACCATCCAGGAACAGTTTGGTGATGAACAATGCCTTTTCCAGCATGATGGAGCACCTTGCCATAAGGCAAAAGTGATAACTAAGTGGCTCGGAGAACAAAACATTGATATTTTGGGTCCATGGCCAGGAAACTCCCCAGACCTTAATCCCATTGAGAACTTGTGGTCAATCCTCAAGAGGCGGGTGGACAAACAAAAACCCACAAATTCTGACAAACTCCAAGCACTGATTATGAAAGAATGGGCTGCCATCAATCAGGATGTGGCCCAGAAGTTAATTGACAGCATGCCAGGGTGGATTGCAGAGGTCTTGAAAAAGAAGGGTCAACACTGCAAATATTGACTCTTTGCATCAACTTCATGTAACTGTCAATAAAGCCTTGTTGACACTTATGAAATGCTTGTAATTATACTTCAGTATTCCATAGTAAAGACACTGAAGCAGCAAACTTTGTGGAAATTAATATTTGTGTCATTCTCAAAACTTTTGGCCACGACTGCACATGTCAGAGCAAAATCCAAGCCATGAGGTCAAAGGAATTGTCCTTAGAGCTCCGAGACAGGATTGTGTCGAGGCACAGATCTGGGGAAGGGTACCAAAACATTTCTGCAGCATTGAAGGTCCCCAAGAACACAGTGGCCTGGATCATTCTAAAATGGAAGAAGTTTAGAACCACCAAGACTCTTCCTAGAGCTGGCCGCCTGGCCAAATTGACCAATCGGGGGAGAAGGGCCTTGGTCAGGGAGGTGAACCTGATGGTCACTCTGACAGAGCTCCAGAGTTCCTCTGTGGATATGGGAGAACATTCCAGATGGACAACCATCTCTGCAGCACTCAACCAATCAGGCTTTTATGGTAGCATGGCCAGACGGAAGCCTCTCCTCAGTAAAAGGTACATGACAGCATGCTTGTAGTTTTTCAAAAGTCATCTAAAGGACTCTCATACCATGAGAAACAAGATTCTCTGGTCTGATGAAACCAAGATTAAACTTGGCCTGAATGCCAAGCATCCCGCCTGGAGGAAAACAGGCAACGTTCTTCACCTGGCCAATACCATCCCTACAGTGAAGCATGGTGGTGGCAGCATCATGCTGTGGTGATATTTTTCAGGGCAAGGACTGGGAGACTAGTCAGGATCGAGGAAAAGATGAACGGAGCAAAGTACAAAGAGATCCCTGATGAAAACCTGCTCCAGAGCGCTCAGGACCTCAGACTGGGGTGAAGGTTCACCTTCCAACAGGACAACAACCCTAGGCACACAGCCAAGACAACGCAGGAGTGGCTTCAGGACAATCTCTGTATGTCCTTGAGTGGCCCAGCCAGAGCCCGGACTTGAACCCAATCAAACATCTCTGAAGAGACATGAAAATAGCTGTGCAGCGATGCTCCCCATCCAACCTGACAGAGCTTGAGAGGATCTGCAGAGAAGAATGGGACGAATTCCCCAAATACAAGTGTGCCAAGCTTGTAACTTAATACCCAAGAAGACTTGAGGCTGTAATCACTGCCAAAGGTGCTTCAACAAAGTACTGAGTAAAGGGTCTGAATACTTATGTAAATGTAATATTTCAATTTTTTTATTTGTAATACATTTGCAAACATTTCTAAACAACTGTTTTTGCTTTGTCATTATGCGGTCTTGTGTGTAGATTGATGAGAAGAAAAAAAACTATTTAATCGATTTTGGAATAAGGTTGTAACGCAACAAAATGTGGAAAAAGTGAAGGGGTCTGAATACCTTCTGAATGCACTGTATTCTGAGAGAGACAGACAGAGAGAGACAGACAGAGAGGTCTACAGGTAACTGCCAAAATAAAGGAAAAACCAACATAAATTGCCTTAATAGGGTGTTAAATGCGCCTTGACATAGATTCTACAAGTGCCTGGAACTATATTGGAGGGGTGCAACACCATTCTTCCATGAGAAACCAAAATGTTGTGTTTTGTTGATGGGGGTGGAAACCGCTGTCACAGGCGCCACTCCAAAATTTCCCATAAGTGTTGAATTGGGTTGAGATCTGGTGACTAAGACAACAATGGCATATGGTTTACATCATTTTTGTCTTCATCAAACCATTCAGTGACCACACATGCCCTGTGGATGGGGCATTTGCCAAGTTCCAAAAAACTGGGAACTCTCTGACTTCCGTGTGTTCAAAACAACTGGGAACTCTTGAAAAAAAAACTAGCTCTGACTGGGAAAAATGTATTTGAAAGGTCATCCAACTCGGGAATTCCAACTCGGGAACTCTGGCCTCTATCTAGAGCTCCGACTTTCCGATCTCAAGATAACTGAGGTCATGATTTGACCTCGTATTTTTCAGAGTTGCCTGTTGTTTTGAACGCGGTAATTGTCATCCCATGGTAGCCAAAATAATTGCCTGCCCAGCATTTGTATACATGGCCCTAAGCATGATAGGATGTTAATTGTTTCATTAACTTAGGAACCACACCGTGTTGAAGCATCTGCTTTCAATATACTTTCAAATGTATCTCTCATTTACTCAAGTGTTTCCATTATTTTGGCAGTTAACTGTAGCTACTGGTAGCCTTTTTACATTTTTACATTTTAGTCATTTAGCAGACGCTCTTATCCAGAGTGACTTACAGTAGTGAATACATACATTTCATACAATTTCATAATTTTTTTTTTTTTTTCTGTGCTGGCCCCCCGTGGGAATCGAACCCACAACCCTGGTGTTGCAAACACCATGCTCTACCAACTGAGCTACAGGGAAGGCTTACTGAGCTACAGGGAAGGCTTAGCCATTGGAGACACTTCTCTAAACATCTGTTTCCATTAGTAAATAATAGATTTTGCCCGCAGGTGTGTTAAATGCTTCTACAGTACCCAAACAACATTCCTACATAACAAATTACTGTAAAGCCTAGTATTAGAGTGGTTGTATTAAGGATTTACAGTGCCTTCAGAAAGTATTCACACCCTTGACCTTTTCTACATTTGTTGTGTTACAGCCTGTATTTTAAATGGATACAATTGAGATTTTGTGTCACTGATCTACACACAATGCCCCACAATGACAAAGTGGAATTATGTTTTCTATAAATGTTTACAAATTAATTATAAATGAAAAGCTAAAATGTCTTCAGTCAATAAGTATTCAACCCCTTTGTTGTTATGACAAGTCTAAATAAGTTCAGGAGTAAGAATATGATTAAAAAGCCACATAATAAGTTGCATGTACTCACTGTGTGTGCAATAATAGTGTTTAATATGATTTTTGAACGACTACCTCATCTCTGTGCCCACACATACAATTATCTGCAAGGTCCCTCAATCGAGCAGTGCATTTAAACCCAGATTCAACCACAAAGATCAAGGTTTTCCCAAAGCCTCACAATGTAATGTGGGTGTCTCTTGTGTGTGTTCGCACGTGGCAAGCGTTTGTACATTCCCTCTGGCAAACCAGTACCCAGTTAGTCACTCACCCTTCTAGATAACATGAAACAGTCTAACCAGGTCTTGTGTCTTAAAGTCGCCAACATAGATTCAGCCAGCTGGTGTGTTACCATGGCAAAGTTGGTTTGAGATTGGATATCCTCTCTTTGGGGCTAGTAAAGGACTGTCAATTAATGACAATGGAACATATATTCATTCATATTCATAATCTTTCAGTTGTCTCATTAAATGCTTTCAATATTTGCATATGCATTTCTACAATTTATAGTTGGTTTGAGGTTTTTAAGTCATTTGGAGCTATTGGCATTTAAAAATATTGTACCATGTACATTGTGTAATTTACTGATGGACCCTAACTAGTCCCATAGGGATATTGAATGTCAAACCAAATTGACCATGTGTGTTATGATCCGGTCATGTGCAGCTCGCTCTTTAATTAGACTGTGGGCTGCTGATCCGAGGGGATTTCAACACTATGTAAACATTATACATCATGATTCACTGAGGTGAGCATGGTCCACCAGCTGCCAAAGCTTAGTGGGAGGATGACAACAAACAGGTTAGGTCAGAAGTCTACAGTGGCAGTTATGGAACCCATGATGGACTCAGGGGTCCTGTTTCAATGCTGTAAACAGGACACCAGCCCTTAGCAATATTTCACGTACTGTCCACTGAGCTATTTCAATGGAAGTAGTCTGTGAACGTGTGGTGACAGTAGTGAGAATAGGTCATCTTGGCTGTCACCATAAATGCCATCTGTAAATTCTAATACTATGAATTCTTGAATTCTGCTACCCTTGAACGGTGGCTAAATAATGTTATTGCTTTATCAATTAGGATTTAGACCCATTAACAGGGACATAGAGAGTACTAGTGTCCTGATGTTTACTATACATCTGCACATACATTACATTACATAAGTCCTACAAGTGAGACTATACAAAAGGCTCATAAGGGTATTAGCATTTTGGTCAAATAGGGTCAACATCCATTGATAATCTCTTCAATTGAATGCCAAGTATCTATATGCATCTGTTTATCACAGATACCTTAAAAAAGGAAGGTAGGTGGATCAGAAAAACAGTAAGAAACTTGTGTGGCCACATGCAGAGCGACACATCTCCTTCACATAGAGTTGACCAGGCTGTTGATTGTGGCCTGTGGAATGTTGTCCCACTCCTCTTCAATGGCTGCGCGAAGTTGCTGGATATTGTCGGGAACTGGAATATACTGTCATACACGTCGATCCAGAGCACCCCAAACTTGCTCAATGGGTGACATTTCTGGTGAGTATGCAGGGCATGGAAGAACTGGGACATTTTCAGCGTCCAGGAATTGTGTACAGATCCTTGCAACATGGGGCTGTGCATTATCATGCTGAAACATGAGGTGATGGCGGTGGATGAATGGTGCGACAATGGGCCTCAGGATCTCATCACGGTATCTCTGCATTCTAATTGCCATCGATAAAATGCAATTGTGTTCGTAGTCCGTAGCTTATGCCTGCCCATACCATAACCCCACCGCCACCATGGGGCACTCTGTTCACAACATTAACAACAGCAAACCAGCCGCAAACACAACGCCATACACACGGTTTGCGGTTATGAGGCCAAAACAATGTTGGAGGCAGCTTATGGTAGAGAAATGACCATTAAATTCTCTGGCAACAGCTCTGCCAATTGCGTGCTCCCTCAAAACTTGAAACATCTGTGGCATTGTGTTGTGTGACAAAACTGCACATTTTAGAGTGGCCTTTTATTGGTCCCAGCACAAGGTGCACCTGTGTAATGATCATGCTGTTTAATCAGCCTCTTGATATGCCACACCTGTCAGGTGGATGGATTATCTTGGCAAAGGAGAAATGCTCACTAACAGGGATGTAAACAAACTTGTGCACAACATGTTTGAGAAATAAGCTTTTTGTGCATATGGAACATTTCTGTGATCTTGTATTTCAGCTCATGAAACATGTGACCAACACTTTACATGTTGCGTTTATGTTTTTGTTCAGTGGATATCCAATCATAACACTTCTCAAAACACCTGCTCATTAACGTATCACAACACAACACTCTGACTCAAACTGCCTCTATTACACAGAGTGAGGCGATAATCAGCATTCGCTGCAGATGTGTTATTTTTTATAAGTATGGGGGAGATGGACGTTTTTTGATGTTGCCCAGGCCTGGGGTCATCAGTGTGCCAGCTGGCGGCTGCTGGCCCAGTACACCCGCCCCTATTAGCATGTCTCTTTGCATGGTTCTCCCCTTCTTCTCACATCGCTGTGTGCTTTGGAGGGCTACTGACCCTAATCCCAAACTGCTGCTGTCACTTCTGCTTAGAGAGTGCCTCTGATTAGACTGCAGGGGTCCACCATAAAAAAACATTTTCTCATTTTTTTTTCTTCCTCAGCACAGAGAGCAGATGAAATGTGATTTGAAAGAGTTCATGAATAAGTTGAGTGGGTTGGGTTGTTGTTTTTCGACTCCCGATGTGCCCTTGTCCCCTTAAGCACACTTGCACGTTTTGGATTCCATGGAATATTGGATGGTTGATTTTAAGAATGTAAATGCTTTAACTGTAGCTTAGAAGACAATCCAACTAATGTCATTCTCTTTTATTTACTTCCTCTAAATTTAAGATATTGCAATTTTGACTGACTGATAGTTTGAAAAAAGATACAATACAATATCTGATGGTTCATACTGTAAATATGATAGTTTTTTTTTAACAAATGTTAACAAGTTAAACAAGAAAATTGCTGTTTATCATAACCTTAGCATCACTTGATATTTATCTCCATTTTCTTGCTATTTCACTACAACCTTTTATATGAATGCACTGTATGCAGGAGACCTTTAAATTCTGTATATACTGAAAAAGACGGAGAGAAATGCCATATTTGACAGATCAATGGACTTCCCTGATGTACAAGATCTTATTACGATTAAAGGGGGGGACTGTCTTAGAAATCCCAAAAATAGCTTCCAACAAAGGCTGATCAAAGAGTACACAGGCTGTCTGTGTGGTTTATATGTGAGTGTGTGTCTGTGGTGCTGTGTGCCATTGATGAGGCTCCTCAAGTCTTCAAATGGGTCTTGTATAAACATAATCAAACTCTGAGGGCCGGATGATGTTGGAGGATCAAATAAATAGAGAGCAGTCGGTACCGTAAACACTTGAGGAAGGCTACCACAGAGCCATTCAACATGATGGCGACCCATTTGGACTGTTTCATCCTGGCTGGCGCATGCCTCTTAATGTATGATTCATGGGAACATCACTTAGGGCAGAAAATAGAATGCAAATGGTTCTATGCTTCATGGGAAATATATAATCTGCATGTATGTGACTCAAAAGAAAAGTGGACCGAATGAAACCTTAAAAACAGTGTTTGAAAGAACAGTAATGAGTGAGCTTTGAGTATGCTTTATCATATTTAAACTGTGATGTGAGAGGCAGTAGCTACTGTATACTCTAATGAGGGTCAGAGAGAGTCCTCTCAGTGATGGCTGCCAGTCTTCAAATACCCAATTAAAATAGCATTCATCTAAATGTATCCTACCTATCCCACTGGGCAAGTACTGTATGGCAAGATATTGTGTACTGATTCATCATTTGAGCGATTCAAAACGATGACATGACAAAATAGATATTACTGTATTATGGCAATATTTTGTTTCTTGACTGTGGTGGGCGGTGACAGGCCTTTCTTGGCACATGCTCCATATTCGATTCAATATGACAGAAGCTGGTTGAACCCTAAATTGTCTCAATAACTTACTTTCCCCACAGGAGACTACAAGGATCACTTTCAATTCTCTCTTGAGGAATCAGGCTTAGTCAAATTGGCAACTCTGCCTTTTCCCTTTCCTCCCTGTTCACTTCTGATACTCGGTACCCCATCCTCAAACCCAGAGCCATTGATCAGAAGAGCAGAAGAGACTTGTCAGAGATGAAAAAGGCCCTTTCAGATGCTGAGCTCCCCAGCCAAACATTTTGCTGGGTCAGTGTCACAGCTATGTTTAGCTTCTGCAGCACAGGAGGCTAAAAAGGCTTTTTAAAGATGGAGTTTGTTGAAATAAAAGTTGAAATATACATCAGAGCGAGCTCCTCTTTTAAGATCCCCGCAGAGGTGACAAGTGCTGGAGGGGTGGCAGAATGGAAAATACTCTCTTAAGTCACTAAGCGAGATGAAGCTCAAACACAGCTTGGAAAAGGTGGTGGGTAGATTACAACTTCATCTTTAAGTCCACGTTTTATCATCATTATTTATAAAACAAAATCTTTCAGCGGTATTTTGCGTATGGGGCACACTGACTGGACCAGGCAAAGAGTAACCCCAACCCCTAGTAAGTGGTTTCTTCCAAGGTGCACCACAGAGTAAAGACATACAGAGTTTAATTTGATTTTAGCTGCCAGTGAGGAGCAGGACTCACAGGAGGTATGTTTTCATTTACTGTCTTTTTAAGCACATGGCCAAATTCATTTCCCCCTGGTGGGATAATAAAGTTGATCTGAATCGTCTTCATGAATAATTAAAACAAAAATGTTTTATTGTTTCGCTGTAATAGTAGCCACCTAGCCATTTTAGGAAGTTGGCTTTAGCTAGCCAGCTAGATAGGTTCCCAATCTCCTAACCTCATGAATAGCTACCAAGCCATTTCAGGCTATCAATCAAGTTATAGCTCGTCTAACTATCTTAGCTCGCATGCTTGCCGGATAAGATTGGTAGACTTTAGAAAAGCGAGCAATCACTAAATGTACTGAATAAGACTCACATTCCTTGTGAGATGTGTGATTTACAACAGTCAGAATGATACGCTCATTAAATTGACAATTGTACAGGTAAAGAGGTACTGTCACGATTGTCGTAAGGATTGGACCAAAACGCAGCGGGAAAATGTATACTCATTTTCTTTTTATTTTGAAGAAGGAAAAACAAAATAAACACGTATACAAAACAAACGACTCCAAACAGTCCCGGCAGGTGCAACAAACACTAAACCAGGAAATAACTACCCACAAACCCCCATAGAACAAACACCCCCATAAATAGGACCTTCAATCAGAGGCAACAAGAAGCAGCTGCCTCCAATTGAAGGTCAACCCAATAAACACCACATAGAAATAGACCAACTAGAAATAACATAGAAATACACTAATATAGAACATGACCCAAACAACCCCGAAAAACCCTAAACAAACACCCCCTGCCACGCCCTGACCAAACTACAATAACAAACAGCCCCTTTACTGGTCAGGACGTGACAGGTAGTGTATGCTTAGAAAAATAGCCATATATATTTATTTTTTATATAGAATTAGGCATATTGATTATGGCTCTAGATTACAGGAAAAAAATCTGTTTCAAGTGTTTGAAAAATGTGAAATTCTGTACCTTTAAAACAATTATAGAGTTTAATGGCTTTGATAGGAAAATTGAGGATGGATCAACAACATTGTAGTTACTCCACAATACTAACCTAATTGACAGAGGGAAAAGGAAGCCTGTAGAGAATACATTTTTTCCAAAACATGCATCCTGTTTACAACAAGGCACTAAAGTAATACAGAAAAAAATGTGGCAAAGCAATTAACTTTTTGTCCTGAATACAAAGTGTTATGTTTGTGATAAATCCAATACAACACATTAATGAGTTACACTCTACATATTGTCAAGAATAGTGGTGGCTGCTTCATGTTATAGGTATGCTTGTAATTGTTATGGACTTGGGAGTTTTTCATGAAGAATAAATGCAATGGAGCTAAGCACAGGCAAAATCCTAGAGGAAAACCTGGTTCAGTCTGCTTTCCACCAGACACAACAACCTAAAACACAAGGCCAAATCTACACTGGAGTTGCTTATCAAGAAGACAGTGAATGTTCCAGAGTGGCCGAGTTACAGTTTAGACTTAAATCTTCTTGAAAATCTATGGCAAACCCTGAAAACTGTTGTCTAGCAATGATCAACAACCAATTTAACAGAGCTTAAAGAATTTTGAAAAGAATAATGAGCAAATATTGGAATCTCCAGGTGTGGAAAGCTCTTACAGACTTCCCCAGAAAGACTCACAGCTGTAATTGCTGCCAAAGGTGCTTTTACAAAGTATTGACTCACTAGTTTGAATACTTATGTAAATTAGATATTTCTGCATTTAATTCTAAATTAATTTGCAAAAATGTCTAAAAACATGTTTTCACTTTGTCATTATGGGGTATTTTGTGTAGATGGCTGAGTGAGAAAAAAAAAATCAGTTGAATCCATTTTGAATTCATAATGTAACACAACAAAATGTGGAATAAGTCAAGGGGTATGAATACTTTCTGAAGGCACTGTATGCTCGCTTCGAGGCAGGCAACAATGAACCATTCATGAGAGCACCAGCAGTTCCAGACGACTGTACAATCACGCTCTCCGTAGCCAATGTGACTAAGAACTTTAAACAGGTTAACATTCACAAGGCCGCAGGGCCAGATGGATTACCAGGACGCGTACTCAGAGCATGCGCCAACCAGCTAGCAAGTGTCTTCACTGACATTTTCAACCTCTCCCTGACACCTCCCTCTTGAATTGGATACTGGACTTTCTGACGGGCCGCCCCCATGTGGTGAGGGTAGGCAACCACACATCCGCCACGCTGACCCTCAACACGGGGGCCCCTCAGGGGTGCGTGCTTAGCCCCCTCCTGTACTCCCTGTTCATCCATGACTACGTGGCCACACATGACTTCAACAACATCATTAAGTTTGCTGATAACACGACGGTGGTAGGCCTGATCACCGTTGACGATGAGACAGCCTACATGGAGGAGGTCAGAGACTTGGCAGTGTGGTGCCAAGACAACAACCTCTCACTCAATGTCAACAACCTCTTTCTCAAGGAGCTGATTGTGGACTGCAGGAAACGGAAGGGTGAGCATGCCCCAATTCACATTGACAGGGCTGTAGTGGAGACGGTCGAGAGCTTCAAGTTCCTCAGTGTCCACATCACTAAGGACCTATCATGATCCAAACATACCAACACAGTCGTGAAGAGGTCACGACAATGCCTCTTTCACCTCAAGAGGCTGAAAATATTTGCCAAGATTTGTAAGCATTTGTTTGTTTTACGAAGGCTCCACCCACCCAAGTCGCAGTCTGTTCTCTCTGCAACTGCATGACAAGCGGTACCGTAGTGCCAAGTCTGAGGCCAAAATTATCCTGAACAGCATCACCCCAAAGCAATAAAATGCTGAACAAGCTACCCGGACTTTCTGCTTTTCACCCCCTACCTACATGTACATAGTACTTCAATCAATCAATCAATCAATCAATCACCTAAGCAAACCTACATGTACATAGTACTTCAATCAATCCATCACCTAAGCAAATCTACATGTACATAGTACTTCAATCAATCACCTAAGCAAACCTACATGTACATAGTACTTCAATCAATCAGTCACCTAAGCAAACCTACATGTACATAGTACTTCAATCAATCAATCACCTAAGCAAACCTACATGTACATAGTACTTCAATCAATCAATCAGATAAGCAAACCTACATGTACATAGTACTTCAATCAATCACCTAAGCAAACCTACATGTACATAGTACTTCAATCAATCAATCAGATAAGCAAACCTACATGTACATAGTACTTCAATCAATCACCTAAGCAAACCTACATGTACATAGTACTTCAATCAATCAATCAGATAAGCAAACCTACATGTACATAGTACTTCAATCAATCAGACTTAAGCAAACCTACATGTACATTGCCTCAATGAATCACCTCAACTACCTCTGACTCGGTACCGGAACTCCTTGTATATAGCCTGTTTATAGCCTCGTTGTTATTTTATTGTGATACGATTTTATTTGTATCTATTTGTTAATTTTGTTTATTTTAAACTGCATTGTTGGGAAAGGGCACGTAAGTAAGCATTTCACGGTAAAGTCTACACTTGTTGTATTCGGCGCATGTGACAAATAAAAATTTGATACAGACAAAAATGAACAATATCACAGTTGCGTCCCAGCACTGCATGACACTGTGTGTATGCAAATTGGACAGTAATGGCTCATTGAGCTTGGAGCTTTCCCTATGCCAACTGCAACCAGGCACACCCTCCTCCCCCCATAAAAACACACTCAAGTCACTTGTTGTACCGTCTCCTCTGAGGAATCCCTGTCACACCCTTACTTAATGACCAAAACAGAGACAGAGAGAGAGAGGAGAGAGAGGGTATGTGTGAGTGTGTGAGCTGCTCTGTATTCCTTGCTTCCGACTGCGATGCAGAGGCTCCAGACTGAGCTATGACTCATCATCAGCGCAAACCGAGATCTCTGAAGTCAGACAGGGAAGAGTACATTGAGGTAGAGGAAGAGAGAGAGAGATAAAGAAAAATATGCTGATAGACAAAGAAAGAGAGAGTGAGCAATAACCAAAATAACATGGTCAGACTTATTCATTTTGATTATCTCCTTCAAAACACCCCCTAAAGACTGGCAACGACTCTAGCAATTTTCATGGCACTTCCTCTTTACTAGATGCACAGTACTAGACACAGCTCATATTTATACTATATATACTATATTCAGTATGCTATATAAACTGTATAATGTATGCTGCTGACTGGTATAATAAACAGTACTTTAGCCTTTAATACAACATCTTCTGTCTGGTGGTCCCTGGTCATCGTAGGCCCATTTAGCCTGGATCAGATTGAGTCATTAAACCCAATCTGCCATGACATGACCCTCAGTATGAGCCCTTTCCTCTCTGAGTCAGCAGAAAGACAGCTAGTGCAGTACAGTAGTTGTATCACAGCGGGTCTGACAAAATGGTTACATAAACAAGTATTTACTGCAGCCTCCCAGTCCAATTGCATGACTTTTAGAGGGCAGGGAATAACACAGAGATTAGGAGTTACTCCAACAATCCCCGGTACAGTCCTCTCAATAGGACTTCTGTGCTCCTATTCGAATGTAACGTCACAGAAGGACAGAGAGAAAGACAGGTAGGTGGTAAAGAGGGAGATTTAGGAGGGAGAGAGAGAAAATGTCAATACTGTCCCTTTACTGTAAAATAACATTCAACAGGATGTTGAATTACAAATATAAGCACTGGGGATCAGAGGATTGTTCATCAGACGACTGTAAAAAGAGACTAGGAACAATTGAAGCCAGGCATACAGTGGGATTTAAATAACCATAAATGTAGTACGTTTGTGATAACCTACTTTCATTTAGAAATCCTTCTATACACTTTTTCCCCTGCACAGCGCTCAGCTGTGTTCAATTATTGCCACCAATGTCCTCAGGGAAACAACCCTGAATTATAGGCAGCTAAACAAGAAAACAAAGGCTTTAGTGACCTAAACTGCTTAAAACAAATGTATTATCAATAACGGCTGAAACTGGTTAATAGTTTTTCAATGAATAAAAATGTGTCAACTAATCTCATTGGCTCGACTGCAACAAACGGGCAGAGTTTTATGCACTCCTGCAGGTCACCGCTGGATTTCTTAAAACACTAGCCTACTAATGGAAAAGTACATGCACCTGGGAGATAAACAATGCTGCAACGATAAACCCGCAAGGATAAACCAGCAGAGAAATGTTCGTTGTTACCGCGTCAATTGATTATGGCTCCACACACTACTCCCGCCCCCCCAATGAAATGTCGACCTACCAGGAGCATCGGAAACCATAACACTGACGATTATAAAAAATATATTTGAGAATAAGGATAGAAGTCAGCTATATTTCAAATCAAATGTTTCACCTTAAATGTCATAATAATATATGCCATGCAAAATAACTTTATAGACTACATTTTCATTTGATAAAACAAAAAAAGGTTATATAACTCAATCACTATACAGTTGATTTAGTTACACATTTCAAATATGGACACCATCAACATTAGTTTTCCATTCATATAACGTATCGGGTAAACTGCCACAGTAGATTGCCGTGGTAAATTTGGAAATACTTTTTCAGTTGTACTGAATGATCATCAAATATATAAATCGACTTTAGTCTGCTCATAAAGTAGGACTAAATTGTTCCGATGATAATACCAACCAGAAGGCGAAATAGTCTTGAAAATGTTGGCTGCAATCAAGACTAAAAGATAACCTCGACATCTACGATAGCGAGCGGTAAATCGCTGGCCAATGTTGATTGCAATTGAGATCAGATGTGCGGAACATTTTAGTGCATATAGACGGTTTTTCGAGAGATCAACTGGCGGTTTTCGATGGTTGCAATTGGCCCATTATGTTTTACTGCAAAGAGCAACTCCTTGGACTGCAGTTGCAGTTGTTTTAAATCTGAGTTAATACCGCCACCTCGTGGCCATGTTAGACAGTACATCCATACCGAGAGGATGCTGCCTCTGTCTGGAGGACGACATGTTATCATATTACAGGGATAATTGGTTTACTGATTTAATTTTGCACTGTGTGTTTACAGAATTATCTTTCTATGGACATGTCACAGCTCTTAATCTCCAATACTCAAAGTGCCAGTCTTTATGTCAGACTGTTTGCTATCCAACCTACTAGATTTTTAACTAAGGTAAAGAGTATTTTAAAAATAAATTGACAATTGAATAATTTAACACTATGAATGTCATTGGGGCTATTGAATTGGAATGGCTAACCCAAACCCTATAAATGATAAAGAAATATAATAAAAAGAAAGCTTACCTGAATAGAATAGAAAACCTACCTGACTAAAGTAGCTGGGCTGAACCACCGCAGGTCTGTCTGGTCAGAGCAGAGGTCAAGCTGTCATAAAAATGGGGGATTTATTGCACAGGTTTGTCATTCAATCACCCACCAACACATTCCATATACACTTAAGAGTTTGTGTGTGTGGTTTCTTTAAGCAAGAAATATAACAATTGTAAGAAACATGCATAAAAGAGTAAATAACCCTTACGTAGCACCAGATACAAGCAAGGTACACAAGTCAAATGTAAAGGTTCACAAATAACAACATGCATAGAGGCTGTGGTGCTACAGATGGGCCAAATCACATGAACATGTATAGGCCTACTGATATCTGGACTAAAGCATGTGTAGCCTTCCCTGTAGCTCAGTTGGTACAGCATGGTGTTTGCAACACCAGGGTTGTGGGTTCGATTCCCACGGGGGGCCAGCACAGAAAAAAAAAAAAAATGTATGTAATTGTATGAAATGTATGCATTCACTACTGTAAGTCGCTCTGGATAAGAGTGTCTGCTAAATGACGTAAATGTAAATATGTACCACATTCAGAAGCTAACCAAATGCAAGAGAAACATTACATTTACGTCATTTAGCAGACACTCTTATCCAAAGTGACTTACAGTTAGTGCATTAATCTTAAGATAACTAGGCGAGACAACTAAATATATATATCAGTCATAGTTAGCCAATAAATAATACGACTGGTCCTACATTATCTGTTACTACTTGCGATAGCTGTTGATACGAGGCTGCTGTTTAAGGGTAATCAGCAAATTTTATTTCAACCTTTACTTGGCGATACTTTCTTCGTTCTCGATTCGGAAGCCACCGTTGACTTATAAACTTCCGTGTCCAGTGGCAGGTGGTACTCCAAAAAGCAGAGAATATTCAGAAAAATATCAAATCCACTTTTTGCACTGCATGAGGAGGTTCCTTGCCATCTTAGCTGCCAGAGATCTCGCATTTCCCAACATCTTTGCAGGAAGTAGCTATTTCTAAGCGCCACGAAGATGACAGCGCATCACACAGTGTAACCGAAACATCAAAAACAAAGATTTACACACACACACAAGATGCCATTTTCTCTTTTCTGAAAATTCTCTGGATTTTGGAGTTCCACCTGCAACTGGACCAGGCCTGGCGTTGTGGGCCGGCCATAGAGGTCCGTGTCTGCCCTACCGTGCATCCTTGCCTGTCCAAATAAAATACATCATTGAATACATTTCAGTTACCTAAAAAAAATGGTCAAATAGGGGTGTGCTTACATTTGTCCTTTTTCACTGCATGTACAAGTGGGTAACCTGTACAAGTATGAGGTGTAAAATTCAAATGTATTTTTTGCATAACCCAATTCCCCCTGAGACGCCCTCGGAGATGGCCAAGAATAAGCCATTATTGACGGCAACCCTGGATCAATTAGGGTTAAGTTAATTGCTCAAGGGCAGATCGACAGATTTTTCCATCTCGTCGGCTCGGGGATTTTACACTCTAGCCGCTAGGCTACCATTGTTAAATGAAATTCAATATGGCTCAACCCCGCCTCCCCACCCCCGCCCAACTCACCACCAACCATACACACACCATTCCCATCCCCACACATACACCCTATACCCCGACGCTACACACCCTACTTACACTGCCTTCAGAAAGTATTCATACCCCTTGACTTATTCCACATTTTGTTGCGTTACAGCCTGAATTCAAAATTTATGAAATACCATTTTTTCTCACCCATCTACACACAATACCCCATGATGACAAAGTGAAAACCTGTTTTTAGAAATGTTAGCAAATTTATTGAAAATTAAATAGATAAATATCTAATTTACATAAGTATTCACACCCCTGAGTCGATACTTTGTAGAAGCACATTTGGCAGTGATTACAGCTGTGAGTCTTTCTGGGTAAGTCTGTAACAGCTTTCCACACCTGGACTGTGCAACATTTTCCCATTATTCTTATCAAAATTCTACCAGCTCTATCAAATTGGTTGTGATCATTGCTAGACAACTATTTTCAGGTCTTGCCATAGATTTTCAAGTAGATTTAAGTCAAAACTGTAACTCGGACCCTCAGGAACATTCACTGTCTTTTTGGTAAGCAATTGCAGATTTGGCCTTGCGTTTTAGGTTATTATCCTGCAGAATGGTGAATTCATCTCCCAGTGTCTGGTAGAAGCAGACTGAACAAGATTTTCCTCTTGGATTTTGCATGTGCTTATTAACTCCATTCCATTTCTTTTTTATCCTGAAAAGCTCCCCAGTCCCTAACGATTACAAGCATACCCATAACATGATGCAGCCACCACTACAGCCATTAAACCACTGCAACTGTTATAAAAGTCTCCATTGGCCTCATGGGGAAATTTCTGAGCGATTTTCTTCCCCCCGGCAATTCAGTTAGGATGCCTGCCTGTATCTTTGTAGTGACTGGGAGTATATATATTATTCAAAGTGTAATTAATAACTTCACCATGCTCAAAAGAACATTCAATGTTTGCTTATTTTTTTAACCCATCTACCAACAAATGCCCTTTGTTGCGAGGCATTGGAAAACCTCCCTGGTCTTTGTGGTTGAATCTGTGTTTGAAATTCACTGCTCAACTGAGGGATCTTACAGATAACTGCATGTGTGGGGTACAGAAATGTGGTAGTCATAAAAAAAATGAATATTAAACACTTTTATTGCACACAGAGTGAGTCCATGCAACTTATTGTTTGACTTGTTAATCACATGTTTACTCCTGAACTTATTTAAGCTTGCCATAACAAAGGGGTTGAATACTTATTGTATCAATATATTTAAGTTTTACATTTTTAATTCAGTTGTACAAATTCCGAAAAACATAATTCCACTTTAACATTATGGGGTATTGTGTGTAGGCCAGTGACAAAACAAAATCGGAATGTAATCCATTTTATATTTAGGCTGTAACACAACAAAATGTATAAAAGCTCAAGGGGTGTGAATACTTTCTGAAGGCACTGTATATTGAACAATAATATAAATGCAACATGCAACAATTTCAAAGATATATAAGGAAATCAGTCAATTAAAATTAATTTAATCTATGGATTTCACATGACTGGGCATACAGGTATGCATCTGTTGGTCACAGATAGATACCTTAAAAAAGGTAGGGGTGTGGATCAGAAAACCAGTCAGTATCTGGTGTGACCACCATTTGCCTCATGATGCACGACACATCTCTTTCACATAGAGTTGATCAGGCTGTTGACTGTGGCCTGTGGAATGTTGTCCCACTCCTCTTCAATGGCTGTGCAAAGTTGCTGTCAATCAAGTGTACACGTCAATCCAGAGAATCCCAAACGTGCTCATGCTTGCTGGTGGATGAATGGAACGACAATGGGCTGAATGGAACAAACCACTCGCCCACAAAATGCATTACTGCAAAATTCTCTAAAACGACGTTGGAGGTGGCTTATGGTAGACAAATTAACATTTAATTCTCTGGCAGCAACTCTGGTGGACATTGTCAATTGCATGCTCCCTCAAAACTTGAGACATCTATGGCATTGTGTTGTGACACAAAACTGCACATTTTAGAGTGGCCTTTTATTGTTCCCAGCACAAGGTGCACCTGTGTAATTATCATGTTGTTTAATCAGCTTCTTGATATGCCACACCTTTAAGGTGGATGGATTATCTTGGCAAAGGAGAAATGCTCACTAACAGGGATGTAAACAAATCTGTGCACAACATTTTAGAGAAATAAGCCTTTTGTGCTCATGGAACATTTCTGTGATCTTTTATTTCAGCTGATGAAACATGGGACCAACACTTTACATGTTGCGTTTATATTTTTGTTCAGTGTAGATACAGGCAGTAGTGCTGACACATAACATTGGCAGTACAGTACAACGTTTATCAACCATTTCTGTAACAGTGACTGGCGAGACATGGTCTTCCTAATTTTTTTACCAGCTCATGTTTAATTAAAACAAATGCAACATGTAAAAACACCACGGAGATACAACTGTCATGACTGGCCTGTTTGGGTCAGGTTACCGGATCACAGTTCTACAGAGACATCTCTTACTCTCTTACTCGGTATAGAGGGATTGATGGGGAGGGGGCGGTTTATGACCTCACACCCATCGTAAATTATAAGTCAGCAGCCCAACTCCATTCTGTTCTCTAATGTGTGAGACTGGAATGTCTGTGTGCTTTAGGAAGAGTTTACAGCCCAAAACTACTGACCATCAAATGAATGGACTTTGGGACAATATATTTCATCAGCCAAAATGGTGGTAACAATGATAGATGGAATATGAAAATGAATGTCGTTTTTTGTTATGTTTATAAAAGTTAAATGACGACGTTGTAGCTAAAACATTAACTTGAAGAGTTTTCATAATATGTACATGATGTTTACATACTGTGTGTTGTGTAGAAAATATCCAGATCAAAGAGAATGTTTTTGTAAAGATGAACTGTAAATTTAGTTTAGTTTAGTCTAAACCAGATCCTGGTAAGTTCTGATGCCTTGCTTTGTAACGTGCTACGCCCCGGGGAACCCAGAGAGCATGCCATAAAGACAGAAACACCCCTTTGTGACCCAAGGGTATAAAACATGTCAGTTAAGAATTTACATACCAGACGAAGTTGATCGCATGCTGCAGCCAAGGTCTATGGATAGTCGTGATCCCAAAACGTAACACGAGGAAGAGGACAGAGGAACCTCTTAACAATCAAGGCTACGGTTGATTACTGTATCTAAGAAGGTGAATTTAAGAAGAACCAACCGGTTATTCTCTTCCAGTCATCGGTTGTCTACACGGCCCTCCTACCCAGACCTGGGCGCGTCGACACGGTTGATTAGCCTCCTCAGACGTCCACTCTCACAGAACGAATGCAAGGGAACAGACCACTAAGAGAAAAGGACACTGTCATTGTGTGGACAATCAGAGACCTACACCCGGTAACGAAGGAGACGCAGCCATCAAAGAAAATTTGTCAGCCGAACCTGTAACGTCTGCTTCCAACTCACACTCTCAAACACCTAGATCCCCTGAACGCAGCTCACTCTCCAGATCCCAATCACCTGAATTCTGATCACATGTTCACTCACCTGTAAGTCATTATCACACTATTTAGTTCAGTTCTTTGCACCCCATCATTGTGAGGTATTGTTTGTTTTGTGACAGACTTCTATTCGGAGCGCTGTTTTTCCCGTAATTTACTCCTCCCACGTGTGATAGTTTTTGCCTGCCGCACTAATGATGCCTTTTGCTTATTCCCTGCCTGTACTGTTGCCTTTTTGGACCCCCTGTGTATGACCCTCTGCCTTCCCCTGGACCCAGCTTCCTGACTCCTCCTGTGGTCCTTTACAGTAAACACCTGCTGCGCCCTGTGATTGAAACCAGCTCTCTGTCTCCCATCGTGTTCATTACAGAACCTTTTCCACTGAGCGGAACTCGGTCCAACGGAGACCTTCAAGTAAATACGTTCATTATAATTCTGACCCATAAGAGGGGCAGTTCGGGGCAAGGTGTTAGGGCTAAACTAAGCATAGTTTACAAAATGTACCCACGTGCTTATCTCGTGCACTCTCTCTCTTTCTTTAAATCTCCATTTTGTGTAACACGTGTCACATTGTGTTAGTCCGCTAGGGACCTGATGCCATTATATGAAGTTCTAATTAATAACCTAGACTGTATGTGTATCTTATCATTTAGCTTGTTAGTAAATAAATAATCAACTCAATTGGTGTGGTACGGAATGACTAAGTGAGACCCGGGTTTGTGCAGATTTACGAATTATCTGACGTTCAGAATCAGACTGATTAGGAAATTAATTAATTAGTGACTGCTAGGAAATCGATACTCTGATATTCTTTGAGTTAATTTGGGAAACAGTAACTCATTAAACAAACTTTTCCCATGGTGCCCCAGGTTACTGACTCAATGGTTACCGGATTCATTTAATCACGTAATTATAAACATAGATAATTATTTGATGAATAGCAGTCGTCACATTAATAATACCGACATCACGACACAACTCACCACTATAGCTGTGTCTCTGCTCTAGCTATTTTGTTTGCCTACCTGTGTGCTGTATATCTGTCTCAACATCTTCTATGCTGTCACTGTGCTTCTTCTTGTTCTGTCTACCTGCCTGTCTGCTTAAGCCTTATAAATTAGGGAAGCCAAGCTAACGGTTAGGCTATATTGCAAATTAGTGCCTGTCATATGTGTTCCCCTGAATCAACACCTAGCCTACTGTAAGTGTTAATTACTATTACGGGGCTCCAGACTAACCTTTTCCCCTGGTGTCACTGGTGCCACTAACTTCTACAGTTGGTGGCACCAGCCCATGAGCAATCATCATAAAGTAATTCATAGTGCTTTATTACAAAGTGTAATAAATTGACTACTGTGGTATTCAAGAAAAAGGTTGTTTCCTCTAACACGTCCAAGCAGGAACACATGACTGAACATATTTTGTCCAAACGAATACATTTTGGGTTGACAATTAGACTATAGTAGCTATATTTTACTGTCAAAATAGGACTCCTTTCTTGATTTTTTTTTTTTTTCAATAGAGATTCATTACATACATCTTGATGTGGACTACTTAATATCATAGGCTAATTAGTTGGGTTCAACACCTGAGGAAGTGGAAACTCAAAACACATTAACTAGATTGCTAACTCTTAATACAAACTGCACACTCTGTACAAATGCTGTAGGTACTGTTATGCATATGTTCTGTAGTGACATATGCTTGGTGCTGTTCTGCACTGGTACTGGTGCTTGGTACTAATATGCATATGTTCTGGGATTCTCACATTCTGGAGTGACCATACGCTTGGTGCTGTCTAGATTGATGAGGGTAAATCTGATGAATGATGACTCATCTTTATCTTTGACAATTATGCAATGTAGGATTCTACTAGCTGGATTTACAGTAGTAAATATAACATTTTGCAATTATGGTGGAATCCGGGTCTGGCTCTGGAAATTTACTGGGTTAATGTTTTCTGGAATACTGTTAATTTGTAATACACAACAGCAAAACTTAATAGGGCGAGTTTGTCCACAACACAGGCATGGGCAGGGATATCCTCTGCCGTAAGGGACCAACTGGTGTATTTGTTTTTGACTCTATGCTATTTGAGAAGATGGCTACAGGCCTTTGGTGGGAGATGGGTGGGAGGCTTCTGATTGCCAGTAGGCCATATCAACGCATGGAACGTGACCATGGGTATGTATGCTGTGCATTTTACTGCGGGTTTAAAAGGCTCTATAACAATGGGAATTCCATTCCCACCCGTTGTATACATTTTTATTTTTGCATCTCAAAGTAGGCTGTTGGCACCTCCCTGGAAAAAACACGAGCCCCCCCTTGGAAATCCAATGCTCGTCCAACTGATTCGCTCTGGCGCCGGGCCTGAAGAAAGGAAGTATTTCCAAGTAAAGGTTAGTCGAAAATGTGCTGATTACAGCTAAACAGCAGCTTATGACCTCAGCTTATGACCTTACGACCTCAGACACAAGCTTAAGTTCTGCCACTGATTTTCCTGTTTACAAGGCTAAGTCATAGTAAGTACATTTTTCCTCAAAGTAGCTAGCTATCAGTCAGTGCTAGTAGGAAAAAGTAAAGTGCGAGTGTTAGTTCATGAAAGGGAAGGGTGTTCGTTTTATTTCATTTTTTTTTTTAGCAAGGCACTTGCCCCAGGGGCAACATACTACTATTGCTGATGCTGTAAAACAACACATTATCCAGTGTATGTGACAATAAAAAAATCTAAACATTTGTGAGGTGATTGGCCAGTATACTGAAGCAGAGATTGGCTGTCTGGCTTGTCAATAAATACCCTTCAAGGCAGGGCATTCTTTTACAAAAAAAATTGCATTCACAATAGAAATGTATGGCAATATTTTATTTGCATTATTGCGCGTGAACACACACAGACACACACACACAAACCAAAAATCTATTCAAAACATGCCTAACAAAGTTACCTTCCTTCAATAACCACAATAGACATTTATTCACGCTGATAGAATTTCACTATTTGATTAAGGCAGTATTGTTACCCCATGGACTGTGAAGAAGATAATTGCACAGCACACCATTTCTCAGACTCATGCTTCTCCTCTGTAAAACTGTTGTATTTTTTCTGACTGTGTTAATATGCTATCCCCGACAGCCTCTGCAATTGTTTGGACAGTGTGAAACATGCCTCTAAAAGCATGGTACTCATTTGTTCTTGTGTAATAGTACAGACAGCGTAAACTCAATGTAAAGGCTTCACATACCCTCATTCTAACTTCTGAATATAGGCATGTGATATTTGACTGTCTTCAATAGTTATTACATAGATAACGAATATCTGTTAATCTGCAGTGCTACCAGCTGCCATAAATCCTACATCACTTTGTGTTCGAATTCTGTTGGAGCAGAGGCAGAGATACAAAGAATATTGCATCAGGCAAATCTAGCTATGATCTAAGGATGAACTGAGAAATATTGCATTCAATCCGTGATTTAACCTTTCAACTCACATAGATGTGAGTGGTACAAACTGTGATAATACTGCAATGATTTCTATAGCTTTTGATTAGCCACCCCTATAGTTTTTTGTGTTGTTTTTTTTCTGAATTGTATTCATACCTTCGTGTTGATTTTTGAAAAACAGCTAAACTGACTCCTGCCTTGTATTCTGGTGGTCTAACATGACCTTTACAGCGATCTCAGATTTCCCAAATGCTCAAGATCCTGCTGAGTCAAAACCAATCAGGGCTGGAGCCTGGATAGGACTGCCTTTGTTCTCAGAGCTAAAGAGGGGACAAGTCTGCCCAAACATCTCTGACTGAGACTGAAAGGAAAAAACTTCTCTGCTTCTGAAAGTTTACTTTCTGTTTAGCCATGGGCTAAAGAACACTCATTAGATACTGCAAAACAATCCCAATACAGTAGCGCCCAAAAAGATTTTATAAACTGCAAGATTTTAGGCAGTATATTTTATTACCCTAATCAATATTAAAACATCAAATAAACATGCTGTATAAGTACCTATTTACAACAATTTCAGCAAATAAAATGTCTATATTCAAATGTTACAGTATAAACACATTTTACAGGAAGATGTCCCAAGAACTTTGCGTTGCCTGACAATGTCCCAAACATTTCAGGAAAATTGATTGGCCAATGCTGGAACAACCTGTCTGTCAGAAGCAAGTGGGTAGGGGAGGGAGTGTAGTATAATACACCATCATTGGTCAGTTTGGTTGCCTCTGCTTGGGCTTGCAGTACCTGGACTTGTGTCCTGTGTATCATGTATGCTGCCATTGCGGTTCTATATCCAATAGTAGTAGTTAAGTCCTGGGAGAGGAGTCACATTTAGTCTGGAGTCCAAAAAGAGGGGCGTGATGATGGAGAGAAGGACAACATCATAGCAAACACATTTCATGTGAATCCACACGTAAAGGGGAATTGGGAATGGGAATTTGTGGGATTCTCGAGAAACAAAAGGGAATATTTCCTTAGTGGTTTGATTTAGTGGAATCTTTGGCTCAATTTTGAATATCAGGTGACCCAACACGATGACCATGTAACAGACTTGACTGTCAGGATTTGGCACTGATCTACGTATACAGTGAGGGGAAAAAAGTATTTGGTCCCCTGCTGATTTTGTACATTTGCCCACTGACAAAGGAATGATCGGTCTATCATTTTAATGGTAAGTTTATTTGAACAGTGAGAGACAGAATAACAACAAAAAGACAACTTCACTGCATGAAAGGGACGATGGACGGGGCCATGTACCGTCAAATCTTGGGTGAGAAACTCCTTCCCTCTGCCAGGGCATTGAAAATGGGTCGTGGATGGGTATTTCAGCATGACAATGACCCAAAACACACGGCCAAGGCAACAAAGGAGTGGCTCAAGAAGAAGCACATTAAGGTCCTGGAGTGGCCTAGCCAATTTACACACCTTAATCCCATAGAAAATCTGTGGAGGGAGCTGAAGGTTTGAGTTGCCAAACGTCAGCCTCGAAACCTTAATGACTTGGAGAAGATCTGCAAAGAGGAGTGGGACAAAATCCCTCCTGAGATGTGTGCAAACCTGGTGGCCAACTACAAGAAACGTCGGACCTCTGTGATTGCCAACAAGGGTTTTGCCACCAAGTACTAAGTCATGTTTTGCAGAGGGGTCAAATACTTATTTCCCTCATTAAAATGCAAATCATTTTATAACATTTTTGACATGTGTTTTTCTGGATTTTTTTGTTGTTATTCTATATTTATAGTTATTTATAGACTGATCCTTTCTTTGTCAGTGGGCAAACGTACAAAATCAGCAGGGGATCAAATACTTCTTTCCCTCACTGTATTAGCTTAGTGCACAGTTTCTTCTTTACCATAGACCAGTTTATAAGAGAAGATCAAACTGGTTTTATAAAAGTGCTCTAGAACCATAGAATATAATTTTGTATCTAAACTGTAGTAAGTTCAATATAAGTAACACCCAAGTTTGGTCCTCAGTGATGGTATAATTGAGGGCAGTTGTCTATAATATTATATTTTTTAGATAGCCTCCTTTTGTATTGCATGACTATCAATACACATCTTCCATAGTCTAGCAAACAACCTAATGAAACCCCAAAACAAGCAAAGAAACATAAAGAAAAATAAATGTAACGTTGCTAATCGTGCAAAACAAAACAGAAAGCATACAATTCATATTTATTTTCTATTCTCATCAGTAGCTCATTACTACGGGTATTTATTAATTTTAAAAATGAGTTTAATTCTAATGCACTGAAGCAAGACCATGTTTAGCAGAGCAAATGTATTGGAATGCATTTCAGAAAATAAGACACAAGAAAAAACGATATGGCAAAAATGAGACTAAAACAAAAGGTTTTGTAAGTTAATGTTGCGTTATGGTGAATTATTGCAAATATTGGTCGTTACCAATACAACATCACAATAAGGTGCAGAGCGTTTGATTTGCCTGCTGGGGGGCAAGGACACTCCCAGCTCCACTAAAACCATTGACAACTGTGTGTCGTTTTCAAGGGGTTGTTAAAAACCTCACTAGGGTAAGGGGCACTATATTCACCTCCGTATGAAAAGCATGCCCAAAGTAAACTGCTTGCTACTCAGGCCCAGAAGCTAGACTAGATTTGGATAGGACACACTCTAAAGTTTTCAAAACTGTTAAAATAATGTCTGTGAGTATAACAGAACTGATATGGCAGGCGAAAACCAGAGAGAAATCCATCCAGGAAGTGGGATTGTTTTATGTTTGCAGTTTTCTATTGAATGCCATTACAGTATCCATTGACTTAGGACTCATATTGCACTTCCTATGGCTTCCACTAGATGTTAACAGTCTTTAGAAATTGTTTCAGGCTTGTATTCTGAAAAATGAAGGAGTAAGACCACTTTGAATTAGTGGACACTGCAGTGTCCCAGAGGTTTTTCATGCGCACGACCGAGAGCACGCTTTTCTTATTTTCCTTTTAAATTGACGAAGCTATTGTCCGGTTGAAATATTATTGATTATTATGACTAAAAACAACCTGAGGATTGATTATAAACATTGTTTGACATGTTTCTACGAACTTTACTGATACTTTTCGGATTTTTCGTCTGTCTGTTGTGACTGCCTTTGAGCCTGTGGATTACTGAACAAAACACGCAAACAAAACGTTTGTGGATATAAAGAGGGACTTTATCGAACAAAACAAACATTTATTGAGTAAATGGGAGTCTTGTGAGTGCAACCATATGAAGATCATCAAAGGTAAGTGATTCATTTTATCACTATTTCTGACTTGTGTAACTCCTCTACTTGGCTGGTAACGGTTTGTAATGATTTGTCTGCTGGGTGCTGTTCTCAGATAATCGCATGGTATGCTTTCGCCTTTTTGAAAATCTGACACCGTGGTTGGATTAACAAGAAGTTAATCTTTAAACCGATGTATAACACTTGTATGTTTTATGAATTTTTATAATGAGTATTTCTGTTTTTGAATTTGGCGGTCTGCAATTTCACTGGATGTTGGCCGGGTGGGACGGTAGCATCCCACACCCCCTAGAGAGGTTAAATAAATGTTAACTATCAGTAGCGGTGTGTGGGTAAAATCAGCGGGGACGCTAAGCCAGAAAAAAACAAACATATTACAACCTATGTGTTGTGATAATTGCGTTATTTGCTCTATAACCAGTTAGTTTATGTGCCTTGACACTGTGGTATATAAGCCTAAGCCCGAGACAATAAGAAGTCAAAGTGGCAGAATAAATTCAAACACACCTTTGTTTCATCACATAACTGGAAAGTAACATCTGTCCGGTGAAGTCCACAAAACATATGGAATGTAACAAACAGTTACATGACCTACAGCAGTGGTCACCAACCTTTTCTGAGTCAAGATCATTTTCTGAGTCAAAATGCAAGCCGAGATCTACCACTCAGATTTTTTTTAACATGACTTAAAAAAACATAAGCCTATGAAATATTAACCTATTAAAAACAGTACTGTAGCAATGAGGTTTGTGCAGTAGGCTATAGGCCCAATACATTATCACTGCATATTGACTTTACTTGAATTGCCCTGCCAATGCATTATTCAGACCATTTTTTTTATTATATAAAAAATGTTGACGTAGGCTTGATCACACTGATAATATATAAGTTGTTGTATTACTTGCGAGGCACAGCTTTGGGAGCATATATTGAAATAATTAGCTTTTTATTTTTACTGGGCTGATGGTGCCTGCATCAGATGGTCAGTCTCAGCGGAAGGAGAGAGCAGCAGACTGAGGGTCCACCTCTCAAAGTCCCTCCCCCCTACCTTTCCTCCACTGACACTGACCAAAAAGCGACACCGTCTTCCAGCTGATGGCGAAACTTGAGTCGCACTGCATTATAGTAGTCAGTTAGCCACTGCTAGCGGTCATCACCGTTAACTCGGACATCTGCCAGCCTCAGCCCAGTCAATTCCTGCCAGTCTGCACAGCGCGATATCAACCCAGAGCATATCGGACTGCTTTTTCTCTACCACATCTCTGGATTCCTACCGCAAGCTCTGAACCTTTATACCGGATCATCACTGCTAGTTAGCTGCTATCCGAGTGGCTACTCCTGGCTAACGTCTCTGTCCCGAAGCAAGCACCAGTTAGCCTGGAGCTAGCCTGGAGCTAGGCCCATTTCCCTGCTAACCGAAGAGGTCCATCAGCCAATTCTTGGGCGACAATAACTTGTTTGCCAATTGGCCTGGACCCTTTACTGTCGACACGGAGCCCCGCCGATCCATCACGACTGGTCTGCCAATGTAACCGTCCGAGGTGGTTTCAACAGGCTCTTCCGTTGCGATGTCCCCGAAGACCCATCTGCTAGCCCTGGCCCGCTAGCTGTCTGAATCGCTGTGTCTCCAGCTTGCCTAGCGTAGTAGCACTACTGAGTTGGCTCCCTGACTCATCTATTGCTCCTCACTGGACCCTATGATCACTCGGCTACACATGCCTCTCCCTAATGTCAATATGCCTTGTCTATTGCTGTTTTGGTTAGTGATTATTGTCTTATTTGACTGTAGAGCCTCCAGCCCTGCCCGGTATGCCTTAACTAGCCCTTTTGTTCCACCTCCCACATATGCGGTGACCTCACCTGGCTTAACTGGTGCTTGTAGAGACAAAATCTCTCTCATCGTCACTCAATGCCTAGGTTTACCTCCACTGTACAAACATCCTACATCCACTTGTCTGTACATTATGCCTTGAACCTATTCTTCCACTCCCAGAAATCTGCTCCTTTTACTCTCTGTTCTAAACGCACTAGACGACCAGTTCTTATAGCCTTTAGCCGTACCCTTATCCTACTCCTCCTCTGTTCCTCTAGTGATGTAGAGGTTAACCCAGGCCCTGCAGCACCCTGCACCACTCCCATTCCCCAGGCACTCTCATTTGTTGACTTCTGTAACCGTAAAAGCCTTGGTTTCATGCATGTTAACATTAGAAGCCTCCTCCCTAGTTTTATTCACTGCTTTAGCACACTCCACCAACCCGGATGTCCTAGCGGTGTCTGAATACAGGCTTGGGAAGGCCACCAAAAATCCATAAATTTCTATCCCTAACTATAACATTTTCCCACAAGATAGAACTGCCCTAAGGGGGTGGAGTTGTAATTTACTGTAGAGAGCCTGCAGAGTTCTGTCATACTATCCAGGTCTGTGCCCAAACAATTCGAGCTTCTACTTTTAAACATCCACCTTTCCAGAAACAAGTCTCTCACCGTTGCCACTTGTTATAGACCCCCTTCAGCCCCCAGCTGTGCCTTGGACACCATATATGAACTGATCACCCCCCCATCTATCTTCAGAGTTCGTACTGTTAGGTGACCTAAACTGGGACATGCTTAACACCCCGGCCATCCTACAATCTAAACTAGATGCCCTCAAATTATCAAGGAACCTACCAGGTACAACCCTAAATCCGTAACCATGGGCACCCTCTTAGATATCATCCTGACCAACTTGCCCTCTAAATACACCTCTGCTGTCTTCAACCAGGATCTCAGCGATCACTGCCTCATTGCCTGCGTGCGTAATAGGTCTGCGGTCAAACGACCACCCCTCATTACAGTCAAACGCTCCCTAAAACACTTCAGCGAGCAGGCCTTTCTAATCGACCTGGCCCGGAAGGATATTGACCTAATCCCGTCAGTAGAGGATGCCTGGTTGCTCTTTAAAAGTGCTTTCCTCACCATCTTAAATAAGCATGCCCCATTCAAAAAATGTAGAACTAAGAACAGATATAGCCCTTGGTTCACCCCAGACCTGACTGCCCTTGACCAGCACAAAAAATCCTGTGGCGTACTGCATTAGCATCGAATAGCACCCCGATATGCAACTTTTCAGGGAAGTTAGGAACCAATATACACAGGCAGTTAGGAAAGAAATTTGCATCCTGTAGCACAAACTCCAAAAAGTTCTGGGACACTGTAAAGTCCATGGAGAATAAGAGCACCTCCTCCCAGCTGCCCACTGCACTGAGGCTAAGAAACACTGTCACCACCAATAAATCTGCGATAATTGAGAATTTCAATGAGCATTTTTCTACGGCTGGCCATGTTTCCACCAGGCTACCATTACCCAGGTCAACAGCCCTGCGTCCCCCCACAGCAACTTGCCCAAGCCTCCCCCATTTCTCCTTCACCCAAATCCAGATGTCTGATGTTCTGAAAGAGCTGCAAAATCTGGATCCCTACAAATCAGCCGGGCTAGACAATCTGGACCCTCTTTTTCTAAAATTATCTGCCGAAATTGTTGCAACCCCTATTACTAGCCTGTTCAACCTCTTTCGTATTGTCTGAGATCCCCAATGATTGGAAAGCTGCCGCAGTCACCCCCCTCTTCAAAGGGGGAGACACTCTGGACCCAAACTGCTACAGACCTATATCTATCCTACCTGGCCTTTCTAAGGTCTTCGAAAGCCAAGTTAACAAACAGATCACCGACCATTTCGAATCCCACCATACCTTCTCCGCTATGCAATCTGGTTTCCAAGCTGGTCATGGGTGCACCTCAGCCACGCTCAAGGTCCTAAACGATATCATAACCGCCATTGATAAGAGACAATACTGTGCAGCTGTATTCATCGACCTGGCCAAGGCTTTCAACTCTGTCAATCACCACATTCTTATCGGCAGACTCAACAGCCTTGGTTTCTCAAATGACTGCCTCGTCTGGTTCACCAACTACTTCTCAGACAGAGTTCAGTGTGTGAAATCGTAGGGCCTGTTGTCCGGACCTCTGGCAGTCTCTGTGGGGATTCCACAGGGTTCAAACCTCGGGCCGACACTTTTCTCTGTATACATCAATGATGTCGCTCTTGCTCTTGCTGCTGGTGATTCTCTGATCCACCTCTACGCAGATGACACCATTCTGTATACTTCTGGCCCTAACCTCCAGACAAGCTTCAATGCCGTACAACTCTCCTTCCGTGGCCTCCAACTGCTCTTAAATGCATGCTCTTCAACCAATCACTGCCCACACCTGCCTGCCCGTCCAGCATCACTACTCTGGACAGTTCTGACTTAGAATATGTGGACAACTACAAATACCTAGGTGTCTGGTTAGACTGTAAACTCTCCCTCCAGACTCACATTAAGAATCTCCAATCCAAAACTAAATCTAGAATCGGCTTCCTATTTCACAACAAAGCATTC
Source organism: Salmo trutta (assembly GCF_901001165.1). Lineage (NCBI taxonomy): Eukaryota > Metazoa > Chordata > Actinopteri > Salmoniformes > Salmonidae > Salmo > Salmo trutta. The sequence goes on from NC_042974.1 coordinate 24,524,496, forward strand.
TTCACTCATGCTGCCAAACATACCCTCGTAAAACTGACTATCCTACCGATCCTTGACTTCGGCGATGTCATTTTCAAAATAGCCTCCAACACTCTACTCAGCAAATTGGATGCAGTCTATCACAGCGCCATCCGTTTTGTTACCAAAGCCCCATAGACTACCCCCCACTGCGACCTGTATGCTCTCGTTGGCTGGCCCTCGCTTCATATTCGTCGCCAAACCCACTGGCTCCAGGTCATCTATACGTTTTTGCTAAGTAAAGCCCCACCTTATCTCAGCTCACTGGTCACCATAGCAGCACCCACCCGTAGCATGCGCTTCAGCAGGTTCACTGGTCATCCCCAAAGCCAATTCCTCCTTCGGCTGCCTTTCCTTCCAGTTCTCTGCTGCCAATGACTGGAACAAACTGCAAAAATCACTGAAGCTGGAGACTCATATCTCCCTCACTTGCTTTAAGCACAAGCTGTCAGAGCAGGTCACAGATCACTGTACCTGTACATAGCCCATCTATCTACCTCATACTGTTATTTATTTTGCTCCTTTGCACCCCAGTATCTCTACTTTCACACTCATCTTCTGCACATTTTTCACTCCAGTGTTTAATTGCTATTTTGTAATTATCTAGCAACTATGGCCTATTCATTGCCTTACCTCCCCTATCCTACCTCATTTGCACACACTGTATATAGACTTTTTCTATTGCATTATTGACTGTATTTTTGTTATTCCATGTGTAACTCTGTGTTGTTGTTGTTTGTCACACTGCTTTGCTTTATCTTGTTCAGGTCGCAGTTGTAATTGAGAACTTGTTCTCAACTAGCCTAACTGGTTATATAAAGGTGAACAAAAATAATAATAATTGATTTCAGATACGTGAGGGTAGCCTCACAATATTTCTCAATATTGGCCACTCTTAATTGGATATTTGAGTGATATAAAATAAAAGTGAACTATACCTGACAAGTATGAGTGGTTTAGGTTAATTTCCCATCCTTTGTGGGCTCTGCCTGTCAAGCAGCAGAAGGTCACATTTGCCCATGTACTTTCAGCTGATAATGTTTACTTTGCAAGCTACTGGTAGAAAGTCCTCCAGTTGGCTAAACATAGTGGTAAGTAGACCTAGTGTACTTTTTTCTCCAACAAATGTAGGCCTACCTCACGAAGTTACCTGACATCCCCTTTTCAACATTGTTTTTAAGAGTGCTTTATCACGACAGACATGATAGGCTACATTGATTGATAGACCACATCAAATTGGCTAGCTAGCTAATAACAGATCACGTCAATATGGCTAGTTAACAAGCTAACTTTCAGGGGATAAACTAGATGGCTATATCAAAATATTGTTTGATTTTCTTGCCATCTACAGTATAGTGGTGGTGTAACGTCTGCTTCCAACTCACACTCTCAAACATGTAGATCCCTTGAACGCAGCTCACTTTCCAGCTCACATTCTCAAACACATAGATCCCCTGAACGCAGCTCACTCTCCAGATCCTAATCACTTGAATTCTGATCAACTGTTCACACACCTGTATGTCATTATCACACACTATTTAGTTCAGTTCTTTGCACCCCATCATTGTGAGGTATTGTTTGTTTTGTGACACACTTCTATTCAGAGCTCAGTTTTTCCTGTAAATAATCCTCCTGTTTATGATAGTTTTGGCCTGCCTCACTAACGATGCCTTTTGCCTATCCCCTGCCTTTACTTTAGCCTATCGGATTTCCTGTTATCAACCTATTGCCTGATCTCCCGGATTACGTTACTAGCCTTTTCCCGGCCTGTACTGTTGCCTTTTTTGGACCCCTGTGTATGACCTTCTGCCTGCCCCTGGACCCAGCTACCTGCCTCCTCCTGTGGTCCTTTACAATAAACACCTGCTGTGCCCTGCACTTGAAACCAGCTCTCTGTCTCCCCTCGTGTTCATTACAGGTGGTGACAGTAGTCTGACTGACAATTTTATCAGGAAGAGAACTTGCCATGTCAAGCTCTTTCCAAAAGCCTAATTTCTGACGAAGCAAGCTAATAATACATTGTTTGTTTAGCTAGCTAGCTAGATACTACTGCACTGTTGGAGCTAGGAACACAAGCATTTCACTACACCCGCAATAACATCTGCTAAATATGTGTATGTGACCACATTATTTTCAATTTGATTTTATTTGAAGAGATGATGATATTAAAACCAAATAGTTATGACATTGATTTAATAATACCTTGAAAACGGCACGCCGTTGTCAATGGGGAGCTCCTTGCCCCCCAGCAGCCAAATTGAAGGCTCTGCACCTTATTGTCACGTTTTACTGATAATGACCTATATACTTCCATTATGTACATTAATTAAGAGAATGCATTAGTATTTCATAGTCATGAACAAGTCATGTTATTTTATGCTATGGACAACCTGCTTGTCAGTGGCTTTACGGATATGGGTGAAAGCATTGTAACCGAAAAATGCATTTAATATTCTAGGAAGTAATAAACAAACATGCATTGAGTGTGAGACTGTTTCTGTCTGCACATGGCTATGAAATATTGCAGTTTTCCTTTTGCATGCTGATATAGCATGCTATTACTTTAATTGAAAGACTTTTTACGCGGCAATGGGTACTAATAATTCAACATTTCAAAATGTACTGTATTAGTAGTTTTACGGAACGGAACAAGTCTAAAGGGAACCATGGAAAGATTACAACGCAAATTGAAATCTTTGGTCCTTTGTTATTACTGATATGTGAAAACATGATTGGGAATATATGACATTCGTCATCGTACACAATGCTCACACAACAGAGGACAAGGAGGGATGTTAGTTCAACCCTTATCTGGATGATGAACAGGTGATTGATGATGACGTCCTGTTGCATTAGCGGTTTCACCTCTGTTCAAAATGTCAGCGTCCTAAAACATCGACTACAAGGTACTAGCTTCACCATTCAGATGGCGTGTACCACAAAGCTCACAAAATACTATCTACCAGCTCCAATGGACAAAATACTGCATATATCACTGTTACTCCACTAGGTGCTGTATATTCCTACCATTCTATTGCATTGTTCCTGTCCAGTTAAGGTGCTGGCAGTTGTTGCCCTATGATGACAAATTATATAGAACAGTTTATGGTTCATTGAGAGTCTATTTCCATAATGTGGTGGAGGGAGCCAAGGCCACTGGATTTCTTATAGAAATAAAATGAGAGAGGGAATGACAGAGAGAGAGAGAGAAAGAGATATATATATATATATATATTGCCATTCGGAGCTTAAGTGTGGACCCAGCCTAACCCAGAGGTACTCTGGATGCTTCCCTTCGCAGTGAGGAGCTCATTCATAAATATTACACAGCGCATCCAGCCACTCACTCCTCTGCTCCACACCAGCCATAGGTCATCTGTCAGCAGGCCATCATGGACAGAACTTACTGGAAATGTATCAATTATGAGAGCAGTAATGAGCTGAATCAGGTATAATAAACGTGGCATGGACATGTAATTCTCCTCAGGATGTTGTACTGTAGTTGATGGTCTACTGTACACTATGCCTCACTCATGACCGTAAATGTAAACATGTGCATTGTTTGAGAAAAAAAACACATACAGTATGAACTAATCCCACTTACAAACAGAAACACACAGATTCAGACACCCACACACACACACGCACATGCACATACCGAAACACACACTCCTGTGTGTTACAAGTACAGGTAGTATGTCCAGTAGAGGAGGTTGATGAATACAAAGGAGAGGGGGAAGGTCATCCTGGAGTAGTTGTCTATTAAGTGGGGATTCTCCACATGGCAACAGTTTGCAGCTTTGCGCAGGAACTTGCGGAGGAGGACCAGGACAGTGAGGCAGCGATTGGAGGGCTCCTCAGGAGCCTCGGGCTTGGGCTCGCTGCCAGTGGGGCTGGAGGGCACCAGTTCCAGCTCTGCCATGGGCGCTGAGACTGCAGCAGCTTTCTCCTTACGCCTCTTGGCCCTATTGTTTTCAGCGGCGATGGTAGTGACCATGCCGTTCATCTCCTCGTCGAAGCCTCCCATCTGGTGACCGTACTGGAGGGGAGGGAGGGGGAGAGAGGGGCACAGTGAGATGTGTGAAGAGTACACATATTAAAGCACCAAACAACTAATGCTATTGACTGAAATGAAAAAAAAGGACGAGATACTTACATTAATAGTGTATGCGACATCGCAGCAGACAAGAAATTACAAAGTTGATGACGATTCTGATAATGATGAGGATGACGACAACGATGACGATGATAATAATGATGCTGATGATGATCAAGATCATAAAAAATGACGGCAATGACGATGCTAATGATGATTACAGCGACAATAACCATGATGACAAACGTGACAATGATAACCTCACCCCTGTTGATAACAACGCTGAAGGCCTCACCATGACAATGTTGGCGTTGGGGTGGTTGAGGGTGCAGAAGTGGGCCACGGCGTACTCGATCAGGGCTCCGAAGATGAAGCTGAAGCAGATGCCCAGGTACACATCGATGGCCTTGATGAAACAGTTGGCATTGGGCAGGGATGTCCTGGCACCCATCATCAATGTGGTCATGGTCAGAACCGTGGTCACTCCTGTCACAAACCACAGCACAATGGTTGGTCATTCAATATTTGAAAGCATCAAGATCGCCACTTTTCCTTTCAAATCACAAACAACAACAAAACTATAAAGTTTAATAACAAACTACCAATAGGATTCAGCTTGAGTTGAGTTACCTGGCCTTAATACACCAGGCTAGATGTGTACGTTATACTACAGTAATACAAAGGTAGGCTAACAGGAGTATGATATACTTGTGGAACATCCTGCTTTCTCTAACCGCCAGCATTCCACATGTTTTCAGACAGCCAAATAGCTTCTGATCAGCAGGTTTGCATGAAGGAGAGTGTGATAGGGTGGGAAAGGCATGGATTTGATCGGTGGGTGTGCTTCCTGGTTTAAGGAACAGTGGTTTACCGATGCAGACCCTTGCGGGGACGGAAGACTGGCTGATCCAGAAGGACACCCAGGACAGGACCACTAGCAGGCTAGAGGGAACATACGTCTCCAGGATGAAGTACAGGATGCTTCTCTTCAGCTCAAAGTGGAAGATCAGCTTGGGGTAGTGGCCTGTGAGAGAGAGAGAGACAGCAGAGAGACATTAGAATGACTGTGCTAATAGAACCCAAGGGTTCCTTTACTACCAACTATCAATTTAAAGGGATAATTCACCCAATTTACAAAATTACATATTGGTTTTCTTACCCTGTAAGAAGTCTATGGACAAGGTAGGTACAGATATTAGCATTTTTTGCGCCTCATGTTCAAATCATCTATGTGACTTTGTTGAACTTCACAATACATTTCTGATGATTTGGATGATGTGCAACAAATTGTAATATCGGTACCATGACTTGAATGGGATTTGTGCCACAAATGCTAAAACGTTTGCAAATGGAAATACTGTCAGGGAAATGAAACCAAAGCATGGATTACTGTCATACCTTGCCCATAGACTGCTTGCAGGGTGAGGACACCAAATGTATCATTTTGTAACGTGGGTGAACCTTCCCTTTAAAAGATGAACATGGCTAACAACTGTCACAAGAGACTAAATATAAACAGTAGCCCAAAACACTTGTGAAAGGATAATGAAAGGATAATGTTAGAGGTAGAGTAGGAGTTGAAAGTCGAACCTGTTTCATAGATGGCCTCAGACGCAGAGGTGTAGTGGTCCTCTACTGTGTACTGGGCCAGACGCAGCGTGTCCAAACCACTGACCGACTCGTTCCCTCTGGTCCAGTAGAACATCACATCATTGGTGTTGTAGCCCCCTGTAAATATATATATATTGAGAGAGAGATAGTTAATGGGGGTCTATTACACTAAGCGGCTACATGTTTTGCAGTAACACTTTATCACACATACCTGTGTACTACTTACTATACATCTAATAGAAACACAAACGGTCATCCATAAAACAATGAATAAAGGTTAGCTGGCTACTGAGCTGTAAGTGTGTGACAGCCACAGGCAAACTTTTAAACGTAAACGTTTTATTAAATAATAGTAGCAACAGCCCTCCGGTGCTCATTGTGAAGCACTGTGACATCCAGCAGGAGTGAATAGGAAATGCTAATGCAAATGCAAATGCAGCCTTACTTCAAGAGAGGGAGAGAAGGGAAAAAAGAGGGCAAGAAGGAAACAACGGCAATGAGGAGAGCACTGTTTTAACAGTTTCCTTCCTGCCTAATACAACAGCAGCTGATTCATACATATTTCAGGTCTTATTTTATGTCAGTACCTTACATAATCCTACAGACCAGTTTACATTTCATTTAGAAGACCTCACATTGACACTGTATAACAACGTATATTAAACTTATGAGCAAGCTGCTTACTGTATAAACTATAAAGTGAGCAAGCTGCTTACTGTATAAGCTAAAGTATTGACAGTTTTTCTTCCTGATAATCTGGGTACAGCTCCGAAACTGACCTGGGGTTCAAATAATATTTGAAATAATTTACAGTACTTAAAATGTGCTTGATTGAGCTTGCCTGTTGAAATGGAACCAAATGAAAAGTCCCAAAAATAAAGCAAACGCTCAAAGGATTTGAAAGATTTCAAATAGTATTTGAACCCAGGTCTGCTCCGAAACAGTTTTCTAACCTCAAGTAGATCATGCCTTTGGAGATTCATTATGAGACGTAGTTCAGTAATTGACCTGCAGAGGACGATGTAGCATAAGAAGCCCTACGAGGCGACTGACTGGAGGAGGAGAAATCTCCATTATACTGGGACACAGAAGATCCCCATTTCCTGTTGCTTCATTAGATCAAACACTCATTGACTGGCCTTTTATCAATTAGATTTGCTCACTTCCTGCATCTTCTCTCTTCAGTTCTCTCTCGCCTCCTCATGAAAAAGGTCAAAGTTAACCGTGGAGCGTCGGCGAAGAGAGAGAACACGGAAATGCGCTTGCTTGAAAAGCATCCTACACGTTTACAGCGGTGGATCCCAAAGTAAATGTGTAAAGTGCTCAAAACAAATGAAGTTAGTAGTGCAAGACATTTATTGCTAAAACAATAAGGACCATATTGTTTTTAAACGTGTGCATGATGTTCTCCTCTGGCAAAACAAAAGCTGATTGAAAGGGTGTGTGGCAGATTTCAAAACTCTTCCACGGTAGGATGGCTATCGGGACGGGGAGGACACTACTAACGAACTGACACAGTCCTCGACCCCTTATCGGTTCGCGAGTCGGGGGGAGAGAGGACTGAGGAGAGAGACAGAGGATGGTCTTTTGCCCAAATGAGAATGATCTCCCATGATCTCATGGCTCTTACACTGCCGTCTCACCATCTCCCCTGACATGTATGAAAATCCAGGAAGGCATACATTATTGAGGAAAGTGTGTTTAACGTAGTATGCAGAGCACCCTGACGAAAAGCAACAGAGACTTTGAAGCTGCTGAGGCTCAGGATCTCTTGTTGTAACTTCTTCAGTGCTGTTACGTTTGCCCCTTTTACCGACTGAACTCGTTATTTTCATGACTGCCGGGTCAGGGCAATGTGCAAATAAGGGTTTGAAGCATGCGCCGGCGCCGAAGTCCTGTGCAGCAGAGCGTGAACGGTTACATTAGGACATAAGGATCTTGAGGTGCTCTGAAGCCTGAAAAGTGCACTACCCTGCAGCCTGGTGAAGTGAAAGCTTTTGCCTCTTAAAATATCCTACTCACTGAGACAATGAGATGGGGGCATCTTTAAAATGGCTGCATAGAGACTTTTTAAAATCTTCAAAACCAAATCAATACAGCATCCTCCACTGTGGTGAGTGTGGTCTCATCATTAAGCAACAATCAAACATGGCTGGGAACATCTTCTGACTCCAGGCTTTTTCTGCTGTCAGTAGCCACTACAGTTGTCACCTTCATCTCTATCTAAACAGTGTCATCTTTTGTCTTTAAACTTCCCTGTTGGAAGTGAAGTGCAGCCTGGGGAATGAAGAGGAGCGGGGAGCGATGTTCCATTTTTGGCAGCACATTAAAAATAATGAAAGCTCACAGTCTGGCACTTTTCAGTGTGCTGTGGGAGTCTGGGATGCACAGAATATGTTTAGCCTGGCAGTAATGTAAAGAGGAAAACAATTTACTTGACTTGAGTTAACCTCTACATGTATTGAGTGGGATCAGTGGAACAGTAGCTCCCTCTGACTGAGTTCGTTGTTGGCATGTGATATAGCTATAGCTTAGCTTAGCTTAGCACGACTTGCACTGGCGTAACACAGTTATGTAACACAGAATGTGTTTGCCAGACAGCCACACACAAAACGATCGCTGTCCATGGTGCTGAAATTTAGTCACGTCTATGTGGCTGCATGCCTGATGAATCGATGAATCGTTCTTGACATAAACAGGTGCACTTGGCACCTACTACCATGCCCCGTTCCAAGGCAATTCTATATTTTATCTTGCTCTTTCACCCTCTGAATGGCACACACACAGTCCATGTCTCAATCGTCTCAAGGCTTAAAAATCTTTCTTTAATCTGTCTCCTCCTCTTCATCTACACTGATTGAAGTGACATTAATAAGGTATCATGGAAAGAGCAGTTCTTAATTTGTTTTCTCATGTGAAGCCTAACATTTCATAAAGCTATACATGGTGTTGCAATGCTGCCATTTTCAGACTGCTGGCATGTGGCAATAATGTAATTACCTTTTCAGTAATTCAAGTTGGAAATTCAAACATCGCAGATTGTAAAATAAATGTTTGATGCAATAGGATACTAATCAGCTAATAAACATCTGTCCTGTATAGGCTAGCTGAACCTGCATGACATGAGCCGTCCTCGTGCACTCTCCCAGCTTGGAAAGAAAGTTGCTGTGCATAAAACCAGTCTAAATAATAAAGTCAGTCCACCCTCAAAGCGCACGCAGTGTACTATCTATAGCTATATACCGTATTTAGCTGCTACTTAGCTGCTAGTTAGAAACTTTTTCAAAAAATTACACATCAAATAACCTAACAATGAGGAAAAAGTAGTCGGCTTGAGGATAAATTCTGACACTATTTTGTCTGGCTAAAAGCCTACACAAATGGGCTGCAATATTCAAGGTAAATTAAACTAAATCAAATTAAATCCAACTTGAGGAACTCCCCTGGTCTCCTGAAGTCCTCTTTTTTTTGTGTGCAAATGTTTTCACCACTGCCTGTAGTTTTAGGTATGCTGGCCCTACTGTTTTCTATAGGCTACTGAGTATTGCCAACCCAGACAGTCTTTCCTGAGACATTGTGCCGCACACAATTTAAACTTAGTCGTGAAGGATGCGTGCAAAGATATACCAGAGATAAGGGTCTGTTGATATTGCAACCACATAACTTGAACACCGGTTCTCCAGTATGAACGAAATCGCAAAACGTTTTTTTTGTTCAAGCCCTCAAGAACTGTTGTCCGCTAAATATGATAATCTGTTTGCATCTGCCAACAATTCCTTCCTGTATTCCCTGCATACCCACGACTGCTGGGTCTCACAGTTCCAACTCCATCATCAAGTTTGCCGACAACACAACAGTTGTGGGCCTGATTACCAACAACGACGAGACAGCCTACAGGGAGGAGGTAGGCACTCTGACGGCGTGGTGCCAGGTAAACAACCTCTCCCTCAACGTTAGCAAAACAAAGGAGCTGATTGTGGACTTCAGGAGGAACCAGGCTGGAGACGCCCCCATCCTCATCAACGGGGCCACCACTGAAATGGTCAATAACTTCAAATTCCTCAGCGAACCTCTCAGAGAACCTCTCAGAGAAGCTGAAATGGTCTAACCACACTGACACCGTGGTGAAGAAGGCACGACAGCGATTCTACAACCTCAGGATGCTGAAGAAATTGAGCCTGTCCCCAAGGGCCCTCACAGCGTTCTACATGAGCACCATCGAGAGTCCATGGCCAGGAAACTCCTCAGACCTTAATCCCATTGAGAACTTGTGGTCAATCCTCAAGAGGCGGGTGGACAAACAAAAACCCACAAATTCTGACAAACTCCAAGCATTGATTATGCAAGAATGGGCTGCCATCAGTCAAGATGTGGCCCAGAAGTTAATTGACAGCATGCCAGGGCGGATTGCAGAGGTCTTGATAAAGAAGGGTCAACACTGCAAATATTGACTCTTTGCATCAACTTCAAGTAACTGTCAATAAAAGCCTTTGACACGTATGAAATGCTTGTAATTGTCAAGCGGTGGGTGTAGCTGGTGCATGGAAGTCAGGTGCAGGAGAGCAGAGATGAGTGAACAAAGCACTTTACTGAGGCAATTATTTGAACAGAACGCAACTGTGTCACAAAAACAAATGCCCAAAGAACAAGTGAGGCAGCACAAAGTACACACAACCAAGTACAAAGTACCGGCTGCCACAAAGCACAGGTACAAAACAAAACCCGGCGCACACCAGCCGGTAGCGTGCCAACCTTGACAATAAACAATTTCACACACAGACATGGGGGGAACAGAGGGTTATATACACGACAAGTAATGAGGGAATGTAAACCAGGTGTGTGGGAAAAAGAGACAAAACAAATGGAAAATGAAAGGTGCATCGGCGATGGCTAGAAGACCGGTGACGTCGACCGCCGAACGCCGCCCAAACAAGGAGAGGAACCGACTTCAGTATTCCATAGTAACATCTGACAAAAATATCTAAAGACACTGAGGCAGCTGACTTTGTGAAAATGTATATTTGTGTCATTCTCAAAACTTTTGGCCACGACTGTAGTAACCAAAAAAATGTTAAACAAATCAAAATATATGTTATATTTGAGATTCTTCAAAGTAACCACCCTTTGCCTTGATGACAGCTTTGCACACTCTTGGCATTCTCTCAACCAGCTTCATGATGTAGTCATCTGGAATGCATTTAAATTAACAGGTGTGCCTTGTTAAAAGTTAAACTTAACTCTTACACACTTTCTCTCTTTCTCATTCTTGCTGTCTCTTTCTCTCAAAGATAAAGTGTATTCAAAAGGTATTCAGACCCCTTGATTTTTCCCCACATTTTGTTATGTTACAGCCTTATTCTAAAATGGATTAAATTAAATCTACACACAATTCTCCATAATGACGAAGCAAAAACAGGTTTTTAGAAATTTTAGCAATTGTATTTAAAACAAAACTGAAATATCACATCTACATAAGTATTCAGACCCTTTACTCACTACTTTGTTGAAGCACCTTTGGCAGTGATTACAGCCTCGAGTCTACTTGTGTATGATGCTACAAACTTGGCACACCTATATTTGGGGAGTTTCTCCCATTCTTCTCTGCAGATCCTCTCAAGCTGTCAGGTTGGATGGGGAGTGTTGCTGCATAGCTATTTCCAAACTCTGGCTGGACCACTCATGGACATTCAGAGACTTATCCCAAAGCCACTCCTGCATTGTCTTGGCTGTGTGCTTAGGGTCGTTGTCCTGTTGGAAGATGAACCTTCGCCCCCAGTCTGAGGTCCTGAGCTCTCTGTAGCAGGTTTTCATCAAGGATCTCTCTGTACTTTGCTCCGTTCATCATTGCCTCGATACTGACTAGTCTCCCAGCCCATGCCGCTGAAAAACATCCCATGCTGCCAACACCATGCTTCACCTTAGGGATAGTGCCAGGTTTCCTCCAGGCGTAACGCTTGACATTCAGACCAAAGAGTTCAATCTTGCTTTCACCAGACCAGAGAATCTTGTTTCTCATGGTCTGAGAGTCTTTAGGTGCCTTTTGGCAAACTCCAAAAGGGCTGTCACGTGCATTTTACTGAGGAGTGGATTCCGTCTGGCCACTCTACCATAAAGGCATGATTGGTGGAGTGCTGCAGAGATGGTTGTCCTTCTGGAAGGTTATCCTAACTCCACAGAGGAACTCCGGAACTCTGTCAGAGTGACCATCGGGTTCTTGGTCACCTCCCTGACCAAGGCCCCTTTCCCCAATTGCTCAGTTTGGCCAGGCGGCCAGCTCTTGGAAGAGACTTGGTGATTCCAAACTTCCTCCATTTAAGAATGATGGAGGCCACTGTGTTCTTGGGGACCTTCAATGCTTGGTTTTTGCTCTGACATGCGCCGTCAACTTTGGAACCTTATATAGACAGGTGTGTGCCTTTCCAAATCATGTCCAATCAATTGAATTTACCACAGGTGGAGTCCAATCAAGTTGTAGAAACATCTCAAGGATGCTTAATGGAAACAGGATGCACCTGAGCTCAATTTCGAGTATCATAACAAAGGGTCTGAATACTTATGGAAGTAAGATATTTCTGTTTTACATTTTACATACCGTAAATTCCGGACTATAAGCCGCAACTTTTTTCCCAGGCTTTGAACCTCGCGGCTTAAACAATGACGCGGCTAATATATGGATTTTTCCCGCTTTCAATTTAACATTTTTTTTTAAACACATTCTGTGACATGCTCAGTTTTTTGGCGGCATGAAGCTTTCATTAGATCAATGAAATTGCCGAACGGGTTAAGGTGAAACAACTTTTTTGTTTACTGTTTAGATTAAATCGAGCGCTCTCAAACTTCCCATCATTCTGATTACGGTAGTCATTTTGTCACCCTCATCATGGCAAAGACACGGAGAAATGCATATGATGCAGCTTTCAAGTTGAAGGCGATTGATCTGGCTGTTGGAAAAGGAAATAGAGCTGCTGCACGGGAGCTTGGTCTTAATGAGTCGATGATAAGACGTTGGAAACAGCAGCGTGAGGAATTGACTCAGTGCAAAAAGACAACTAAAGCTTACTGCAAATATTTATTTTTTGTTACAAGCCGTGTTTCGTTAAAGCCTATTTATTTTTGTTACAAGCCGTGTTTCGTTAAAGCCTATTTATTTTTGTTACAAGCTGTGTTCCATTAAAGCCTGTGTAAAGTTCATTTGTTTCAATGTTTCGGTAGGCACCTGCGGCTTATAGACATGTGCGGCTTATTTATGTTCAAAATAATATATTTTTTTAAATTCAGTGGGTGCGGCTTATATTCAGGTGCGCTTAATAGTCCGGAAATTACGGTATTTCTGTTTTACATACTTTCCTTAGTTCTACAGTTGCCATGGCACCCACGTATCAGCCTATGCAGAGAGCTATGTACATTTTGTACAAATGTAATCATTTAAAGTGTTTAAAAAAAAAAATCTTTTAACTTTATTTTTGGTTTTAAATAGCTAAATGTTTATATAATACATTTGTAATATGTATTATATATTATAATATGTATTATATTATATAATACATTTAACTTATTTGTTTCCTCCCCATGAATTCGTGGCAAATCAGCTTTCTCAAAATAGCTAGCTAGCGATGCAAGACTACAATGCAAGATGAGCTGGCAGTGACGATTTCAAGCTCAGGAGGGTTCCTCCGAAGTTATGAGCAGGCTGTCATTTTTATCTTAAGTGAATGGAGAGCTCAAAAATAAACATCTATTTTTACAAGACCAGACAGAGTCAACGACAACAGAGAAGTCGCAGTCAGACGGCGGGGGCGGAGACGGTGCCGGTGAGATGGCTTGAATAGAAGATGAACCGTGCTGCCTGCCTTGCTCATCTTTCCCTGTTGACTTCCTCACTCTGCTCAAGCCGTGTGGTTCCCTCTTGACTGTTGCTCCTTCTTTTGGAGGCTTGAAATAATCAAAATGTTCAACTCCAGCTGAAACTCACAGTCCAGGCCTACTCTATCATATAGCTGTTTTATTTGATTGTTAGATAGTTTTACTTTTCAAGCTCTTTGCGATTCTTTCTGTAGTGAAAAACACTATAGGAGTTGAATAAATTAGAATTATTATTAAACAGCCACGTTGCTGCCTAGATGTAGAAATTAATTGGAAATCTTACAGCTCTCCAGTTGCAGAGTGCAGGTTTGCTTGTCCATGGGATATTTGGTCAGATCCATGTTGCAGGCCACAGTGGTGGTGATCCTGGAGATATGAGAGAAAACGGTTAATAGAGGTTTGTTTACCCCTAGCAGAACCATCTCAGTGTTTTCCCATGTATTCCCTCTGGCGTACCTCTGAAGGCACTAATGCTGTTTGTGTCCCTCTCCTCAATCCTAAAATAAACCCTTTGCACTGTTCAATCACTGCTTTAGATAATCCAATTACTAATTCTAATTGAGCACACTGAGCAATATTTGATTTAGTGATCCTGCAGGGACTTATAGTATCTACACTGAATAAAAATATAAACACAGCATGTAACGTGTTGGTCCCATGTTTCATGAGCTGAAATAAACGATCCCAAAGTTTTCCATACGCACAAAAAGGCTTGTTATGCACAGATTTGTTTACATCCCTGTTAGTGAGCATTTCTCTTTTACCAATATAGTCCATCCACCTGACAGGTGTGGCATATGAAGAAGCTGATTAAACAGCATAATCATTACACAGGTGCACCTTGTGCTGGGGACAATAAAAACCCACTCTAAAATATGCAGTTTTGCACAACGCAACAGATGTCTCATGTTTTGAGGGAGCGTGCAATTGGCATGCTGACTGCAGGAATGTCCACCAGAGCTGTTGCCAGAGAATGTAATGTTAATTTATCTACCATAAGCAACCTCCAACATAATTTTAGAGAATTTGGTAGTACGTCCAACCGGCCTCACAACCTCTGACCACGTGTAACCACGCCGGCGGCCCAGGACCTCCACATCAGGCTTCTTCACCTGGGGGATCGTCTGCACAACTGAATAATTTCTGCACAAACTGTCAGAAACCATCTCAGGGAAGCTCATCTGTGTGCTCGTCGTCCTCACTAGAGTCTTGACCTGATTGCAAATCGACGTCATAACCGACTTCAGTGGGAAAATGCTCGCTATACCGGGCAGATGGCCATGTGGGGGAGCGTTTTTTTAATTTAACTAGGCAAGTTAGTTAAGAACAAATTCTCATTTACAATGACAGCCTAGGAACAGTGGGTTAACTGCCTTGTTCAGGGGCAGAACAACAGATTTTTACCTTGTCAGCTCAGGGATTCCTTCTAGCAACCTTTCGGTTACTGGTCCAAATGCTATAACCACTAGGCTACCTGCCTAGGCTACCTGCCGGTTTGCTGATGTCATTGTTGTGAACAGAGTGTCCCATGGTGCCGGTGGCCAGTGGTGTAAAGTACTTAAGTAAAAATACTTTAAAGTACTACTCAACTCTATTGCATTTTATTGATGGTAATTTGAATACACAAAGATACCGTGACGAGATCCTGAGACTGATTGTAGTGCCATCAATCTGCTGCCATCACCTCATGTTCCAGCATGATAATGCACGGCCCCATGTCGCAAGGATCTGTACACAATTCCTGGAAGCTGAAAATGTCCCAGTTCTTCCATGGCCTGCATACCCACCAGACATGTCACCATTGAGCATGTTTGGGATGCTCTGGACCGACGTGTACGACAGCGTGTTCCAGTTCCTGCCAATATCCAACTTTTCACATCCATTGAAGAGGAGTGGGACAACAATCCACAGGCCACAGGCGAAGTAGATGTGTTGCGCTGCATGAGGCAAACGGTGGTCACACCAGATACTGACTGGTTTTCTGATCCACACCTCCACCTTTTTTTTGAAGGTATATGTGACCAAGGGCATCATTTATTTATTTCAATTGACTGATTCCCGTATATGAACTGTAACTGTGTGTGTGGAGGGGGGGGGGATTGAGTGTGTCCATGTGTGTGCTTGCATGGATTTGTGCATTCGTGCATGCCTGTATGTGTGTGTTTCTCCAGATGACTCACCTCAGGGCGTAGAGCACTGTTCCATTGGGGAAGATCCTGATCAGCCTGTTCTCCACAGTGATGTCATGGAGGAAGGACTTCTTGGAGTCTACGATGAAGGTGTCTGGTACCCAGAGCAGCTCCACAAGCCTGCCGTCCAGACTCAGGCTTTTGTTCCCCTCAAACACCAGGCGCTCGTCTGTCCAGCGCTGACGCAGGAAGATGGTGGCCGTGTAGTCCTACAGAGCAATGTCAAAGGTCAGCATTGCGCGGTTGTACTGCAATTACAATGCATCTTCATGTCTAACCGCTGATTCAAGCCTAGAAGCTGATTACATAACATGATATACTGGATATACTGGAATGTAATATGTATTTTACTATCACAAATTCTGGCCTAATGAGAGTCGGCAAATGTCATTAGACTTGTTGGTGTTTTGTGTTAGAGATGTCTCTTTCCATTCACCACTGTTTGGAGGATGAAAATATGTCCTTTTGAAGTGACTATTTGACAATCAGATGACAGCATTATGACTGGTTATGCCACAACAAAAGGAAATACTTTTCAAAAGTTAAATTACAAATCCTATTGAATTAATAGAGATTATATGTAATTCTATGATTAGGCCCATAAAAACAATTCATAGTAAGTCCCGTGCCGGGAAGAAATTAAATCTACTTTCACCCCTTATCACAATGTATCATAAATGACACAGGAAGTTGTCCCACCATGTTGATCTCTGATATGGTGTCAATGCTGGCAACGTCCAAACTCATGCCCACAGTCACTGGCCCATCTACAGAGATGAGACAGACACACAGAGAAAGGGCAGGAGGGGAGAGAGAGAGGGAGAAGCAGACAGAAAAAGAGAGAGAGCAAAATATGTAAGAGCTGTACTTTCATGTCAATAAAGTAGAGAGAGAGATAGAGAGAGAGAGAGAGAGAGAGTGAGAGAGCGAGCGAGAGAGCAAGAGAGAATGTGTGCGAGAGACACTGCGCACGAGAGAGAGCGCGCGCGCAAGAGAGAGAGAGAGAGAGGATTCAGGGCACCATGAGGAATCATGAAGCAGTATAATGAAAGGAGTGTTATTCAAAACGCCTCAAAACAAAAAAAGAGCATGTTTGAGAAACTTAGTGCTGAATACTCAACTTCAGTGGCAACAGCAAGAGTGTTGCGTGCAGCCCCCTACATGTGGGAATTATCCTCTCTTCCCCTCTCTCTTGTATAACAATGTTCTAGTATTTCTGCATTTGCTTGCCAAGAACAAGGTCACCTAATCTTTGTGCATGTGTGTAACTCTGTATGTAGGCATGCGTGGGTACTCCTGGACCCCAGGAACAGAAGCTGGTGCGATTGTATCAGCTAATGGGAATCCAAATAAACAATTAAACGTGTGTGCATACCAAGCTCACCTACAATGGCAACTCTAGAGAGAGAGAGAGAGAGAGAGAGAGAGAGAGAGAGAGAGAGAGAGAGAGAGAGAGAGAGAGAGAGAGAGAGAGAGAGAGAGAGAGAGAGAGAGAGAGAGAGAGAGAGAGAGAGAGAGAGAGAGAGAGAGAGAGAGAGAGCATGCGTGCAGAGCTGCCCTCCTGTGTGGGGATCATGGGGATCAGCGGTGCACTGATCTCTGTGAATGACATTTTCTCTGATTCGGTTCAGTCTCATTGATTATTAATCAAACAGCAGGCAAACAAAACAATCACATTTAGAGGGATTCTCTGAGACGGAGACAATGACAAGGGATTTGTGAGAACTACAAACAGTGCAGAGGATCAAAGGCTACAATACGTCACGTCGCTGTCCTTACAAGGTTATGCTGTGTGGCACTCATATTAGGAAGTCGCACAGAGTGGGCCTACGCATGGAAATGTTGACCACCGTACAGCATCCATATTAGTTACACTGAGCATGCATGAGAATGGTGACTGCTAAGAAAAATGACATCATTTGTCAGCTGCTTACTCTTAATATTAACTGCCTTCCCCTATGACTAAAATCACCAGGTGTGTCCATGTGTTGGTAGCATGTACTTAGTTGTATTTAGAATTAGCAAATGTTCATCATGTACATACTGTGCTATTCATGTGGAATGAGATTGCTTCCATCTGGCAGGTAAAGGACATTTATGCATGGCCTTGTCAAAATATGGTTATCTTGAAATGAATATGGGAATATGGTAAGGCAACAATCACACAGACAGACAAACAAACACACACACACACACACACACACACACACACACACACACACACAGAGCTCCCTTGAGCAGTTTCCCTTACTGTCGAAGAAAGGCCTGAGGTACTTGTTGTATCCTTTCATCAGCTTCTGAATGGTGGGAGGCAGAATCTCTCCCTCCTTTACTTCAGCGCTGAGCAGAGAGTTCTCCAACATCCTGAGAAGAAAAAAATAACAGAGAAAGAAGAAATGAAATAATTTAGCGTCTCTCTCTCCTCAGAGGAGACCTAACGGTTCTTGCCTGATTATCCTGCCTCTGCGGTCTGCCAGATCATCAATACCTCCCGAGTAGCATAAGCTGTGGTAAGCAGAAGTGAAGCACCCGATTAAAAGGCCTCCAAACAACTTGGAATGAAAAGGGAGAAAAAAAACCCCGACATGTTCTTAGTTGGTTTACTTTGATCCCAACAGGGGTCAGAATACATGAAACGTTCCATCATCAGCATTCTTCAACTCCCTCCTCTCCCTCTACACGCTTGACTCTGCTCATCTGAGCTCAGATCAGTTTCCATATGCAGTTCCACTGATTGCTCTTGTTGGGCATTTAGCGGCATAGGGAGATTATTATTTCACCAGGGATTGAGGGTAGAAGAACACTGAAGAACACATTCACGCACCTTCCCCCATGGTAGTACTGCCATTTGTGCATAATAATCTGGAATCCAAATATGCTTCTGAATGGAAGAAGCCCTGGAGCTTTGTTAGTAATGTAAGAAACACTGAAGGAAGGCAGATCAGGGCAAGTGTGGAGATAGATTCATCTCCATACGCTAGTAGGCATGTACGTGTCCTTACGTATGCTCACAGTCAGCAGCTCATTCTCAGTCATTACAACAAAGAGTGGGCAGGATAAAGGGCAAATTATGAAAGAAACGTGTGCAGTGGTACATTTTTTCCTACTGTTTTGTGTCTTCATCTTCAGTTCAGAGCAGGGGGGAATAATTCCCTGTTCAAACCAGGTTAAAGTCTTTTACTAATGTCTCCAGAGAGCATTCCTCACTGTTTTGAAGTAGACATTTCAACACTGCCACAGTTCCAGAAGTTCACATAGAAACTTGATGAATGCATACAGACAGACAACGACTTGTAATGCCAGTAGCATTTGACACTATCTAAGAGACCTGGACTATTTATGAGTTGACAGAGATCTGTACTAGCTCTAAAAGACTCTAGTACATGACTTCTTTAAGGTCCTTTAGCTTATGGTATTCAAAATCCCTTTCCCATTTCTACCAATGGAAAGACATGCTGAATCCAGATGGATTCAACTTTATATGGGAAACCCTTTAAATAACAATGACTTTAGCGTGACTTAAAAAATAATTGGTCAAGAGAGGTGCAGATAATTCACATGAATTCCTAAAACCCAAGACTTGTTTTACCTGACCATGTCAAATTAGCTTACAGAATTAAGTGAGCAGCAAACTGTTGCTATTCTGAGTAGTCTCACATATTTGATTATTGCAAAACCCTTCCAGGAATGCGTATGACTGGCAGGCTTCTCTCCAGCCCTGGGATAGAAAAGCCATGTTCGTGACAGAGCTCTGCCACTGGAACGCTCCATTAGGAATCTGCGTGACCTCGAATGACCCACACGTACACAGGCGCCCACATGCACAGACATAAACACACATACACACACAAACACACACACACAGTTCCCTGTGTAGGTGAGGTTGGCATCTAGGAGCTCGCATCAAAACACTGCCACCACTGCTAATTTTGACAACCAATTTTAAATTAAATTAAACATATGACTTTTGTTTGGCATATTTTATAATTTCAGCCAATGTCATTTAGTAAAGTGATCATGTGGTTTTCATTATCGGACGCCTATATTTTTTGAACACATTCAAAGATGGCTGAAAACCAGGATGTGAACGTGTGCAAGCTGAACCACAAAAATCACACATTTTCAGTATAAATTGTGTATAAAATGGGAAACTACAAGGTTGTAACATGATGTTGACCTATAAAACACAATTGTATATTCATTTATTAAATTACTAAAATGTTGTGGTTGAAAAATATGCTCTACCAGGTGGTTGAGTTGCCAATTAAAGGAATACTATTAAGTCAATGCTAGGCTATTATGGACAATGGAAAGTATTGTTATGACATGTATTTTGTCTGTGCAAATACAAAAATCCTCATATCCATATTATTATTTACTGTCTGCCTGTTATCTTCAATATGTTTTACAATATTATTCAGTACATGTAATTTTACTGGTATTCTAAGCATATAAACTGTCAATGCATTTACATATTTGAATATTCATATTTCGACACACAAATGTATAATAATTGTATTCATATTTGCTATTAGTCTTCATTTAACTAGGCCTATCTTCCATTATAAGTAACTGAAGCAGACAAAATGTAAATTCTGGTATAATAATTTTTTTATCTAATTGGGAAACTCATCAGCCTGGTTGAGATGTTTGCACTGCATTATTTATAACATTTTAAGTCATACAAATAAAAAGTATTCATTTATAGCCTATACTGAGGCTAAATTAACATATTTTTCTGACATTTTTTTACTTGGTGTGCCAGTTAAAGGGTTAAAACCCTTTCAAATTGTTTAAAAGATTAGGTTTATTTTTGTATTGACTGTGGCTAGTGTGGCATTGACCACATTACATGCTTAAAAATGCATGCTAAAAAAATCCAAACTCACCAGAGAAATGACAAACTAGTCTTGGACCCTATCTGAATCAGAGGGCTTGATCTACAGTGGCAGAGATGGTGCTGGCAACATTATTTGAATGGACATATATGGACATAGACACCATGGATCCACACAACACTTCCTAATGTACTAATTGGCCCACTCATTGGCCTTGAGTGAGCAGTCACAACCTATTACTTGTCTTTCTCTGTGTTTAGTGAGGATGGAATGCCTCAGGGAAAGACAACACTGTTGCAAGGAATTGGGGAGATTGGTCGCTTACTCGCTCTCTCTGGCTTTTGGGATCTCTCTCTCTCTCTCTCTCTCTGAGGTGATGCATACAAAAAATGTATTCCCCTGTAAAATAGCACAGACTGGAATATGTTCTGGGATATTCATCCGATGGCATTGAAGAGTTTACCACATCAGCTTCATTAATAAGTGCATTGATAACATCGTCCCCACAGTAACAGTACATACATATCTCAACCAAAAGCAACGTCCGCACTAAACTAAAGGCTAGAGCTGCCGCTTTCAAAGAGTGGAACAATAATCCGAACGCTTAAGAAATCCCGCTATGCCCTCCGACAAACCATCAAACAGGCAAAGCGTCAACATAGAACTAAGATCGAATCCTACTACACCGGCTCTGACACTCGTCGGATGTGGCAGGGCTTTAGCTAAATGAAATCTTATTCAAATCTGTTCACATACACCCCCAGAGAGAATATGACACTTTCTTTTAAAAAATTCTGACAAGCGAGCACTTACAGTACATTATGGAAAGTATTCAGACCCCTTCACTTTTTTTACATTTCTTTTACGTTACAGCCTTATTCTAAAATTGATTCAATAATTGTTTCCATCATCAATTTACAAAATGTGGAAAAAGTGAAGGGGTCCAAATTTGAAGGGGTCCAAATGCACTAATCCATCTATTTTTATACATTTTTGCAAATATATAAAAATGTAAAACTGAAATATCACATTTACATAAGTATTCAGACCCTTTACTCAGTAATTTGTTGAAGCACCTTTGGCAGTGATTACAGACTTGAGTCTTCTTGGGTACAACACTACAAGCTTGGCTCACCTTTTTTGGGGGACATTCTTCTCTGCAGATCCTCTCAAAATCTGTCATGTTGGATGGGGAGCATCGTTGTACAACTATTTTCAGAGATGTTCGATCGGGCTCAATTCCGGGCTCTGGCTGGGCCACTCAAGGACATTCAGAGACTTGTCCCAAAGCAACTCTGGCGTTGTCTTGGCTGTGTGCTTAGGGTTGTTGTCCTGTTGGAAGGTGAACCTTCGCTCCAGTCTGAGGTCCTGAGTGCTCTAGAGCAGGCTTTCCTGAAGCATCTCTCTGTACTTGGCTCCGTTAATTTTTCCCTCGATCCTGACTAGTCTCCCAGTCCCTGCTGCTGAACAAAATACCCACAGCATGATACTGCCACCACCATGCTTCACCGTAGGGATGGTATTGGCCAGGTGATGAGCGGTGCCTGGTTACCACCAGACGTCACGTGACACTTGGCATTCAGGCCAAAGAGTTCAATCTTGGTTGCATCAGACCAGATAATCTTGTTTCTCATGGTCTGAGAGTCCTTTAGGTGCCTTTTGGCAAACTCCAAGCTTCCCTCTGGCTACTCTACCATAAAGGCCTGATTGGTGGAGTGCTGCAGAGATGGTTGTTCTTCTGGAAGGTTCTCCCATCGCCACAGAGGAACTCTAGAGCTCTGTCAGAGTGACCATCGGGCTCTTGGTCACCCTGACTAAAGGCCCTTCTCCCCCGATTGTTCAGTTTGGCCGGGCAGCCAGCTCTACGAAGAGTCTTGGTGGTTCCAAACTTCTTCCATTGAAGAATGATGGAGGCCACTGTGTTCTTGGGGATCTTTAATGTTGCTGACATTTTTTGGTACCCTTCCCCAGATCTGTGCCTCGACACAATCCTGTCTCTGAGCTTTATGGTCAATTCCTTCGACCTCATGGCTTGGTTTTTGCTCTGACATGCACTGTCAACTGTGAGACCTTAAATAGACAGGTGTGTGCCTTTCTGAAAAATGTCCAATCAATTTAATTTACCACAGGTGGACTCAAATCAAAATTTAGAAACATCTCAAGGATGATCAATGGAAACAGGATGCACCTTAGCTCAATTTCGAGTCTCTTAGCAAAGGGTCTGAATACTTATTTAATTAAGGAATTACATTTTTATGATTTTTTTTGCAAAAACATCTAAAAACCTTTGTTTTTAGATCGCTTTGTGATCATGGGGTATTGTGTGAAGATAGTTTAGTATTTTTCTTTAATCCAATTTAGAATAAGGCTGTAACTTGTGAAGGGGTCTGAATAGTTTCCCGAATGCACTGTAGATATGGTCAAATGCACTGATAAATGATGACATAAACAAATAGCCTGCTCATCCTTCTGCAGCTTGCCTACCAATGCATGCATGGTCCCAACCAAGATCCCAAGCGAATGTTAAAGTTGGGTAGCTTGCTACAGTAGCTAGCTAATTCCAGACACAATTTAGAGAACATCTCACTGACCATTTTACTCGCTCAAGCAGAGCTGGTTAGGCTGTTTCCATGTTATATAGAGGGTTCGTGACTAACTATAACTTTTTTTGCCTACGTTTACTGACTTCGGTCATATTCAGCAAGTCTTGCACATTCATAAATTCATCAGTTATTCTGCGCTCCTAGCAGCTAGCTTGCTAACTATCTAGCGAATGTTAGGCTGTGTTTTTTGTCTTTTTACATTACTAGATACGCTAGCATATTAGCCACGTTATGACTGACTTGTGATCATTGCCCTTGCTAGTTTGATTGTATTGACATTCCCAGTCTTATTCTTCCATTTCTGTCCAAAATATTGAATCATTGAAAACTGAAACAGTGTATCCCGAATGAAGGCAGCAAACAATGAACCAGGCCAGCTGCGATTTACAACCTGATAGCAATATTTTTTGGACTACCAAGAAATGTATTGGTGAACCTGTTTTTAAAATCTCTTATAAAATTGGTTTTGTAACATAAACTAGGAATTTGATATTTTTGACTGATATTATGATTGTCTGTTTTGTATCTGCAAAGTAGTTCAAATGCTGTCAATTCCACTTTAAACAGGTTAACATTCACAAGGCTGTAGGGCAAGATGGATTACCAGGACGCATACTCTGAGCATGCGCTGACCAGCTGGCAAGTGTCTTCACATACATTTTCAATCTCTCCCTGGCCGTGTCTGTAATACCGACATGTTTCAAGCAGACCACCATTGTCCCTGTGCCCAAGAACGCCAAGGTAACTTGTCTAAATGACTACTGCCCCATTGCACTCACATCTGCAGCCATGAAATGCTTTGAAAGGCTGCTCATTAATCACATCAACACCATCATTCAAGAAACCATGGATCCACTCCAATTTGCATACAGTCCAAACAGATCCAAAGATGACTCAATCTCTATTGCACTCCACACTGCCCTTTCTGACTTGAACAAAAGGAACACATACACCACCGTTCAAAAGTGTGGGGTTACATAGAAATGTCCTTCTAGAAAGAAAAGTACATTTTTTTGTCCATTAAAATAACATCAAATTGATCAGAAATACAGTGTAGACATTGTTAATGTTGTAAATGACTATTGTTTCTCAAACTAGACACTCTAATGTACTTGTTATCTTGCTCAGTTGTGCACCGGGGCCTCCCACTCCTCTTTCTATTCTGGTTAGAGCCAGTTTGCACTGCCCTGTGAAGTAGTACACAGCATGGTACAAGATCTTCAGTTTCTTGGCAATTTCTCACATGAAATAGCCTTCATTTCTCAGAACAAGAATAGACTGACAGGAGTGATGGTGATAGGAGTGATGGTTGCTGATAATGGGCTTCTGTACGCCTATGTAGATATTCCATTTAAAAAAACTGCCGTTTCCAGCTATAATAGTCATTTACAACATTAACAGTGTCTATACTCTATTTTGGATCAATTTGATGTTATTTTAATGGACCAAAAATGTGCTTTTCTTTCAAAAAGGACATTTCTAAGTGACCCCGACCTTTTGAACGGTAGTGTATGTGAGAATGGTGTTCAAAGACTACAGGTCAGCGTTCATCATCATAGTGCCCTCCAAGCTAATCACTAAGCTAAGGTCCCTGGGACTGAACACCTCCCTCAAAAACTGGATCCTGGACTTCCTGGTGGGCCACCCCTAGGTGGTGAGGGTAGGCAACAAAACATCTGCCATGTTGACCCTCAACACGGGGCCCCTCTTGTACTCCCTGTTCACCCACAACTGCGTGGCCGCGCATGACTCCAACACCATCCTCAAGTTTGCCGATGACACAACGGTGGAGGGCCTGACCACCAATGACGATGAGACAGCCTATAGGGAGGGGTCAGAGACCTGGCAGTGTGGTGCCAGGACAACAACCTCTCCCTCAACGTGGGAAAGACAAAGGAGCTTATCGTGGACTACAGGAAATGGAGGGCCGAACATGCCCCCATTCACATCGACATGGCTGTAGTGGAACGGGTCGAGAGCTTCAAGTTCCTCGATGTCCACATCGCTAAAGACCTATCATGGTCCAAACATATCAACACAGTCGTGAAGAGGGGATGACAGTGCCTCTCCCCCCTCAGGAGGCTAAAAAGATTTGGCATGGGCCCTCAGATCCTCAAAATGTTGTACAGCTGCACAATTGAGATCAACTTGACTGGCTGCATTACCGCTTGACATGGCAACTACTTGGCATCTGACCACAAGGTGTTACGGATGCACACACTCTAGACTCTACTCACACTGACACTCCAACACATACTGTACACACACACACACACACACACTTACAGTCGTGTAAAGTACTGAAGTAAACATATTTTAAAGTACTACTTAAGTCATTTTTCAGGGTATCTGTACTTTACTATTTATATGTTGGACAACTTCTAATTTTACTTCACCACATTCCTAAAGAAAATTATTTTGAATGCTTATCAGGACAGGAAAATGGTCCAATTCACATATTAAGAGAACATCCCTGGTCATCTCTACTGCCTCTGACCTGGTGGACTCACTAAACACAAATGCTTTGTTTGTAAATTGTGTATGAATTGTCAAAGGCCGGCTCATAGCCTGTGGCAAAAATGAGAGGACATCAACAACCGGTATAGGCCAATTCAAAAAGTTCTTTATTATAAAACAAAACTATTAATTCTAAACAAAGAAAAAAGGAATGAGGTGTGGAAATGTCATAATGTAAGGTGTATGTAGGGTGCATGGATGCGTGAATATGTGTGTGTAAACATGACTGAGTGGAAACTAAATAAACCAACAAAGGAACAAACGAAACAGGATCATACCTGGAGGAGCCGGGAGAGAGCGAGAGAGCAAGCCAAGCAAGAAGCCCCGACGAGGTTAGTGGTATTAGTATTAGTATTTATTGTTAAATACCCTGAGCCCAGGTGGCTCCAATCACACCAGCTCAAATCACTAACGACCCTCCTCTGCCTGCAGGAGGAACCGCCCCTGCACTGCAGAGGAGGAGCCGTGACAGAATGTTGTAGTGTGCCCCTGGCTATCCGTAAATAAAAAACAAATAATAAATGGTGCTGTCTGGTTTGCTTAATATAAGGAATTTGAAATGTATGCTTTTACTTTTACTTTTGATACTTCAGTATATTTAAAACCAAATGCTTTAGACTTTAACTTGAGTCATTTTCTGTCAAGGTATCTTTTCTTTGACAATTGGATACTTTTTCCAACACTGCGCACACACACACACACACACACACACACACACACACACACACACACACACACACACACACACACACACACACACACACACACACACACTTAAACACTCACCACATATGCTGTTGCTACTGTCTATTATCTATCCTTTACCCCTACCTACTGTATATGTACATATCTACCTCAATGTCCTCTTACTGGTACCTTACTGGTACCCCACGTATATCGGCAAGCTATCATTTCTCATTGTGTATTTATTCCTCATGTTAAATATTTTTTCATGATAATTTCTGCATTGTTGGGAATGGACTGAAAGTAAGCATTTCACTGTCAGTCTACACCTGTTGTTTACAGATAATTAAATTTTTATTTGAAATACCAAATCACACCTGAGGCCAGTGAAGTGGTTCTCAATGACTAGTGCCACAGTGGGACATATAGCCTTGTGGCTGGTGTAGCTAATGGTGGTTTGATGTTAGATGTGTGGGTGTAGAGAAGGGGTGGGGGTTACGTGGATGGTGATGCAGTGCAGTGGGGAATCTGCCTTTTCAGATCTTGTTTCTGTGCTTCCTGGTGTCCCATCCACCCCATCCCCTTTCCTCCCACCTCTGCTGTTCACACAGAGATGAGGCCTGCGTCAGCTGAGGCAGCGCTCACGCATTTCACAACAGATTAATTCAGCCCACCACAGCCCCTGCAGAGAACTGAGTAACGCTCTCCACGGCCCCTCTCCCTCTTCCCATCCTTCCCATTCCACAGCAGCACACACCCATAAAAAATGCTGTCTCCATCTTTTCAAGGCAATCCCACTCGCCCCTTCTTCCGTCTCCTCTGGTAGGAACAATCCCTGTGGCACATGGCACAACATCCCGATCCCACTCTGCAGCAAGAGGAGAATGGGATACATGTACTGTAGCTTGTACACATGGGGTGGGAGTGGGAATTAGATTTCCCATTCAAGACCATGTTCAAATCACCCGAGCGAAATAGGATTTGATGAGACAGGAGCTTAGTTTCACCACAGATAATTATTCATTTCGGTAACACTTGCCCACTTACTGTCACTGCAGTAAGCACAGTAAGCTTAATTTTTAAGAGTCTAATTAAAATAATACAAAAATCCCCATCAAAATTCGTCAGTTTAAACTAGAGATATCTGTTTTTTTGCTTGGGCTGTGTCTCAGTCCACCATATCCGCCTATGTCGGCCTTCATCTGTGCTGAAAAGTGGCAGAGGTACAGTGCTGTTTGTCAGACCAGGTGACATCCTGAAAATGTTTCTCCTCATGAAAACATCTGTAGCGTCCGAACAGTTTGGCCTACTTACTAATTTGACCACTCTACGGACCCCCGCAAGTGTCATGGGACTCATCTGAAGGTTACCCATACAAATGAATGGAAGTATGGAGGTAGTTTTGTGCCAACAAAAAAAGGGGTTATCTCAGATATAGGACAGACATTTCAAAACCTTATTCTTTATGATTTATTTTTGGACTGTCTTTTCTGCCCAAAGGCTTAGACTTTCTAGACGTTAAACATCATGCCCACGAGATCTATTGGGTATACACTGTTAAAATGTGCTTTGAAACACCAAAACCAGTGGCAACTGAGCTGCCACCAACCCGAAAGAAACAAAACCTTAACTTTGCTGGAGTATTGAAACACATCATCCCAAAATGTTTTGAACATGGTGGTGTAATACCACTTAATCAAGGGTTTTGAAACATTTTACATTTTAGTCATTTTGCAGACGCTCTTATCCAGAGCGACTTACAGTAGTGAATACATACATTTCATACATTTTTTTTTTCCTGTACTGGCCCCCCGTGGGAATCGAACCCACAACCCTGGCGTTGCAAACACCATGCTCTACCAACTGAGCTACAGGGAAGGCATCAGTTCAAAGGATTGAATGCTGAAGGTGCCTGACAAAGTAAGATACTTACACCTTGCCAAGGACCGGGAGCACTACTGGAAAAGGTTAAAAACAATATTTTGGTGTTTCAAACCCTGTCTAGTGCAGAACATTGATTTATGTACTTGAGTTTAACCCATTTTGGCAGGCATTTTTGAACACAGTGCTCAATCCACTTTACAGCAACCATTGCAGAAAAATGTATTTTCCTCTACCATTAAAAGTTAGACATTTGGGAATTGGTTGTTCTTATCATTGAACGTAATTTTGTCTGACGGTTTTGATATCACTTCATCATGATCCATTACACCTCATGGCAAGCTGCAACCTGTTGAACATCAATGTTAAGTGGATGGCCATATAAAACATATATTCATGAGAGGCCCATTAACAGTACCTAATAATACCTTATACTGTTAGAAAGCTCAGATATTCAGCTTTTTTGTAGTTATAATTTTCCTATGATTTGTATGTACCTTTTGCACTAGTATCCACTGCAATAGTAAATCGTATGATTTCGTAGATTTCATTTTCAAATGTAATATGCTATGAACAACCTATTTATGAAAAAATGGGGGAATAGGGCTTGACTTTTTGGTGGGATAATCTACATATACTCACAATCAACTTAAATATCTATTTTTTTTAAATATTAAAACATACAATCTAATAGTAGCAATACATGGATTTAACATCGATAGAAGAGACAGAAATAAATATGGGGGAGGTGTCGCTGTAAATGTTCAGAGACATATCCCTGTGAAACTCAGAGAGGATCTCATGCCAAAAGTTGTTGAAGTGTTGTAGCTACAGGTTCACCTGCCACATCTAAAGCCTATTATTTTGGTCTGCTGCTACAGTGGTTCCTCAATGAAAAGTTTAGAGCTTATGCCGCGACCATTTGTGGTAGATGGTGGCAGATTGTGGTAAATGTGTCATTCTGTCAATCAAGTTGTAGAAACATCTCACAGATGATCAATGGAAACAGGATGCACCTGAGCTCAATTTCAAGTCTCAAAGCAAAGGGTCTGAATAGTTATGTAAATAAGGTATCTGTTTTTATTTTTTATCAATTTGCAATAATTTCTAAAAGCCTGTTTTCGTACTGTCATTTTGGGGTATTGTGTGTAGATTGCTGAGGAATTTTTTTTTTTTTCAACAATTTTATAATAAGGCTGTAACGTAACTAAATGTGGAAAAAGTTCTGAATACTTTCCAAAGGCACTGCATATGTATTGAAGTAGTAAAAAGTATTGTCATGTTTCATGTTTTGTTTGGGCTCCAGGAAAGACAGCTGCTGCTTTCACAACAGCTAATGGGGATCCTAATAAAATAAGAGTATCCAGCAAAATAGAACAAAATAGCCAGCCAGGGCCGATTGAGCTCTGTTATGGTGGCCTCTAGTACATTCTAATGCCTTGATTCCATCTTAAATACAAAGCGAAAGCACTGAATAATATATCGAGTTTATTTCCCAGATTGGAAAAATGTGTTGTGGAATTGTGTACAAAGACGTGACTTAACAATTTAAGTCACTGAAAATGTATGAATTCAGTGCATTGTTAGTTGTTATGGATATTGTCTATGTCTAGGCCCACAGTGGTTCCTCAATTAAAAGTTTTGAGATTACTTAGAGGTCATTTGTGGTTTAGTACGTTACCCTGCGTCACTGTTTCATTGCTCCAGGCCACCGTAAGTGGGAGTTAGAGCACTGATTATGCTTTTGGGTCGCAAGGCCTAATGTGTCTCTACCTGACAATGAATGGGCGATATAAACCAAAAAGAAACTGATAATTGTGCACGACTTCAAAATTTAACTTCAAGGAACTGAATGATAAGGATGAAGAATGTGATTGAATTTAGAACAATAGTGTAAGAATTGCTATTCCTCTGTCCTGCACGCACACCTGAAAAAAGACACGTGTTTTTTGTTTCTACTTGGTCAGAAGAAGCTGTAACTGGACTGTAGCATATTTTTTACTAAAACTGTTGTTACACTAAGGTTTTTATTCTAAGAGAAACTAAAATGTTCAATTGTATTCCATGATATTCTTAAGATATGTGTTGACTGAATATGATCAAGGGATGTCTGCTAAATAATCATGTTGATGGCGCAGTCATATTGCCTCGGCACCTACATAAAGCTGAGTGACTCACTCATTCATGGCTTTGGATCAAAATAAATAAGTACCAACATTCTTTCTGATAGTCTTTAATAAAGAAATGTTTTAGTTATCCTGACCTGGATGCCATGTATTATAGTCTCTAAAAGGAAAAATATTATATCTTGCGCATGTCATTTTCCAGATTTGCCCTAATGAAAAATGCCCCTTAGATATTAATTTAGAATCCTCCAATCCTCTAAATGTAATTATTGGAGGAGGGCCAAATAGATTGCAAAATAGTTGAGAAGAGATTTTCGATGGCACATGGTTTATGAATTGACACGCAATTTTCCGTTCCTCCTGAAAGCGCTAACAGTCAAATGCATTCTTTCCGTCGCCCACACTTTAAACATTTGGATAATAAAGCATTTAAAGACTGACATTGGTTAATTTTATGCATTCATGAATTAAATCGCTTTAGGTTGCATGTTGCGGTTCATCTGATGAAGGTGCACATGAGCCTATTTATATAATGAATATAGATTCGGAGAGGGCAGAAATGATTAAATATTAGGGCATTAGACCTCTCACTAAAGGCGCTAGTCATAGAAATGTTATACTTAAATCCGAACTGGTTTTGCAGCACGCAGATTCCAGATTGCCTTTGCCGATCGCTCAACATCTTCAACCATCAGTGAGTCGATGGCTTGAATAGTCTTGCTGGAAATGGAATACCACAGTAGATGCTGTGTTTTTGGTTGATTGCCAGGCGGAATTGGCGGAGAGTCAGGCAGAGAGCGACCTGTTTAAATTAGACAGCAATTTTATTTGGAATGGCAAGCCAGA
The DNA here is from genome assembly GCF_901001165.1 of Salmo trutta. Classification (NCBI taxonomy): domain Eukaryota; kingdom Metazoa; phylum Chordata; class Actinopteri; order Salmoniformes; family Salmonidae; genus Salmo; species Salmo trutta. The sequence goes on from NC_042974.1 coordinate 24,555,768, forward strand.
AAAAATTAAAAGGGCCTATTGTCTCACCCCATATTCAAGAATGGCCTTTTTCCCTTTATTCAGATTACAACTGCTCACTTTCGGTTATTTGAAAATAAAATAATCTCCAAAATATTGTTATTTTTTAAACAATGACTTGAAAATGAGATCGTGAACTCCGCAAACAACATTTCCAGTCCGAGAATGATAATCGTAAATTACTGTAATTAATTAATCCACCCGTTACGGCCTATTAGCAGGACAATGGACTCTTGCCAAGAAGGAGGGTAGGGGGAGAATTGTATCATTACAGATGAATGTTTTCAGTTGATGCCAAACAAGTTCGATCGGGTTTAAATCAGGAGACCTTCATGTAGAGATGAAAAAGATATTTGTAGGTATACTGTAGGCCTACCGTAGGTGTTGTAGGTCTTTTATTTATTTATTTTTATTTAACCTATATTTTACTACATAAAGGGTTACTTACTCTGCTGACGTCTTGACTCAGTTTATGCCCTCATTTGCAATGCAAACCCGGGCAGCAGTGTGTTAGGACTGTAACCACCAGAGGACTTGAAAATGAGCTGGAACTGAGATCACCAAAACTAAAGATATTTTGGTTTCAGTGCATTGTCTTAATTTTTTTATATATAGCTGTCACGCCCTGACCTGAGAGAGCCTTTTTATGTCTCTATTTAGGTTTGGTCAGGGTGTGATTTGGGTGGGCATTCTATGTCCGTGTTTCTATGTTTGGGATTTCTTTGTTTCGGCCGGGTATGACTCTCAATCAGGAACAGCTGTATATCGTTGTTGCTGATTGGGAGTCATACTTAGGCAACCTGTTTTTCCTTTGGGTTTTGTGGGTAGATGTTTTCCGTATAGCTACTTTGCCTTATGGAACTGTGTAGTCGTTGTTTTGTAAGTGTTCACTTTTCTCAATATTAAAAAAGATGAGCATTCATATTCCCGCTGCGTTTTGGTCCTGTGTTCACGACGACCGTTACAATAGCCTATCAATGTGTAGGCATACTGTGTAATAAAATCGATAATTGTGTACTAAAAACGTGAATCTGTTTTTGCAGAGCATACAACCATGCCGACAACCATCCGTGGAGATCAGTGGACAAAGCGCTGGACGAGGGTCGCACCGAAAAAAACGCATGGTTCCACAGAATACCAACTGGGATGGATCCCGAGGCAAATGTGGCTTCTTCATCAACATCTTTATGCTTTCATTAATAAAATAATGATAAAAATACTCTCGCCAGCTTTGATCCATACCTGGGCCTGCAGGACGCAAAGTTCTTTGTTTGGCAGACAAATCATTGGGTCGAAACTACAGAACAGTACAAAACAAGAGAACATGCATGGTTAATGTTCTGAAAAAAAAACATGTATATATATTGGTCATGGCTCCCGGGAGGCGCAGTGGTCTAAGGCACTGCATCTCAGTGCAAGAGGCATCATTACAGTCCCTGGTTCGAATCCAGGCTGTATCACATCCAGCCGTGATCGGGAGTGCCATAGGGCGGTGCACAATTGGCCCAGCGTCATCTGGGTTTTGCCGGGGTTGAACAGTATGACGCAACTTTTACAGGAAGAACCACTGTACATGATCAGGAATGTTTTCTAAGTAAGAGAACATTAAACCTTTCTAACATTAAAACTGTGTTCTCTTGAGATGAAAGTCTTATACAGTTTTACTGCAATGGTGTTTGTTCTTCAAATTATGTATTTTATTAAAACAGAAATATGAATTAAATAGCCCATATTATCTTTAAAAATAAAATAAAGTGCTTTTCCAGGTTTCAGTTTTTCCATGTTTTTTTGCAGTTTCGCTCTCTAAATCACACTTTTTTTTAATAGTCCACAACAATGCTTAAAGGGATACTTTGGGATTATGGCAATGAGTCAGATAAACTCATGGATACCATTTTTATGTCTCCAGTATGAAGGAAGTTAGTGGAAGTTTCATGAGCCAATGCTAATTAGCGTTAGCGCAATGACTGTAAGTCTATGGTATCTAGTAGCAAGCTAGCAGGTACCATAGACTTACAGTTATTGCACTACCGCTAGATAGCAATTGCGCTAAAGCTAGTTAGCAATTTCCTTCAAACTGCAAGCAGAGACATAAGAATGGTATCCATGAGTTCATCTGACTCTGGGGAAGTAGATAAATGGCTTCGTTAACAAAATCCTGAAGTTTCCCTTTAAACCACATCAAGAGACCACTTTTGAGGTCTGGGAAAAATCTGAGAAATTTAGATTTTAGGTGTAGTTAACCTTTAATTCAAGACCGCGTTTGCAAAACAAAGAGTTTGCAAAACAAATACCCACTGGATTGATGCAAATAATAATTTTATCATTCTGTCAGATAAGCATCGGCTACTTTGAAGTTAACATTTAATTGAGAAGGTTTTTGGGGAAAACTTCCATCTACAACAATACTTTTTTCATTAGCATCATTGCTAACAGCGGGCACACTGCACACACACAGACAGGGGCATTCTAGTTGTCTCTTCAGAAAGTTATAGGAAATATGAATCACTGATGCTTTCTGTTCACATCTTATAATGAACTTTGGCAAATTAATTCATTTTCAAGACATTTAGTTGATTACCTACTAAGGTCAATACATTTTTGAATATTGTTGAATTCTGTTTTAATGCCTGGATTCCGTTAGGAGCGTAATTATCATCTTTGGACTAGAATGAGGCTCTCCACTACCTATTTTTCCTGCAGTGATGATTCACCATCTTCACCAAATGTTTTCATAATTTATCTGCAGATAATCAGCAAAAAGCCTAGGTAGCCTATGCAAATTAGGGAGCCAAATGAACAGCTCTCTCACCGATGTGATTCGGTAGGCTACACTGACTGACGAGACAAGAGTCATTCACTTTTAGAATCACTGTCTGGCAAGCCCCGACGTCTCCGGCCTAACAATGAGAGATTGTTCCAAAGCAGGGAAGGCATGCGATAAGCTTAAATCCAAAATTAGCCTATAGAAACAAATTTACATATTTTGGTCGAGAGTGAAACCTCTCACTGGCCTCTTCCTCTCTGCTGCATTTCCCTGTCATTGCTCACTTTGTGACTGACAGGTGTCTATCCTATCAATAGATCGCTAGAAGATGCATATCGTTCATTCTAGTGGGAGAGAGCTCGACGGAGGAGCAAATTGAAACTATTAAATGAAAAGTAATCTAGATAATATGAAGTGGAAAATGTAGCCCTCTGTAAACAGCTGATTAGCCGACAGCCAGCGCTAAAGGAAAACACTGAGACATGCAACCAGAATTCTCTTCACAATCCCTAAAGCCAAAAACGAATTCAAGGCAACGCACAGCTATATGCTGTATAGAGCATGGAACTCCCTGCCATCTTAAATCACTCATGCAAGCAGCTAAATTTGCTTAAAAAAAACAAACTAATACAACAGCACATTACACAATGCCTCTGACCTAAATACACTACATCACCAAAAGTATGTGGACACCTGCTCATCAAATATCTCATTCCAAAATCATGGGCATTAATATGGAGTTGGTCCCCCCTTTGATGCTATAACAGCCACCACTCTTCTGGGAAGGCTTTCCACTAAATGTTGGAACATTGCGGCGGGGACTTGCCACAAGAGCATTAGTGAGGTTGTGCACTGATGTTGGGCGATTAGGCCTGGCTTGCAGTCGACGTTCCAATTTATCCCAAAGGTGTTCGATGGAGTTGAGGTCAGGGCTCGCAGGCCAGTGAAATTCTTCCCCACCGATCTCGACAAACCATTTCTGTATGGACCTTGCCTTGTGCCCCGGGGGGCATTGTCATGATGAAGCAGGAAAGGACCTTCCCCAAACTGTTGCCACAAAGTTGGAAGCACAGAATTGTCTAGAATGTCATTGTATTCTCTAGCATTATGATTTCCCTTCACTGGAACTAAGGAGCCAAGCCTGAACCATGAAAAACAACCGCAGACCATTATTCCTCCTCCACCAAACTTTACACTTGCCACTATGCATCCACCAAACCTAGATTCGTCCATCAGACTGACAGATGGTGAAGCATAATTCATCACTCAAGAGAACGTGTTTCCACTGCTCCAGAGTCCAATGGCGACAAGCTTTACACCACTCTAGCCGACGCTTGGCATTGTGCATAGTGATCTCAAGCTTGTGTGCGGCTGCTCGGCCATTGAAACCCATTTCATGAAGCTCCTGACGAACAGTTCTAGTGCTGACGTTGCTTCCAGGGGCAGTTTGGAACTCGGTAGTGAGTTTTGTAACCGAGGACAGACGATTTTTACGCAGTACCCACTTCAGCACTCTAGGTTAGCTTGTGCGGCCTACCACTTAGCGGCTGAGCTGTTGTTACTCCTAGATGTTTCCACTTCACAATAACAGCACTTACAGTTTACCGGGGCAGCTCTAGAAGGGCAGAAATCTGATGAACTGACTTGTTGGAAAGGTGGCATCCTATGGCGGTGCCACGTTGAGCCACTGAGCTCTTCAGTAAGACCATTCTACTGTCAATGGTTGGCTATGGAGATTGCATGGCTGTGTGCTCAATTTTATACATCTGTTAGCAATGGGCTGACAGGTGTAAAGTATATATACAGTATATAGTGTATATAGTTCTGTAGTTGAGTAGAGTATGTAGCAGTGGAGGCTGCTGAGGGGAGGACGTCTCATAATAATGTCTGAAACGGAGCGAATGGAATGGCATCAAACCATGTGTTTGATGTATTTGATACCATTTCACTAATTCCACTCCAGCCATTACCAGGAGCCTGTCCTCTCCAATTAAGATGCCACCAACCTCCTGTGGTATGTAGTGATAGGTGTGCATGTGTGTGACTGGTAGACGCTGCTGGGTGTGAATGTTGTGTAGGGGAATGAAGATGGAAATGCAAGAGAAGTTGTTAAGGTGGAAACCATTAAGTTGAAACTTTAGAGGGAGGAAACTCCACACAATTCAAGGTTGCAGCATTCATGTCTGTTAACTGATCATGGTGGCTGAGGTGAAAGACTCAAAGACTAGCACAATAACTCATATAACCCTTCATGGGTGGTAGAGGTATAGTGCAACCCATTAACTATACCTCAGCTAACCCTTCGTGGGTCTTAGATTGTAACACATGACACTATATCTCATCTAACCTGTTAAGGGTGATAGACTGTAACAAGGCTCAATATTCAAGGCCTGTTTTTTGAATGTGTATTCATGAATGTTGCATTTTACCTAGTGAAACGCTTAGCAGGTGGTAACTGTAACAAAAAGCCTACAAGTTTAAGAGATGACAAGTTTACCCAGCAAACCCATTGCGGGTTGTAACTCTAAAAAGTCTATACTTTACCCCAGGATACCCATTACAGGCGGTAACTATAGAAACAAGGTAGCTTTATTACAGTCAGGGGAATTTAGCGAAACAAGGTTGCTATATTCACGTCAGGGGAATTTAGCAAAGTGCCAGCCTATTTGCAATGCACCTCCTTGTTATGGCATTTCACTTTTTGTTTTTGTGTGTTGTACTTGCATTCAGTAGTGTAAGAATATTTGAAGATAAATACACAACGCAGAGGACTGAAGGTCAAGAGGGAATTAATGATCAATGGAAATAGTTGTTTTTCTGTAGTGGGGAACTGAAGAGTAATGGGTCAGGGACACAGGAGGAATTTCAGTCCAGGACTCATGTGGCAAATTCTCATTGGTCCGAATTGTCTATGCACTGAGCCTGAAACGGAATACTTGTAATTTGGCCATTGGCCCAGTTTTATTGCAAGGAATTCTAATTGGTCAACCACAGGCTAGGGTTGGGTTATAAACTACATCCTGTCTCCTTGTTCAGAGGAGAAAACATTGAGGACAGGGAAGAATGAACATCTGCCATCTACTTCCCAGCATAACAACTATGACTTCTTCACTTTGAATAAATATACTTTTCTCCCACTGATTTGCTTTGGGGTCTGTGTTATTGGAAAATAACATTAACTGCTAACACTTTGTACCGTGAACCGGCTGAATTGGTCTTGACCAACAACAAGAAAAAACTCAACCCACTTCAGGGGAGTCAGCTCTTAATCTCCGGACTGCTAACATATTGCTGCTTGAGTCTAAACCGATATCATCTAAAATAACAAATCAGGTTAAAATAAGTGCATTCAATGAGTGATAGGTATATGTAATGTATAACGTGTCCTTTTGTTGAAGGTTAGTCCTTTGTTCTGTTAAAGGTTTTACCTCTTTGTAAAAGCCCTATCAGTTAAAATAAGCCATAGTTGATTAAGGGTGTGAAACCTTCTTGTTGCATAGAGGTGAGTTGCTAGTTTAGGAGCAATTTAGGGTAATGTAAGCCTTGTACAAGCTTTTGAAGTGAACACAAGTTTTTATGGGTAACCAGGCCCTACAGAAACAATATGTATTCTATAAGATAAGAGGTTAGAGTCCTCAATGGGTTTTAAAAATATATATTAAATAAATATATAAACATATAGATATATATACTGCTCAAAAAAATAAAGGGAACACTTAAACAACACAATGTAACTCCAAGTCAATCACACTTCTGTGAAATCACTGTCCACTTAGGAAGCAAAACTGATTGACAATACATTTCACATGCTGTTGTGCAAATGGAATAGACAACAGGTGGAAATTATAGGCAATTAGCAAGACACCCCCAATAAAGGAGTGGTTCTGCAGGTGGAGACCACAGACCACTTCTCAGTTCCTATGCTCCTGGCTGATGTTTTGGTCACTTTTGAATGCTGGCGGTGCTTTCACTCTAGTGGTAGCATGAGACGGAGTCTACAACCCACACAAGTGGCTCAGGTAGTGCAGCTCATTCAGGATGGCACATCAATGCGAGCTGTGGCAAGAAGGTTTGCTGTGTCTGTCAGCGTAGTGTCCAGAGCATGGAGGCGCTACCAGGAGACAGGCCAGTACATCAGGAGACGTGGAGGAGGCCGTAGGAGGGTAACAACCCAGCAGCAGGACCGCTACCTCCGCCTTTGTGCAAGGAGGAGCAGGAGGAGCACTGCTAGAGCCCTGCAAAATGACCTCCAGCAGGCCACAAATGTGCATGTGTCTGTTCAAACGGTCAGAAACAGACTCCATGAGGGTGGTATGAGGGCCCGACGTCCACAGGTGGGGGTTGTGCTTACAACCCAACACCGTGCAGGACGTTTGGCATTTGCCAGAGAACACCAAGATTGGCAAATTTGCCACTGGCGCCCTGTGCTCTTCACAGATGAAAGCAGGTTCACACTGAGCACGTGACAGACGTGACAGAGTCTAGAGACGCCGTGGAGAACGTTCTGCTCTCTGCAACATCCTCCAGCATGACCGGTTTGGCGGTGGGTCAGTCATGGTGTGGGGTGGCATTTCTTTGGGGGGCCGCACAGCCCTCCATGTGCTCGCCAGAGGTAGCCTGACTGCCATTAGGTACCGAGATGAGATCCTCAGACCCCTTGTGAGACCATATGCTGGTGCGGTTGGCCCTGGGTTCCTCCTAATGCAAGACAATGCTAGACCTCATGTGGCTGGAGTGTGTCAGCAGTTCCTGCAGGAGGAAGGCATTGATGCTATGGACTGGCCCGCCCGTTCCCCAGACCTGAATCCAATTGAGCACATCTGGGACATCATGTCTCGCTCCATCCACCAACGCCACGTTGCACCACAGACTGTCCAGGAGTTGGCGGATGCTTTAGTCCAGGTCTGGGAGGAGATCCCTCAGGAGACCATCCGCCACCTCATCAGGAGCATGCCCAGGCGTTGTAGAGAGGTCATACAGGCACGTGGAGGCCACACACACTACTGAGCCTCATTTTGACTTGTTTTAAGGACATTACATCAAAGTTGGATCAGCCTGTAGTGTGGTTTTCCACTTTAATTTTGAGTGTGACTCCAAATCCAGACCTCCAAGGGTTGATAAATTGGATTTCCATTGATTATTTTTGTGTGATTTTGTTGTCAGCACATTCAACTATGTAAAGAAAAAAGTATTTAATAAGATTATTTCTTTCATTCAGATCTAGGATGTGTTGTTTAAGTGTTCCCTTTATTTTTTTGAGCAGTGTATAATACATATTTTGAAGTTAATGTAATGTCATTTTTAAGTGAGAACCACTCTGGAAAAGGATGGGACAGCTGCAGTTCTTCATATCACTATCTATTGATATGAAGAACCATTCCAAAATAGAGAAGTGTATGCAAGAGATAATAAAGAAATATTCTGTCATAGTTGACAAAGACAGAATATGGAATCAGTCTGATATACAAAAAGCTTAGGGAAAAATACAGAGAATGTCTAACTCATTAACAAAGACACGATGGTCTTTAACTGTATTAGCCGATGTATGAAAACGAGATGAGAAATTCTTTCTTGATAATCATGATAGGACACTGCAGAGAGATACAGAGAGTTTTAGGGTTCTTGGTGAACAGATAAAACCTTAAAAGGCGAAATTCAACAATTACAGGAGGCAAGGGCGGCACACTTGGCCCCCACCTTTGTTCCCTCAACCTACCCTCAGGCTGAGTTGCGCAAGGCAGATTGGGTTTCAACCATCTGGGCAGCACTGCCTGGCTTTGAGTCAACAGATACTGACAGCAGTGACGAACAATGTCTTAGACCAACAAGAACACAGGCTGTTAAAGGGAGTAAAGACAAATCCCTGGTGACAGTAATCACACATAAATCAGCATCTCCAAAACAGTTGGATGAATGGTCAAAGACTTTGAAGCATCCACGAGACGTGGTTATGAAGACGTGGGATCATTTAAAGCGATATAAGAAACTCTACAATCTACATCCATATGATGGGTTACAGTTGTTAGCCTTTGTTTTGAACATCAGTGAACATGGTGTACTTGAAGAAAAGGTTTATAGAGCTGTTGGTGGTGAAGAGCAAGATGTGGCTGATGGATGGAGAGCCATACAGGTTTTCCTTAAGGGTCTGACCAAGGCAACCACCAATTGGGGAGAGATAACCAAAAGTGTCCAAAAACTGAAAGAGTCGTTTGTTGAATTCGAAGAAAGGTTTAGAGCAGAGGTGGTTAGATACAGTGGGTTTAAAAAAAAATCAAAATATTTCACCTTTATTTAACCAGGTAGGCTAGTTGAGAACAAGTTCTCATTTGCAACTGCAACCTGGCCAAGATAAAGCAAAGCAGTTCGACACATACAACAACACAGAGTTACACATGGAATAAACAAACACACAATCAATAATACAGTAGGAAAATCTATATACAGCATGTGCAAATGACGTAGGATAAGAGAGGTAAGGCAATAAATAGGCCATGGTGGCAAAGTAATTACAACATAGCAATTAAACACTGGAATGGTAGGATGTGCAGAGGATGAATGTGCAAGTTGAGATACTGGGGTGCAAAGGAGCAAGCTAAATAAATAAATAAATAGAGTATGGGGATGAGGTAGATTGGATGGGCTATTTACAGATGAGCTATGTACAGGTGCAGTGATCTGTGAGCTGCTCTGACAGCTGGTGTTTAAAGCTAGTGAGGGAGGTAAGAGTCTCCAGCTTCAGAATTTTTTCCAGTTCGTTCCAGTCATTGGCAGCAGAGAACTGGAAGGAGAGGCGGCCAAAGGAAGAATTGGCTTTGGGAATGACCAGTGAGACATACCTGCTGGAGAGCGTGCTACCGGTGGGTGCTGCTATGGTGACCAGTGAGCTGAGATAAGGCAGGGCTTTACCTAGTAGAGACTTGTAGATGACCTGGAGCCAGTGGGTTTGGCGACGAGTATGAAGCGAGGGCCAGCCAACGGGAGCATACAGGTCGCAGTGGTGGGTAGTATATGGGGCTTTGGTGACAAAACGGATGGCACTGTGATAGACTGCATCCAATTTGTTGAGTAGAGTGTTGGAGGCTATTTTGTAAATGACATCGCCGAAGTCAAGTATCGGTAGGATGGTCAGTTTTACGAGGGTATGTTTGGCAGCATGAGTAAAGGATGCTTTGTTGCGAAATAGGAAGTTGATTCTAGGTTTAATTTTGGATTTGAGATGTTTAATGTGAGTCTGGAAGGAGAGTTTACAGTCTAACCTGACACCTAGGTATTTGCAGTTGTCCACATATTCTAAGTCAGAACCGTCCAAAGTAGTGATGCTGGACAGGCGGGCAGGTGCGGGCAGCGATCGGTTGAAGAGCATGCATTTAGTTTTACTTGCATTTAAGAGCAGTTGGAGGCCACGGAAGGAGAGTTGTATAGCATTGAAGCTCATCTGGAGGTTAGTTAACACAGTGTCCAATGAAAATCCAGAGGTATACAGAATGGTGTCATCTGCGTAGAGGTGGATCAAAGAATCACCAGCAGCGAGAGCAACGTCATTGATGTATACAGAGAAGAGAGTCGGCCCGAGAATTGAACCTTGTGGCACCACCATAGAGACTGCCAGAGGTCCGGACAACAGGCTCTCCGATTTGACACACTGAACTCTATCGGAGAAGTAGTTGGTGAACCAAGCGAGGCAGTCATTTGAGAAACCAAGGCTGTTGAGTCTGCCGATAAGAATGTTGTGATTGACAGAGTCGAAAGCCTTAGCCAGGTCGATGAATACGGCTGCACAGTAATGTCTCTTATCGATGGCCGTTATGATATCATTTAGGACCTTGAGCATGGCTGAGGTGCACCCATGACCAGCTCTGAAACCAGATTGCATAGCGGAGAAGGTACGGTGAGATTCGAAATGGTCGGTAATCTGTTTGTTAACTTGGTTTTCAAAGACCTTAGAAAGGCAGGGTAGGATAGATATAGGTCTGTAGCAGTTTGGGTCTAGAGTGTCTCCCCCTTTGAAGAGGGGGATGACTGCGGCAGCTTTCCAATCTATGGGAATCTCAGACGATACGAAAGAGAGGTTGAAGAGGCTAGTAATAGGGGTTGCAACAATTTTGGCAGATCATTTTAGAAAGAGAGGGTTCAGATTGTCTATCCCGGCTAATTTGTAGGGGTCCAGATTTTGCAGCTCTTTCAGAACATCAGCTATCTGGATTTGGGTGAAGGAGAAGTGGGGGAGGTTTGGGTTGCTGTGGGGAGCGCAGGGCTGTTGCCTGCAAACAGGCTGAAGGAAAAACAGCTAATATCTACACAGACACAGAAAAATATGGAAAAACAGAGGATTCATGACATCACTGGGAGCTCCTGTGAAGATTGGACCAGAGGTGATGGCAATACTGAATGCTCTCCAGTTACCTGGACAAGTTGCGATTTTGAGAATGAAAGCAAATGGAAAAATATTTACAGACAGAGCTGCCAAGGCGGCTGCCAAGAGAACACCTCTGTCACCTAAACTGATTAGGAAATACACCTTGGATGCATTGCATACGTCTTATGTAGTATGTAGTATACGGGCAACACATAACAAAACCACAGGGTTGAGTCTGTTTGAGGTCATCACAGGTCGACCAATGTCACTACCAGGCATGTTAGATTTGAGAAAAGCAGAAGTACACTTTATGAGTGACACAATGCTTAACTATTGCATACAACTTTCTAATGCAATAGGGGAAGCAGACAAGTAAAAACAAGTAAAAGAGGCATGGGGAATAACTCCCGAGGGGGGACATGACATAGTGCCACAGTGGGTGATGGTAAAAAAATATATGTAACAGACACATTAAGGCCAAAATGGGAAGGTTCTTATCAAGTTTTGCTCATAACTAGGTCAGCAGTCCAGGGAAGTCCAGGGAAAATCACGATGGATATATGTCACTCATTGCAAGGTTGTCCATTTTGATGACAAAGGGGAGCCTGGAGAATAAAGAACTGATTGATTAGCAGTCGGGGGGGCAATCTCGAGTGAAGAAGCATAGTAAGATGATCAGAACCTGATAAGCTTCTATGTTGTACACCGCAGTCATCATATTAGGCATATCTAGGTGAAATATCAACTTTTTCCTGAAAATCAGGACATGCTTACTTAGGGAAATCCATGTGAAATATCAATTTCTCTTGAAACCAGGACATGTTAGTTTTTGTTTCCTTCGTTACAGGTTATGAGAATCTACTGTCTGAAGCTGCATAATTGATCATTTTTGGGGGATTCCTTATATCTTACTCATTGGTAGGAAAAAGTTTGGATGACTGTCGAATGTTAGGGACTATGATTATTGAATGTTCTCAATTCTATACATTTAAATGGCCAATTTGGATACAATCAATTACTTTAATTTCTCAGAGATCAAAATATCTTTCAACAAAATAATGTTTCAGGGATGCTAATCGTATCTGTTAATAACTTCAAAAATGACTTCAGAAGAATCTAAGATGATGGGTGTTGAAATCCTTTTTCTGGTGCTTTTTGAGGTGGAACGACCCTGTACCATTCTGACCTCTTCCCCAGCCCAAGGCTCAGTCAGAAGAGGCATTCATCCCCCAGCGACAGGCAATAAGGGAGTGCAGGTGAAACCATGTGTCATCAGTCATGTCCTCAATGTGCAGTTGTGATAGCTGGCTGCACACTGGATGCTTCACCTGTCTGGTCGGATTAAAACTCATGTTTTTTGTTTCTCCTGGGAGTATTCAATTTCCTACTGTGAAATGGGATTTGAGGAATGTCGTTGTTGCTCTCTTCTCTTACACAGAGATTACTCTCCTCCACTCTGTTGGGACTTTAGCAACGCTCTACATAGTAGAATAATAGTGAAGACATTGAAACTATGAAATAACACATATGGAATCATGAAGTCACCAAAAAAGTGTTCAACAAGTATTTTGGATTCTTCAAAGTAGCCACCCTTGCCTTGATGACATATTTGCACATATGTGGGAACGCCTTCAAGACTGTTGGAAAAGCATTCCAGGTCAAGCTGGTTGAGAGAATGCCAAGAGTATTCAAAGCTGTCATCAAGGCAAATGGTGGCTACTTTGAACAATCTCAAATATAAAATATATTTTGATTTGTTTAACATTTGTTTGGTTACTACATGATTCTCTATGTGTTATTTCAAAGCTTTGATGTCTACACTATTATTCTAGAATGTCGAAAATAGTAAAAATAAAGAAAAACCCTTGAATGAGTAGGCGTGTCCAAACTTCTACCTGGTACTGTATATAAATACAGTGCCTTATGAAAGTATTCAGACCCCTGGACTTTTTCCACATTTTGTTAAGTTACAGCCTTTTTATGAAATGGATTAAATAAACAAAAATACTCAGCAATCTACACACAATACCCCATACTGACAGAGCAAAAACTGTTTTTGAAATATTAGCAAGTTTATAAAAAATGTAAAACAGAAATATCTTATTTCCATAAGTATTCAGACCCTTTGCTATGAGACTCAAAATAGAGATCAGGTGCATCCTGTTTCCATTGATCATCCTTGAGATGTTTCTACAACTTTTGGAAAGGCACACACCTGTCTATATAAGGTCTCACAGTTGACAGTGCATGTCAGAGCAAAAACCAAGCCATGAGGTCGAAGGAATTGTCCGTAGAGCCCAGAGACAGGATTGTGTCGAGGCACAGATCTGGGGAAGGGTACCAAAACATTTCTGCAGCATTGAAGGTCCCCAAGAACACATTGGCCTCCATTATTCTTAAATGGAAGAAGTTTGGAACCACCAAGACTCTTCCTAGAGCTGGCCGCCCGGCCAAACTGAGAAATCGGGGGAGAAGAGCCTTGGTCAGGGAGGTGACCAAGAACCCAATGGTCACTCTGACAGAGCTCTAAGGTTCCTCTGTAGAGATGGAAGAACCTTCCAGAAGGACAACCATCTCTGCAGCACTCCACAAATCAGGCCTTTATGGTAGAGTGGCCATATGGTAGAGTGGCAAGACGGGAGCCACTCCTCAGTAAAAGGCACATGACAGCCTGCTTGGAGTTTGCCAAAAGGCACCTAAATGACTCTCAGACCATGAGAAACAAGATTCTCTGGTCTGGTGAAACCAAGATTGAACTCTTTGGCCTGAATGCCTAGCGTCACGTCTGGAGGAAACCTGGCACCAGTACTACGATAAAGCATGGTGGTGGCAGAATCATGCTGTTTGGATGTTTTTCAGGGGCATGGACTGGGAGACTAGTCACGATCGAGGCAAAGATGAACCAAGCGAAGTACAGAGAAATCCTTGATGAAAACCTGCTCCAGAACGGTCAGGACCTAAGACTGGGGCGAAGGTTCACCTTCCAACTGGACAATGACCCTAAGCACACAGCCAAGACAATGCAGCGGTGGCTTCGGGACAAGTCTCATAATGCCCTTGAGTGGCCCAGCCAGAGCCCGGACTTGAACCCGATCGAACATCTCTGGAGAAACCTGAAAATAGCTGTGCAGCAACGCTCTCCATCCAACCTGACAGAGCTTGAGTGGATCTGCAGAGAAGAATGGGAGAAGCTTCCCAAATATAGGTGTGCCAAGTTTATAGCGTCATACCAAAGAAGACTCAAGGCTGTAATCGCTGCCAAAGGTTCTTCAACAAAGTACTGAGTAAAGGGTCTGAATACTTATGTAAATATCATGTCTCCATTTGACATTTTTTATAAATTAGCCAAAATTGTAAAAAAAACTGTTTTTGCTTCGTCATTATGGAGTATTGCGTGTAGATTGATGCAAATGTTATTTTCTGGTGGATTGAACTGAAAATTGCAACCAACTTTCTATGACTTGTTTTAAAAATAGTCATATTTTAGAGATTATTTCATTTTCAAATAACTGAAAGTGAGCGATTGTAATCTGAATCAACGGAAAAAAGTCCTTTCTTGAACATGGGAGAGATTCGTACTAATTTGCTAGAAAACTAGTTTGGATTTAAGTATAACTTTTGTATGACTGACGCCTTTAATGAGAGGTCTAATGCTTTAATATTTAATCATTTCTGCCCTCCGAATTCATTTTCGGATCTGATTTTAACAACCAACATTTTGATGGAAATAATAAATAGATATGCAGATAGTGGACATCCTTGTTTTACTCCTCTTAACAGTTTAAAACTTTTTCAGAAGTAGCCGTTATTTACTATTTTACACCTAGGTTTACAATATATAACTTTACCCTATTTTATAAGAGATTCTCCAAAATTGAAATATTCCAGGCATTTATATATAAACTGCAGTCATACTTATCAAAAACCTTTTCAATGTCAGCTATGAATACCATGCCTTGTTTCCCAGATTTTTCATAGGGTTCTCTTGTTTCCAGTACTTGTCTTATATTATCTCCAATGTATTGTCCATGTAAAGAACCTGTCTGATTAGGATGAATAATATCCGACAGCACCTTTTTAATTCTATGCGATATACATTTTGCTAAAATCTTTGCATCACAACACTGAAGTGTAAGCGGCCTCCAATTTTTTAAATGGACTGGATCTTTATATTTACCACTTGAATCCCATTTTAGTAATAATGAAATCAGACTTTCTTGTTGAGTGTGATAATCTATCATTTATATAGGAGTGATTAAAACATGCTAATAAAGATCCTCTGAGTATATAAAAAAAAGGTTTGAAATAATGTACCTCCACTGCTATGTCATCCAGCCCTGGAGTCTTTCTTGACTAAGTTCCTCCAAATCTTTTAGTTTTTCCTCTAACTGAGCCTCTATGGTTCAGTTTTTATTGCTACCTATCTGTACTGTTAGTCCTTCTATTTCCTTTGACTATTTTTACCTAAATTGCTTTGTTTTAGTGATGAGTACTGAATTGGATGGCCTCTTTAGGCACATATGAAAGTGTCCCGTACAATAATCAAGATATTAAGTAGGTTCCATAAAATAAAATAATGACTCCAAACATTTTCTTTACATTTGACTTTCACATTAACTGGTTACAATATTGTAACCAAATGGTGGCCATCTCATCAATGAAAACATTTCCAGGCTCTTTAGTATCACATTACTTATGCAGATATCATTTAAGAGTCAGTGCTAGCAGTAAACATACAATCATGAAAAAAAGAAAACATTACCTGGAATGACATTCACTCTCACGGGTGGCCAAAAATAACAACCGGAAAGCCACACCCCAATAGGCCACACCTCAAACTCTTCTGATAGGCTGCCGCGCATGAGGTGTTGAATGCATTCAATGAAAAAAAAATCACATTGATCTGTCAAATTCGTTATTTGATTACAGACAAATGTAATAGAATAAGTTGAATGAACTAAAGCGTAATTTGTTATCATACGAATCAGAAAAAGCTACAGTGCCGTCCCACATTTTACAGTGTACTGTATACCCTGAACTTATTCTCTAAATGTGCACCTTCAGCTGTTTAACCTAACTTAGCAAAAAGTTAAAGTTAATGAAAAGTGGAAGTTCTTGAATAAGATATTAGAAATAACTAACTTTTAATATATTCATATAAGTCAGCATAAAATCAGTACCAGATAATGCATGGGTATTCTTTGGCGGCCATGTATTTCATGTGCAGAGTGTGCAACCTTTACGTAATTGGCATTTATTGGATCAATCTCTGTCTACCTGCACATGAAATACATTGCCAACAAATAATACCATTGGAATCTCCAATGCCAAAACAATTTATAGTATACATATTTCTGATATACCGCCCAGCCAGCAAACACCATGGGGACTTTCTGACTTGATTTTCAGTAAAAGAGACATTCAAGCCTACTGTATGTGTGTGTGCTTGTGTGTGTGCGTGTGTGTGTGTGTGTGTGTGTGGTTGGCTTGTTGATTGTATGGGGAGAGATACAGGGAGTCTTGTCAATGGGATTTTCCAACCCATTAGCCATAGCTAATTAAGCTGAAGTAGTGCTAACTTGGCAGCCAGAACTGTCATAGCCGACAAACTCTACAATGACTTACAATGACACAAGGTACTTATTATTGGAGCCAAAGCACAGAGGGAGAATCTGGCCATTAATTCATGAGCAATAAAGATAAAACACCAGGTGTCAAACCTAGGTGTCATTTTAGTCATTTTATTTTTTTTTATCACACATTAGAAACGTGACAAAAATAGCTTGAGGAACATTGCCAAGGTGTGGCCGTTTCTATCTAAGGCTGAGAGAGAGACTCATCCATGCTTTCCTTACAAGCAGGCTTGACTACTGTAATGCTCTCCTGTCTGGTCTACCCAAGAAAGCTGTTGTTCAACTGCAAAACATACAGAATGCTGCAGCACGGGTACTGACCAAGATCAGACGGAGAGCACACATTACACCGGTTTTAAAGTTTCTGCACTGGATTAATTTTAAGATTATTTTATTGTTTTTTTTAAATCAATCTACGATTGTGCACACCAATACATATCAGACATGCTTTTGAGTTATGTATCCAGTAGGTCCCTCAGTTTGTCTGGCACTGGCCTTTTAACTATCCCAAAGCCTAGGACCAACAGGCATGGAGAGGCAGCCTTTAGTTACCATGCCCACTGCCTCAGGAATAGCCTGCCAGAGAACCTGACTGGGGCTGAAACTGTGGACATATTTAAAAGAGATCTTAAAACACACCTTTTTAGCTTTACTTTTCCTCAGAGTGCTTTTTTAATCTTTCTGTTTTTATTGTTATTAAATATGGTATAGTAAATATTTCCGGTTTTAAATTCATAGTTTTTTAAATGTTTTTTTTCTGTTAAGCACATTGCGTTACATTCATGTATGAAATGTGCTATATAAATAAAGCTTGATTTGATTTGATCCATGCATGAAAGCTGTTATGTTTGTAATGCAATATGTATACATTATAATAGTGCCTCTCCTGAGCAATTGTTCACTGGTCAAGTTAATAAACTACTACATACTGTAAGAGTGAAGTTGTGAAAAGTCAATAAATTGTCGATACTAGCCTTGTGTGCATAAACACAACAAGCTACTGTAGGAGAGACTGCGGTATGTTGAGCCATTTTTTACATTCAGCGTCAGTACTTCAAGGTAAATATAGTATTCCTTCTAACAAATAAATCTATATATATTTCAGGATGTTGTGTATCCCTGGAAATAATAAAAATTCATGTAAACATATGTCACGTTCGTCGTAAGGATGGGACCAAAACGCAGCGGAAATGTGTATGCTCATCTTCTTTATTACGAAGAAAACCAAAACAAACACTTAATACAAAACAATGACAAAAACAGTCCTGTGAGGCACACAGCTACACACGGAACAACTACCCACAAAAACCCATGGAAAAACACCCCAACTAAATAGGACCTTCAATTAGAGGCAATGAGGAACAGCTGCCTCCAATTGAAGGTCAACCCAATAAACTAAACATAGAAATAGAAAAACTAGAACGAACATAGAAATATACTAACATAGAACATTAACCAAAAAAACGAAACACCCCCTGCCACGTCCTGACCAAACTACAATAACAAATAACCCCTTTACCGGTCAGGACGTGACAACATAACAGTTTTGAAAACGTAGCTTGTTCCAAAAAAGCGGTCTCTTGGCACAACTTACGTATGGGGTAATTTGAGCATAGAGACAGGCTAATTTGAGTCGCCTTGAGTAAGTGGGTGATGGTGCTGGTAGGTCAAAGTTGAATTAATGAAATGGGGGGTGTGGTATTGTATGCCTACATTCACATATAGATCCCGTTGTTCAATATCACTTTTCCATTTCTTGACCAGTTGTCTGGGACAGGGATGTTGTTTCGATGTGCCAATTCGTAGGCAAGTTCTCTGTATTTGAGGCTACTAAGCCCATGAAACTGGTCCGTGAGATTCTTGATATGCACTGTACAGCAAGCTCAGACTCCATGTCATCAGATAATACCTTGTGTGCCTCTGCTGCTCTATCATAGCACAGCTACATATTCGTTTTCTTTTTGTCATCCCTTGCTGCTGCTCAAATGGACTTCTTCCCTTCTCTCATTTCTTTGGCTGCTCTCTCAAGAACTTCAAGGGAGGCTAGAACTGCTTGTTGTTACGTTTTACAGCATGATTATGTCGGCTCTGTAACAATAAAAATGTACTATCTTGAGTTCATATGCATGACACAAAAATACTATGAATATTATGCATAAAACTGACTAAATGTAATTATAATTTATAAGGGGTATCGTGGCCCTTAGTGGTGGCTACTGAGGGAAGGACGGCTCATAATAGTGCCTGGAATGGAGTGAATGGAAGCATATTAAACACATAAAAACCATGTGTTTGATACCATTCCATTTAATCCATTCCGGCCATTATTATGAGCCGTCCTCCCCTCAGCAGCCTCCACTGGTGGCTGTTGGCTCAACTTACCCCAAGGCAAACATTTTGAATATATTATCCCACACAGCTACAAGGATCAGCATACTTCCCAGTGGGCACAGACATCATTTCAATGTCTAGTTTTGATTTACATTTGGTTGAGCTGTCAACTAATGTGAATTCAACGTGAAATTGACCAAAAATGTTACCCTGTCATTCGATTTAGTTTTAAAAGTTGGGTGAAAAAAAAGACAAAATTCCCTTATGTTGATTACATTTTGCAAATATTATCAGTTTTGCACGTTGATTCCAACGTCATCACATAGAATTGTTTGGTTGAAATGACGAGGCAACAACGTTGATTCGACCAGTTGATTCCTCCTTCTGAGAATGCGTCATCTAATGCGCAATTACATTGATTCCCACCATTCGTTCATTTTGGTACAGCGCGTCCCCTCAGCTGATTATCAGCTGTTGTCTCAAAAGGACACATGAATCCATTGCTCACATTTATATGGGTGCTCATAGCCTAGCCACAGCTCGGAGATGTGTGCGAAGCCTCCTTAATGTGTTCAGCTGGGGATGACTAGATGCTGTGTAGGCAGGGAGAGAGTAGAGAGCCCCATGCTTCAATCCTCTCCTCTTCCAGACAATGACCAAAATAATGTTAGATGCAATAATGCAATTCCCACAGAGTGCAAACAGTGGTGCCAATTTTAATGCCTCTTGTTCCGAGGAAAGGAAGTAATTGACAGGAAGATTCTCGACACGTCATAGGCCATTCCAGAAGCCATTGAAGGCATGGCAGACACAACTCGACAACCTCAAGAAAAATCTCAAGACAGGACTCGTCCATTAAAGACACAGATATAGGATCTTAATTTGATCACTCTTTTGTTGCTGAGAAGGTTCCTGCATCGCAGGAAATGCAAATGAGCTTCGTGATATAGAAAGATAAAAAATAGGACAGTGCTCTGGTGAATAAACTTAAACTAACATATTTGTATTGTCGTACAAACGTTTTGGGTATGAGCCCTTCTTTAGCGTGCATAGGAGGCAATGGCAATCAATGTCACAACAACAATATAGGCCACACACAGGTGGGCATAATTATAGATTCTCAAAGTCAGTATTGGCCCAATCAAGAGATCCTAGCAGAGGGAGCAGTGGGGGAAATATTACTATTATATTTACATAAATTCACTGAAAATCCACAATAACAAACATATTAACATTATTGCACTTTTCATGTAACCTACTTTTGGCCAGCTAACAGCCTAACCACCGATTGAGTAACACTATGGATTAAACGTTCAAATCCTGTTATTATTTTGCTGTGACAATATAGGTCAAATAAAGATCCTACACCTGTATGCTTTTAATTGTTGTATTATGTCTGCTTTATTCACACAGTACTCCAATTATGCCTAGGAATCTTAGGGACACAAGATATGGAATTCACAGGAAGCCAAGCTTTTAAGTAGGAATGGCTCCTAAGCCACCCTTCGTGCACTGCTTCCTAAATCTGGTCTGGCCAAGTGTGTCTCTTCAAAAAGGTCTGGAATTTAGAATATTGGTTCAGCCACTGTAAGTAAATGGGAAGTGTGTGTTTGTTTTGTTCTTTTTTAGATGGATGCATTTCAGTCCAGATTGGTTCAGTAAATAAACATTTTGTGTTTCCTTGGGAGCAGCAGAGCCTGAGGAGGATATGAGGGGAAGCGAGATGGCCAGTGGCTTTGGCAATATGGGAGGTGGCTCAAGGAAGGAGCAGGATACAGAGGAGGGAAGTGCTTGTTAGAATCTGAGGTTAGAATCTGCATGCCCCTGGTTTTTCCAGGCTGGTCTAATTGCTGATGCATAATTGCTGATGCTTTTCTGAAAATGGGTTTTCTTCAGCAAAATAAACATATTAAAGGGACAATCATTTATTTTTGGATTGTGGCATAGAGCTGGATCTGCAAAATAGATAACCTGCGATGTGAACTTATCTCAACAGAAAACGACTTTAGTGATCTGAAAACATCTGATTTTGGAGTATTAAATGTACCTTAAAATATAAGCAAAAGATCTAAAACAGAATCATCAAATAGAGATTTTTCTGAACACAGCCTATAATTACTCTTTACAGACTTTCCATCCCATTAGTGCATTAATTTACTTGTTGAGGGGAAATGGTTAACCATCTAGATAAAGGCACTCAATATGATAACTACTTTGGTTTCTTCCACAATACTGGATGAGACAGAACTACAGGAATGTTAATGAAAGCCTGTACCAAAATTAAAGATAAACAAACAACGTTGTCTTCCTGGCAATATGGAAACAACTGTGACATGGTAGGCCTGCACACCTGAAATTGGACAAATTAGGGAAGTACCTTTCACTATGTCTAGCAGACAGGGTTATACATAGGTTTATTCGCAAATGGAAACCAAAGCAACACTTCTGAGGGCATTCAATTGGAGTACTTAGTAATGTGTATCAATGTTGTGCTCACAATAAAATAATGGCAGATATTTCTCCTTTTTTGTTATACTTTGCTGTTCAACTCCAGAAGTTAGGATATCTAGGATTGTAAAGGGTTCTATAGTGGGCTACAGTAGTAATAGTTGTATAGTACAATAGAGTGGGCATTTAACATTGTTCATCCTGCAATTGGAAAATAGTGTTTGCTGTTTGTAAAAAAAAAGAAGTACATCAGAGCACAGCCATTAACAATCCTATTTGCAAGTGTCTTAGCCTAGGACAAGTGTTGGGAAGGAGGATCAAGTATCAGTAACCAATGATCTGGGATTACCAATAGCTGTCTCACGGAGATAGGATATCTAAAAACACCCTAATTATGGGTGTAAAATAAGATTAAGATCACTTTATACCACAGCATTGTTGAATACTCATTTCTAATTGGCTTGAAGGGCATTCTAGAATTAAAACCAGATAACAGGACAGTTTTAAAAGATATCGGGACAAACGCAAATGCAGATACTTTGTAGCTAGTTAGCTAGCTAGCAAGCAAGGGACACAGAATATACAACTGGGATGCATTCTTAAAGTGAAACTAACAGCGTTTTAACTACTTTGCGGATATAAAACAAACAGACAATCATAATATCAGTAAAAAATATACAATTCCCAGTTTATGGTTCAAAGTCTTCATAAGAGGTTTTAAAAATAGGTTATATTTGACTCAAAATGACATAATGTACAGTAAGGCATTGTTGGCAGAATAGACGGATGCAGTTCAATGCATGATTCATTTAATTCACCAATAACTTTCTTGGTAGTCCAGAAAAATATTGCTATCAGGTTGTAAATCACAGCCAGCCTTCTACATTGTTTGCTGCCTCCATTCGGGATGCCCTGTTTCAGTTTCAATGACTAAATATTTTGGACAAAAACTGACTAATGTGACTAATTAACTGCTGCCAGGGCAGCAGCTACTCTTCCTGGGGTCCAGCAACATTAAGACAGTTATATATAATAAAAAATATTAAATGACATTACAATTCATAACACTATTCACAACATATTAAGTGTGAGCCCTCAGGCCACTAGCCTACTACCACATATCTACAATACAAAATCCATGTGTATGTGTATTTACGATGAAAAGAAAATCATTAAAGTAATTGGCAATATCTGTGGGTGTAACTAAGGATGGGAATGTTATTCCAATCAAACTAGCAAGGGCAATGATCACAAGTCAGTCATAACATGACTAATAAGCTAAGGTATCTATTTATGTAGCAAGAAATGTGAATCGCTTTGCTAGCTATGCTGAACTTGAACTTGAAGTTGTTATTCAGTTAGCATTTCTCTTGCGTTTGCACATTCACTCTTCCTATCTACTCCAATTTCAGAACACTCTCGTCTGAGTGTACCAGAGCACAGAATAACTGATGAATTTATGAACGCGCAACACCCACTGAATATGACCAGTGTCAGTAAGCGTAGGCAAAGAAAGTAATAGTTAGTCACGAATGCTCCAGATAACATTTAAACAGCCTAACCATCTCTGCTAGGGCGAGTAAAATGGTCATAGTGAGGTGTTCTCTCATTCAGTCTAGAAGCAGCTAACTAGTAAGCTAGACAACTTTAGCCAGTTAGCTTGGGTGCTTGGTTGGGACAAGCGTGCATTGGCAGGCAAGCTGCAGAAGGACGAGTAGGCTACTATTCCCCATCGTTCAGTGCAATTTTGATGGCCAACTAGTTGAAAAAGTTTAAGTGGGTTTATCTAATGTTCCCTCGTTAGATTTTAGCTCACCTCGCTCTGGCTAGCATTCATTTTTGATCTTGTTGTTGATGTGCATAACTGAGGGAGAGAGAGCCAACCTTTTCATGGTTGTTTGATCAATAGGACTGTAAAGTTCCCAAATGTAAGAGGACTCCCATGGTGTTTACATATTTGCAGATATCCATTCAGGTGTATTTTGCGTTCTAATGATCTAAAGTTGCGCTGTTGCTACTGGCTGTAAACACACAGTCCAGTTCAAAGTGAATGATGGCAGGCCCGTTTGGCAAATGGCTTATTTGCATAAAGGCCTACTGAATTGTCCAAATGCACTGCCGATTTCCCACTCTATATTGCTAAATCATTTCCACAAATGCCTTAGTATACGTCATCCCCAAACATTCTAAGAACTTATAAAAACGTAAGAAGGACCATATCTAAGTCCTTGCTTGACAGATAAAAAAAGTTTTATATTCTTCCGGCTGGTGTATATGAACAGATTACAATAAGATGTCATGTTGATAAAATGCCATTAGCTCCATTTTAAATATAGAATTAATCGATCGAATGACTGGGTCGCATCTCTAGCAACCAAAAGATGAGAAGGTATGAACTAGCTTATATTTCTACTGGTAAATCTCTGCTTTAGTATTGTTTTATTTGGTAACAACTCCGCCTCATTCAGCTGCGTTGTCCATTATTTCCAATCGAAATTTGACTTCCGCTTTTAACCCAACCCCTCCAAAAGACACACATACATATACAGGTTTTTGGATAGATGCGGGGTACTGCCACACTGGGCGCCCGGGGAGCAGTTTCTTGTGGAGGGTTGTGCAGGCAATGGCATCTAGAATTTGATGCCATCAACACTCCAGTTGCCAGCTCAGTTCCTGACAGATTTTTCCTGTCGGACCCGGAATTTCAACTGGCAACCCTCCGGTTACTAAGCGCTAGGCTACCTACTGCCCCATGTAGCACATATGCTTCTGTAATGTATCTTCTGAAAGACATTAGTGTTGAAGATTGCAGCTAATTCCAGTTTAGAATGACTTTGAGAGATCTAAAGCGCATTAAAGGAGGCTAAAGTCCCCAAATAAGATGAAAAGATTTGTTCTGGCGTGATATCCCTTAAACCTTTTACTGCAGTGGGCTAAATCAGGGTCACATTGAGTGTTTCTTGGTAGTCTTAAACAAATATACTTTGAAACAAAAGTATACACCTCACACACATGGTTATGGGCTTACAAAAAAGCAGACACCTGTACTATTTCAGATATGGAATTGAAATGTATTTACTTTTGAGTTTGCATCCCAATATTACACTTCATATACATCACAGAAGACTGAAATATACCAAAAACATTTGACATAGAAATAATGTTTATTATTATGAAATCATTACAAAACTTAATAACATTCCACCCATAAGGCCACTAGGTCATTTGACTGCAGGAAAGGGCAAGCATTATACTTCCCACACAATTAACATATTAATGCGAGCCAGATCCATGACTCCCACTGTGCAGAGGATTTGCTGTGGGACTTGGTATGACTTAGTATCACCGCCTCGTATGGCAACTGCTCGGCATCCGACCATAAGGGTAGTGGGTAGTGCATATAGCCCTGTACATCACTGGGGCCAAGCTTCCTGCCATCCAGGACCTATATACTAGACGATGTGAGAGGAAGGCCCAAAAAATGGTCAAAGACTTCAGTCACCCATGTCATAGACTGTTCTCTCTGCCACCGCACGGGGCACCAAGCCTAGGTCCAAAAGGCTCCTTAACAGCTTCTATCCCCAAGCCATAAGACTGATGAACAATTAATCAAATGGCCAACCTGGACTATTTGCATTGTCACCCCCCCCCCCCCCCATTTCATGGTAAGGCCTACACCTGTTGTATTCGGCGCATGTGACAAATACATTTGATTTTATTTTATTTGGTGGAACTCAAAAACTCTGGTACTGTAGTAGTAGAGACTAGGGTGTGCTCAGTGCATGGGCAACCTAACCTTAGCATGGGAATGCTCCAACAACTCAGCGGTGGTTCATTTGACTAATATTTCCATTTCTTACTGCCTCTGTTACATTCAGTCAGAATCAGACCGGGCTAAAGCATCACCAAATCTATTGGGATGTTTATCGCTGCACAACATACTCTGTTGTGGAAAACAAAGTGTTTAAAAATATGGTGAAAGTGCTTGAGCCACGCTACAAAATCTCCACTTCAGTGTGAAAATCATGCCAGATCTTTATAAACAGGAAAATTGTAAAATTGTTGACAAATTTTCCAAGGCATCCTCTGTTGCCCTCACCACAGACGGGTGGACCTCCAGGGCAATGGAAAGCTACGTGACTGTGACTGCTCACTACACTACAGAGGAGTGGACCTCCATAGTAATAGAAAGCTACGTGACTGTGACTGCTCACTACACCACAGAGGAGTGGACCTCCAGGGTAACAGAAAGCTACGTGACTGTGACGGTTCACTACACCACAGAGGAGTGGACCTCCAGGGTAACAGAAAGCTACGTGACTGCTCACTACACCACAGAGGAGTGGACCTCCAGGGTAACAGAAAGCTACGTGACTGCTCACTACACCACAGAGGAGTGGACCTCCAGGGTAACAGAAAGCTACGTGACTGTGACTGCTCACTACACCACAGAGGAGTGGACCTCCAGGGTAACAGAAAGCTACGTGACTGTGACTGTTCACTACACCACAGAGGAGTGGACCTCCAGGGTAACAGAAAGCTACGTGACTGTGACTGCTCACTACACCACAGAGGAGTGGACCTCCAGGGTAACAGAAAGCTACGTGACTGTGACTGCTCACTACACCACAGAGGAGTGGGAGATGTGAAGTCCGGTGCTACAGATGAGAGTCACACAGGCACAAATCTGGCGCAGAGTGGAAGCTACAGAGGCCCAATAGCAATATCCCAATCACCACAGATAATGCCAAGAACCAAGTAAATACAGTGATAGAAGCTGTACTGGGGCCACAGATAGCTTGCTTTGCACATGTGATCAATTTAGCATCCCAAAGGGGAATCTCAGTGAACCAGATAGACCGTCTCCTTAGATCAGGAAGGTGGATTACTTTTTCCACCAAAGCACAACAGCCTCTCATGTGCTTAAGACCAAGCAAGAAATGTTACAGCTACTGACCCACAAGCTCATACACCATGTCACAACAAGATGGAACTCCACTTATGTCATGTTGGAGCGCCATCTTGAGCAGCAGGCAGCTGTATACTCTACACTGACAGACAAGACCCTGGGAAAAAATAAAGACATCATCACCTTGTCTGATGATGATGTGAAAGTGGCAGAGAAGGTCCTCCAGGTGCTCAAACCCCTCAAAACGGTTACAACCCTATTGAGCACTGAAACTGCACTGTCTGTGTCCATGATCCTACCTCTGAAAACAAGGATTCTACAATCCATGACCCCAAGTGAGGAAGACAGCACCATCACTAGAGATGTCAAGGCTGCCATTAGAGAGGACCTGAACCCCAGATACCCCCCTAATGTACAGGACTACCTTCATAGATCTACTGCACTGGATCCAAGGTTCAAGTCCCTGTCTCACCTAGACCCTGCCCTACATCGGAGGACATACAGTAATCTCACCACTGAGATTGTGGCCACTGAAGAGGTAAACAAATAAATAAGAGTGAATTACTTAAACAATAAATATACTGCAGTCTAATCTTAGTCTATGCTATTTCTATTAGAATCATCAATTTTTGATTTGGAATAATAAAGGCTCTTATTAAGTGTTATTGCCACAATCATAGTTCTATGAAATATGAAAATAAATTATGAGTTAGTTTAACAGATCAAGTCATTTTTTCTGCAGGGTCAAGCCACAGAGCCGACAGGAGCAGACTCAGAGGCATCTCCTCCACAAAATAATTTGGAAATGAAGGAGAGACCTTTGGGGAGACCTTTGCGAGCAAGGACACAGGCAAGACGTTTGCCAACACCATCAAAGAAGAGGTGACATCCTACAAGGCAGCAAGCGGCATTCCAGTGGATGGTGGTCCACTGGCATGGTGGAAAAGCAATGAGTGTAAATGCCCTCACATTGCCACGGTGTCAAGATGCTACCTGGCTGTGCCTGGCACTTCAGCTCCTGGCGAGAGGGTGTTCTCCACAGCAGGGGACATAGTGACTGCAAAGAGGTCTACCCTCTCCCCAGACAATGTAGACATCCTCATCTTTTAGAAAAATAATTTGAAGTTATAAGCTCAGGTCTGCTTTGCTTTCTTTCTTTTTTTACTTTTCTTTGAGGATGTGGACACAGGTTATTTTTTCATTCACTATTGTTCAAAGGAAGAAGGTATCATACCTCATATTGCACTTTAATTTAACAATCGAGTATTGCATATATTATTTTAATATTTTATTTAAACATTGAAAAGTTCCTTGCTTTAAGTGTTCTTTAAGTAATAAATGGAAAGCAAAGTTATATTTGATCCGAAAAATGATCCGATCCATGACTCAAAACCGTGATCCTATCCGAACCGTGAGTTTTGTGATCCGTTGCGCCACTAGTTATTTATAATAAAAGTGACTCCAAAATGACCCAATACATTTTATTGGGCACAAAATAATCGGAAACACAACCAAAACTAACTGCATATGCATCCAACAAGTTTGTAGAGTCACAAGCTTGATGTAGTCATTGCATGCTAGGAATATAGGACCAAATACTAAACTTTAGACAATTTTATTTATAAGAATCTTTAGGGGTGTCAATGATTTTGGCCCCTACCTTGTTGAGAAAAAATATTTTGTCTGGTGCATTATTGTTTGAGCGATGGAGAGAGAAAGATAACTGCAGATTTAAGGTGAATTTATTTAAATCCCAGGGCTCATTTGAGTTTCAGGAAAATTCTCAGCGACAACAGAGTGGTCAAATTAAGATATCACATCTGTTAATGGACAAAGACTCCCATGTGGGATGGGACACTGTGGACCAAAGCATCTGTACCCAAAGCAGATAGCACTCGACACCAGGCCTTCCTGCTGTTAATCTCCGAAGGATGGTGGCCGGAGCTACTGTGCCATGGACTTTTTTATGGCAGAATAAGGTACCCGGGGGGTTGGACTTATCTAAGTTGTGCACGGAGAATATTATGCCTGCTAAAAAAATTACTGGCAAGAAGAGGATGAGTTCCTGTCACGGTAAGGGTCAAATATGCACCACAACATCCCATCAATCTCTCTGCGTGACTCCTGAAGGGCACAGTGCTTAGTGCATGTGGTGCTGATTGCTGCATCACTGGTGCCACACAGCAGCACTGTGGCACCAGTGGCAGTGTCCATTTGAATTTCAAAACTTCTGTAGAGAATTCCAATGCTTCTGAGTGATGCATGGGGAGTTGTTATTGAGTATTGATGTGCCTCAACAAAACAACCAATGGAGAATTGCTTTATCTCTCTCGCTCTCTCTCACACATGCAATTGGTCACACACACGCACACACACACAAACACACAGAAAATACGGTAACACTTTACTTGACACTCAGTGTCATAACACGTTATGGTCATAACCATGTCATAATATGTCATAAAAGCTGACATAACTTGTCATAACCTGTCATAATATGATCAGAACACAGTCATTACTCATATTTACACCTGTTGTGACATACAGTATATTGCATTATTTATGGCTGGTTATGACACCTACATAAGAGTGTCACAATCTTTTCAACAACAACAAAACAGGTGCACAGACACAAAACAGGAGACAACTACCCACAAATCCCATTACAAAAACACCCCTATACATAGGACCTTCAATCAGAAGCAACGAGGAGCAGCTGCTTCCAATTGAAGGTCAACCTCATAAACTAAACATAGAAATAGAAAGACTAGAACTAACATAGAAATACACTTACATAGAACATAGACCAAAAAACCCCGGCACACATAAAACAAACACCCCTCTTACATAAGCACATAGCCCAACAAACCCCGAACCACATAATACAAACACCCCCTGCCATGTCCTGACCAAACTACAATAACAAATAACCCCTTTACTGGTCAGGACGTGACAATTATGACCTTCCTGTGTCACTTTACTTGGACTAAGAGAATACACTTTATGACACTGTCCAGAAGCATTATGAGTCATAATTCATATCAAATCAAATTGTATTGTTCACTTACATGTGATTAGCAGATGTTATTGCGGGTGTAGCGAAATGCTTGTGCTTTTAGCTCCGACAGTGCAGTAATATCTAACAAGTAATATCTAACAAATTACACAACATATACCCAATACACACACATCTAAGTAGGAATGAATTAAGACTATATATATATGGACGAGCGATGTCAGAGCAGAACGGACTAAGATACTGTCACACCCTGATCTGTTTCACCTGTCTTTGTGAATGTCTCCACCCCCCTCCAGGTCTTGCCCATCTTCCCCATTATCCCCTGTGTATTTATACCTATGTTCTCTGTTTGTCTGTTGCCAGTTCGTCTTGTTTGTCAAGTTAACCAGTGTTTTTGTGTCTCAGCTCCTGCTTCTCCCAGACTCTCTTTTTCTCGCCCTCCTGGTTTTGACCCTTGCCTGTCCTAACTCTGAGCCCGCCTACCTGACCACTCTGCCTGCCCCTGACCCTGAGCCTGCCGACTGGTACCTTTGCCCCACCTCTGGATTTTTTACCTCTGCCTACCCCGACCTGTCTATTGCCTGCCCCTGTTGGATTATTAAACCATTGTTAATTCGACGTTATCTGCATCTGGGTCTTACCTTCATACCTGATAGATACAGTAGAATAGTATAGAAAAAACAGTGTATACATATGAGATAAGTAATGCAAGATATGTAAGCAATATTAAGTGAATGAGATAACGTAGAAAAGTATAGAAAACAGTATATACACATGAGATGAGTAATGCTAGATATGTAAACATTAAGTGACTAAGATACCGTAGAATAGTATAGAACACAGTATATACATATGAGATGAGTAATGCAAGATATTTAAACATTATTAAGTGACTAAGATACCATTGAATAGTATAGAATACAGTATATACAGTGGCAAGAAAAAGTATGTGAACCCTTTGGAATTACCTGGATTTCTGCATAAATTGGTCATAAAATTTGATCTGATCTTCATCTAAGTCACAACAATAGACAAACATAGTGTGCTTAAACTAATAACACACTAATTATTGTATTTTTATTGTTATTTTGAATACATCATTTAAACATTCAGTGTAGGTTGGAAAAAGTATGTGAACCACTAGGCTAATGACTTTTCCAAAAGCTAATTGGAGTCAGGAGTCAGCTAACCTGGAGTCCAATCAATGAGACGAGATTGGAGATGTTGGTTAGAGCTGCCTTGCCACATAAAAAACACCCACAAAATTTTTGTTTGCTATTCACAAGAATCATTGCCTGATGTGAACTATGCCACGAACAAAAGATATCTCAGAAGAACTAAGATTAAGAATTGTTGACTTGCATAAAGCTGGAAAGGGTTACAAAAGTATCTCTAAAAGCCTTGATGTTCATCAGTCCACGGTAAGACAAATTGTCTGTAAATGGAGAACAGTTCAGCACTGTTGCTACTCTCCCTAGAAGTGGCCGTCCTCCTACAAAGATGACTGCAAGAGCACAGCGCAGAATGCTCAATGAGGTTAAGAAGAATCCTAGTGTCAGCTAAAGACTTACAGAAATCATTGGAACATGCTAGCATCTCTGTCTACGATACGTAAAACACTAAACAAGAATGGTGTTCATGGGAGGACACCACCGAAAATGCCACTGCTCTCCAAAAAAAACACAACTGCACGTCTGAAGTTTGCAAAAGTGCACCTGGATGCTCCACAGCGCTACTGGTAAAATATTCTGTGGACAGATGAAACTACAGTTGAGTTGTTTGGAAGGAACAAACAGCACTATGTGTGGAGAAAAAAAGGCACAGTACACCAACATCAAAACCTCATCCCATCTGCAAAGTATGGTGGCGGGAGCATCGTGGTTTGGTGCTGCTTTGCGGCCTCAGGGCCTGGACAGCTTGCTATCATCGATGGAAAAATGAATTCCCAAGTTTATCAAGACATTTTGCAGGTGAATGTTAGGCTATCTGTCTGCCAACTGAAGCTCAACAGAAGTTGGGTGATACAATAGGTCAATGACCCAAAACACAGAAGTAAATCAACAACAGAATGGCTTCAACAGAAGAAAATACATCTTCTGTGGCCCAGTCAGAGTCCCGATTGACCTCAAGAGAACAGTTCACACCAGACATCCCAAGAATATTGCTGAACTGAAACAGTTTTGTAAGGAGGAATGGTCCAAAATTCCTCCTGACCGTTGTGCAGGTCTGATCCGCAACTACAGAAAACGTTTGGTTGAGGTTATTGCTGCCAAAGGAGGGTCAACCAGTTATTAAATCCAAGGGTTCACATACTTTTTTCATCCTGCACTGTGAATGTTTACACGGTGTGTTCAATAAAGACATGAAAACGTATGATTGTTTGTGTGTTATTAGTTTAGGCAGACTGTGCTTGCCTATTGTTATGACCTAGATGAAGATCAGATCAAATTTTATGACCAATTTATGGAGAAATCAGGTATTTCCAAAGGGTTCACATACTTTTTCTTGACACTGTACATATGAGATGAGTAATGCCAGATATGTAAACATTATTGAAGTGACTAGTGTTCCATTCCTTAAAGTGGCCAGTGATTCCTAGTCTATGTCTATAGGCAGCAGCCTCTAATGTGCTAGTGATGGCTGGTTAACAGTCTGATGGCCTTGAGATAGAAGCTGTTTTTCAGTCTCTGTCCCAGATTTGATGCACCTGTACTGACCTCGCCTTCTGGATGATAAAAGGGTGAACAGGCAATGGCTCGGGTGGTTGATGTCCTTGATGATCTTTTTGGCCTTCCTCTGATATCAGGTGCTGTAGGTGTCCTGGAGGGCCAGTAGTTTGCCCCCAGTAATGTGTTGGGCAGACCGCAACATCCTCTGGAGAGCCTTGCCGTACCAGGCGGTGATACAGCCCGACAGGATGCTTTCAATTGTGCATCTGTAAAAATTTGTGAGGATTTTAGGTGACAAGCCAAATTTCTTTAGCCTCCTGAGGTTTAAGAGGCTCTGTTGCGCCTTCTTCACCACACTGTCTGTGTGGGTGGTCCATTTCAGTTTGTCAGTGATGTGTACACCAAGGAACTTGAATCTTTCCACCTTTTCCACTGCGGTCCCGTTGATGTAGATATGGGGGTGCACCCTCTGCTGTTTCCTGAAGTCCACGATCATCATCATTTATGACCATCATAATTATATAAGCCACATAGGCCTATCACGTACATGCCCTTATATCAGTCATCAGTAAAAAAAAAGGTGTCTTGTCCTGCTCCGGAAATCTGCTCCTGCATTCATCCTAGTCATCAGCAACAGAGCATTGGGGTAGGTGCATGTCTGACATCAATGTGTACGCAATTACAATGATAATTTAATATGGTCAATTTAAAAAATATATATTTAACATAAACATACTGTTGACACGTAGGCTATGGTGTAATGGAATGTTTTGACTTGTGTGGTAGGTTTTGTGGGTTTTCACACTCTTATGTAGGTGTCATAACCAGCCATGAAATAACTACCGCAGTAGCTTTTGTGGGATTTTACACTCTTATGTAGGTGTCATAACCAGCCATACAATAACGCAATACATGTCAAAATAGGTCTAAATATATGTGTCATGACAGTGTAATGACCATATTATAACAGGTTATGACAAATCATGTCAGCTGTTATTGCATGGTTATGACGCTGTGTGTCAAGTAAAGTGTTACCAAAAATCCTTTACACTGGACCCAGCAACACCTCATTTTACCATTGTCTGAAAACAGTTTTAACAATGTCTCATACTGTCATCTGACTGTATATTCAGCATCTGTACATAGTAACCACAGGTCCTACACAGTCACTGTAACTATTCTACTGTAACTTATCTTAATTACCTGCTAATGAGGAGCATGATGAACACTCTTCCTCCAGAGCGGAGAACAGCCATCATTGCTGGAGGTGTGGAGGCGTCTGGTGAAGTCTATCTGAAAAAAGAGAAAACTCAACCCCTA
Source organism: Salmo trutta (assembly GCF_901001165.1). Lineage (NCBI taxonomy): Eukaryota > Metazoa > Chordata > Actinopteri > Salmoniformes > Salmonidae > Salmo > Salmo trutta. The sequence goes on from NC_042974.1 coordinate 24,589,238, forward strand.
AATATAGGTACACTCAGGCGTTTGTGCATGTTCAATGCCTGCAGTACTTCACATATGGTCATCGACTGAATAATATTTAGTTCAGATCTAGTGAAAAGGACTCTTTTCAGGTGCTTCTGTGCTGTTTTTGTACACTGTACAGTCAGGTTCCAAAATATTGGAACCCTTGATAAAGGAGAAAAAAAGCCTGTATAAAATAAATAACAAATACTGAGGTATATTGTATACTCCCAAAAAATTATATTATTTTATACTAATACAATTGCTCAGAGAAATAGATTTTGTTTAAAACCTCTTAAATGTAACTAAATGTAATCGAAGAAATAAATCATTCCAGAAATAAATCATTTATCATGAGAGGGCCATAAACAATAACTAGTAATGCTACATGCTGCAAAAAAGGCTAAAATCTTACCTTTCAAAAAATTTTACTTTCTGGTAAAATGAATTCTACATTACAGAGGTGAAATCACTTTTGAGGACACAAGCTCAAGTGCACATCCCAAATATGATAAAAAATATACAAATATATGATGCATTTCCTACTCAACAAAACTGAATGAATTAAGCTTGAAATGACTTTGATTTTTTCTAAATCAATTTATAAAACTACTTACTATAACATTTCACCTTCCTTATAACTGTAAAATACATATTTGTATATTTAGTGTTTGAGAAAGTGTCACGGTTGTCGAAAGGAGCGGACCAAAGTGCAGCGTGGTTGTAGTTCCACATTTTATTAAATCCGTGAAACTTTGCAATACACAAATAACTGAATAAACAAAACAACAAACCGTGACGCAGAGAGAAACAAACACTACTCAAAATATAATCACCCACAAAACTCAGGAAGAAAACCCCCTACTAAATATGATCTCCAATTAGAGACAACGAGGACCAGCTGCCTCCAATTGGAGATCACCCCAAACAAGCCAACATAGAAATACAAAAACTAGAACCTAAGAACACATAAATAGAAAACATAGAAAAACACCCCCTGTCACGCCCTGACCTACTCTACCATAGAAAATAACATCTTACTATGGTCAGGACGTGACAGAAAGCATGCATATGCTTCTGTTTTTCGACGCCAAACCCACCACTGGTGTGCGTGGCCAAAGAGCTCTATTTTCATGTAATTTGACCAAAACACTTGTTCCAATCCAAGTGCCATTTATCAAACTCCAGGACGTATTATTGTCAGATGACATGAAAATGAGCTCTTTGGCCATGCATACCTGTTGTGGATTTGGCATAGAAAAATGGAAGTATATGCAGAAAAGTACCTCATACCTACTATAAAATATGGTGGTGGATATTTGATGTTATAGGGCTATTCTGCTTCCACTGATCATGGGGCTGAGGTTAAGGTCAACGGCATCATGAACTTTGCCAAGTACGAGGACATTTTAGCCAAAAACCTGGTTGCCTCTGCAAGAAGGCTGACACTTGGCCACAAGTGGATCTTCCAGCAAGACAATTAACCAAATCCACAAAGAAATTGTTAAATGAGCACAAAATCAAGATTTGCAAAGGCCATCAAATCAAATTTTATTTGTCACATGTGCCGAATACAACAGGTGTAGAACTTACAGTGAAATGCTTACATACAAGCCCTAAACCAACAAAGTTAGAGATAAGAATAACAAATAATTAAAGAGCACCAGTAAATAACAATAGCGGGGCTATATACAGGGGGTACTGTTATAGAGTCAATGTGCGGGGGCACCGGTGTCGAGGTAATTGAGGTAATATGTACATGTAGGTAGAGTTTAAAGAGATTATGTATTGTAGCAGCAGTGTATTGGGGGGTGGGGGGGGGGATAGCCATTTCATTAGCTGTTCAGTAGTCTTATGGCTTGAGGTTAGAAGCTGTTTAGAAGCCTCTTGGAGCTAGACTTGGCACTCCAGTACCGCTTGCCGTGCGGTAGCAGAGAGAACAGTTTAAGTTTAAGGTGGCTGGATTCTTTGACAATTTTTAGGGCCTTCCTCTGACACCAACTGGTATAGAGGTCCTGGGTGGCAGGAAGCTTGGCCCCAGTGATGTACTGGGCTGTACGACTACCCTCTGTAGTGCCTTGTGGTCAGAGGCCGAGCAGTTGCCATACCAGGCAGTGATGCAACCTGTCAGGATGCTCTCGATGGTGCAGCTGTAAAACCTTTTAAGGATCTGAGGACACATGCCAAATCTTTTTAGTCTCCTGAGGGGGAACAGGTTTTGTCGTGCCCTCTTCACGACTGTCTTGGTGTGCTTGGAACATGTTCGTTTGTTGGTGATGTGGACGCTACGGAATTTGAAGTTCTCAACCAGCTCCATTACAGCCCCATCGATGAGAATGGGGGTGTGCTCAGGTCATCCTTTTCCTGTAGTCCACAATAATCTCCTTAGTCTTGATCACGTTGAGGGATAGGTTGTTGTCCTTGCACCACACTGTTAGGTCTCTGACCTCCTCCCTATAGGCTGTCTCATCATTGTCGATGATCAGGCCTACCGCTGTTGTGTCATCAGCAAACTTCATGATGGTGTTGGAGTCGTGCCTGTCCATGCAGTCATGAGTGAACAGGGAGTACAGGAGGGGACTGAGCACACACCCCTGAGGAGCCCCTGTGTTGAGGATCAGCGTGGCAGATGTGTTGTTACCTACCCTTACCACCTGGGGGCGGCCCGTCAGGAAGTCCAGGATCCAGTTGCAGAGGGAGGTGTTTAGTCCCAGGATCCTTAGCTTAATGATTAGTTTTGAGGGCACTATGGTGTTGAACACTGAGCTGTAGTCAATGAATAGCATTCTCACATATGTGTTAATTTTGTCCAGGTGGGAAAGGGCAGTGTGGAGTGCAATAGAGATTACATCATCTGTGGATCTGTTGGTGCGGTATGCAAATTAGAGTGGGTCTAGGATTTCTGGCATAATGATGTTGATGTGAGCCATGACCAGCCTTTCAAAGCACTTCATGGCTACAGACGTGAGTGCTACGAGTCTGTAGTCATTTAGGCAGGTTGCCTCCGTGTTCTTGGGCACAGGGACTATGGTGGTCTGCTTGAAACATGTTGGTATTACAGACTCAATCAGGGACATGTTGAAAATGTCAGTGAAGACACCTGCCAGTTGGTCAGCACATGCCCGGAGCACACGTCCTGGTAATCCGTCTGGCCCCGCAGCTTTGTGAATGTTGACCTGTTTAAAGGTCTTACTCACGTCGGCTACAGAGAGCATGATCACACAGTCATCCGGAACAGCTGATGCTCTCATGCATGCCTCAGTGTTGCTTGCCTCGAAGCGAGCAAGTGATTTAGCTCGTCTGGGATATTGTCCCTAGCGGAAGACGAGGAAAAATGTGACATTTCCAGCTACGTGATCAAGCTGATATCGGGAGAGCTTGTGTGGATGTATCACCGGAGGATCTGGAGTGATGCCATCAGATCGGTGTGAAACAGAAAAACGCTAAATACCCTCGCCAGGTCATCTTTAAGATCTGTGTGAACTATTATCTCAAAGTCAACATTCTGAAAACACAGCATATGGTTCTCGAACACTTAAAGAGATTGTTAGCAGATGTGGTTTTCTTGCAAGTTACATAAAAAAAATAGAAATTGAATATTTAAAGAGGAGCAGAGTTGGAGAGGCCTATGTTGCCACCTATTGTGTTGACAGCAGAGGCGTATGGATCCTGATCAATAAGAATACACAATTTTCCCTTCTATCCAAACAGAAGGCTATTTTCTAATGTTGAATTGTACCTTACATGGTGAGAAATACACATTGATTTCATTGTATATCCCACCAGGGGCAAATCTGGTGATTTTAGATAGAATTTGAGCTATATTGGATCAAATCCAGACTGGAATTATTATTTTCAGCAGGTGACCTAAATCATACATTGAGAGACATAGTAATAGAAAAGACACATTTAGGGACCCTCCAAAGAGGCTGAAAAATGTAATCTCAACAAATAATTTACAGGACACCTAGAGATTACTATTCCTATTACTATTCCTTTATTCTCAAAGTAAGAAAACCTATTCAAGAATTGACTACATCGGATCATTCTATCATGCTTAATCACACACTCTGAAAATAGACGTAGCGACAGAATTTAGAGAATGAACAGAGCACCTCTTCTGTGCCCAAAACGTATTAAATACCTAAACGAAAAAATAAAAACCTTTACCATTAAAAATATAGACATAGAGGTTAGAGAAAAGCCGACCCCAGACATAACTTGGGATACCTTTAAGGCGTACATTAGGGGAATGATAATCTCTTACTCTGCAAAAGTTCAATCTGAATTAGAAATTCAAATGAATAAATACAAATCACTATCTTAGAAAAAGCTAATTAAAAATGTTTACAAGGTGAAGAAGAAATGAATAGGAATACATTATTTTCCTTTTGAAGAGAGACAACTACAGGTTAAACTCAAATAAAGCATGCTACTTAATGGTGTTATGTTCTTATTTTTCAGTAAATAACCCACGGACACTAGAGAAGCTTTAACCAAGTTTAATTCTTCCCAAAGGTTCTGTACAGCTGTAATCAGACAGCAAAACATTTCTCTCCATCACAGTTATATACATCCTACTTAAGACACTCCCTCTCTCCAATCCTTACAGTTTATGCCCAACAGGAAGAAGGTAACCAGATACTAAACCCTGATTACTCCCTTAAGGGGAACTGACCTCACCCCTCACATCCTGACCTCAACCCCTCCTTCACCTAATCCGCAGATATCCATCTGTCTTCCCTATATCAACACGTCGCTCTCTTCTCCTCCGTCAAACGCATTCCAAAGCCTTCTGGCTTCCTACAGAGAACCCTTAACTTCTGACATAAAACCCATTCTCTTCCACTCTTTCTATTCAAGGCTTCTTCTCTTTCATTTATTTAATATCTCAATGTTCAAAGTTTATCAGATTCCAAAATGGCAAATAAACCTGGCAAATATCTCGCAACTCTCACAAAATGAACACATGTTAAACCAGTTTCTACAGTGCCTTCAGAAAGTATTCAGACCCGTTGACTTTTTCCTCATTTTGTTATGTTAAAGCCTTATACTAAAATTTATTAAATTGTTTTGTTTCCTCATCAATCTTCACACAATACCCAATAATGACAAAGCAAAAACAGGTTTTTAGAAATGTTTGCAAATTTTTATTTGAAAAACAACTGAAATATCACATTTAGAGTTGAAGTTGGAAGTTTACATACACTTAGGTTGGAGTCATGAAAACTCGTTTTTCAACCACCACAAATGTCTTGTTAACAAACTATAGTTTTGGCAAGTCGGTTAGGATATCTACTTTGTGCATGATACAAGTAATTTTTCCAACAATTGTTTATAGACAGATTATTTCACTGTATCACAATTCCAGTGGGTCAGTTGACTGTGCCTTGAAACTGTCATGGCTTTAGAAGCTCTGATAGGCCTTCAAACTCAGTTTCTCTTTGCTTGACATCATGGGAAAATCAAAAGAAATCAGCCAAGACCTCAGAAAATAAATTGTAGACCTCCACAAGTCTGGTTCATCCTTGGGAGCAATTTCCAAACGGCAGGAACCACGTTCATCTGTACAAACAATAGTACGCAACTATAAACACCATGGGACCACGCAGCCGTCATACCGCTCAGGAAGGAGACGTGTTCTGTCTCCTAGAGATGAACGTACTTTGGTGCAAAAAGTGCAAATCAATCCCAGAACAACAACAAAAGACCTTGTGAAGATGCTGGACGAAACAGGTACAAAAGTATCTATATCCACAGTAAAACAAGTCCTATATCGACATAACCTGAAAGGCCACTCAGTAAGGAAGAAGCCACTGCTCCAAAAGCGCCATAAAAATGCCGGACTACGGTTTGCAACTGCACATGGGGACAAAGATCGTACTTTTTGGAGAAATATCCTCTGGTCTGATGAAACAAAAATAGAACTGTTTGGTCATAATGACCATCGTTATGTGTGGAGAAAAAAGGGGGAGGCTTGCAAGCCGAAGAACACCATCCCAACCGTGAAGCACAGGGGTGGCAGCATCATGTTGTGGGGGTGCTTTGCTGCAGGAGGGACTGGTGCACTTCACAAAATAGATGGCATCATGAGGCGGGACAATTATGTGGATATATTGAAGCAACATCTCAAGACATCAGTCAGGAAGTTAAAGCCTGGTCGCAAATGGGTCTTCCAAATGGACAATGACCCCAAGCATACTTCCAAAGTTGTGGGAAAATGGCTTAAGGACAACAAAGTCAAGGTATTGGAGTGGCCATCACAAAGCCCTGACCTCAATTCTATAGAAAATTTGTGGGCAGAACTAAAAAGTGTGTGCGAGCAAGGAGGCCTACAAACCTGACTCAGTTACACCAGCTCTGTCAGGAGGAATGGGCCAAAATTCACCCAACTTATTGTGGGAAGCTTGTGGGAGTCTACCCAAAACGTTTGACCCAAGTTAAACAATTTAAAGGCAATGCAACCAAATACTAATTGAGTGTATGTAAACTTCTGACCCACTGGGAATGTGATGAAAGAAATAAAAGCTGAAATAAATCATTCTCTCTACTATTATTCTGACATTTCACATTCTTAAAATAAAGTGGTCATCCTAACTGACCTAAGACAGGGAATTTTTACTAGGATTAATGTCAGGAATTGTGAAAGACTGAGTTTAAATGTATTTGGCTAAGGTGTATGTAAACTTCCGACTTCAACAGTACATAAGTATTCTGAACCTTTACTCAGTACTTTGTTGAAGCACCTTTGGCAGCTTTTTTCAGGTCTCTCCAGAGATGTTCAATTGGATTCCAGTCCGTGCTCTGGCTGGGCCACTCAAGGACATTCAGAGGCTTGTCCCGAAGCCACTCCTGCGTTGTATTTGCTGTGTGCTTAAGGTCATTGTCCTGTTGAAAGGTGAACCTTCACCCCAGTCTGAGGTCCTGAGTGCTCTGGGGGAGGTTTTCATCAAGGATCTCTCTGTACTTTGCTCCATTCATCTTTGCCTCAATCCTGACTAGTCTCCCAGTACCTGCCATTGAAAAAATCCTCACAGCATGATGCTGCCACCACCATGCTTCACCGTAGGGATGGTGCCAGGTTTCCTCCAGATGTGACACTTGGAATTCAGGCCAAGAGTTCAATCTTGGTTTTATCAGACCAGAGAATCTTGTTTCTCATGAGTCTTTAGGTGACTTTTGACAAACTCCAATATGCCTTTTACTTAGGAGTGGCTTTCGTCTGGCCACTCTACCATAGAGGCCTGATTGGTGGAGTGCTGCAGAGATGGTTGCCCTTCTGGAATGTTCTCCCATTTCCACAGAGGAACTTTAGAGCTCGTTCAGAGTGGCCATCGGGTTCTTGGTCACCTCCCTGACAAAGGTCCTTCTTCCCCGATTGGTCAGTTTGGCCGGGTGGTCAGCTCTAGGAAGAGTCTTGGTGGTTCCAAACTTCTTCCATTTAAGAATGATGGAGGCCACTGTGTTCTTGGGGACCTTCAATGCTGCAGAAATGACCGGAAAATAAATAGTAGATACTGTTAAAATATTTGCACAGAGAAAAGCACCAGGAATGGATGGCTTTCCCAAAGAATTCTATTCAACATTTTGGGACAAAGTAGCGCCCCTATTCACACAAAGGACAACACAAGTCACTCAATTCAGTACTTCCTAATTCCATGCATCAAACAGTTACTTCAGTTATAAAATCATAAAAATCTGTAGAGCACTACTGATTATAGACCCATAAGTTTAATAAATTGTGACAATAAAAGAATAACAAAGCTTATAAGAAATAGAATGGAAGAAATCTTACCAGACTTCATACATATCAATCAAACAGGGTTAATTAAATAATGCAATAAAATGCAAATTAATTACTTAAAAATCATACAATGTGATTTTCTGGATTTATTAAATAATGCAATAAAATGCAAATGAATTACTTAAAAATCATACAATGTGATTTTCTGGATTTTTGTTTTAGATTCCGTCTCTCACAGTTGAAGTGTACCTATGATAAAAATTACATAGGTACACCTCTTCATGCTTTGTAAGTAGGAAAACCCGCAAAATCGGCAGTGTATCAAACACTTGTTCTCCCCACTGTAACTCACCGGCTTTACTAGCATTACGACCAGGAATACGACTTTCCCCGAATCGGAACCTTTGTTCTTACCCCACACGGCAATTGAACTGATTCCAGAGGCTGTTCCAAAACACCGCCGGCGGAAAATAAGTACTCGGAGTGGACATTTAGTCTCGCTAATGTTCAGTCTCGGGATATTAAAGTTGAAGAGCTCAGGGCGAGGATTTCCTTCCAGAGAGGTATCAGGGATTGTAGCATACTCTGTTTCACGGAAACATGGCTCTCTCAGGATATACTGAGAGAGCCAAAATAATTGTATTCATATAAAATGATTGTAATTTCTTTTTTTAAATGGACCATACAATATAGCATTGTATTTCTCTTATTTATTTTATACTGTCTTTTTTGCTAATCTTTATCAAGGGAGCCAATAATTTTGGAACATACTGTACATCATCCAGATTTACCCATTTGGCTTGTTCTGTTCAGTTATCTTAACTTTTTCGCATACAGTGAAGTCTAGCATATCTTTGGCTGGAAGTCCTCCCCCCAACAACCAACTCACTAGGCTACTAACATGACCCCAGGGCATCCTTTCAACTGCATATTCACCTCACAATAATTACTTTGATGAAACTTCTACTCCAGCAGAAAGCATTCGGCTTAGATAAACCTTCCCCCTTTTTATATGTCTGTATTGCCTCCCTTGCCTTATCCAAGTACACTCCCTTAAAATGAAAGCAGACAGAAAATCTGTGCAGAGTCCCAAATGGCTTAATCACCAAGTTCCATGTGCTGCAGGCAGCAGGCTAAGCAGACATGCCATTTGAGGTAATACTGAGGGTTAACGACTGCCATCCCCGGCAGGCAGATTTGGAGATGGACACATCCTCCCCTTAGTTTGTTAATTTGGAGTTAAAAGAGTGATTCTAATTTAGGATTTTGAAATTACTTTACATTTATAGCTGTTAGGTGAAAAGGAATGTAGCTGCAATATGACCTGATACCATTGACTGCAGTGTTACCTAGCAATGCTTAGTGACAGGAATTAGCTCTCTCTTTACTGGATGTCATTAATAATCAAATGCATTGTGTTATTATAATCACTGTACAGAAACTGGATTGGATAAACCAACAAGATTACCTAACTGATTTTAATCCCTATTGTTGAAAACCTAATGGGGCGTTGCACGAAATGGGTGCCTTTTGTTTTCCTTTGATATCTTAAGTAGAAATTATGCACCAATATTGCATTTTATATTAAATGAAGTGCACTTTAATATATTACCCCTTTTTCTCTCCAATTTCGTGATATACAATTGGTAGTTACAGTCTTGCTCCATCGCTGCAACTCCCGTATGGACTCGGGAGAAGCGAAGGTTGAGAGCCATGCGTCCTGCGAAACACGACCCTGCCAAGCTGCACTGCTTCTTGCGTCCTTAACCTGTTGGGGACCCTTTTGAGATAGGATCCCGTTAACGGGATTGCTTGACAAGATAGCATGGCGCGAAATTCAAAACAGCAAAAATCGAATAATTTCAATTTCTCAAACATACGACTATTTTACACCATTTTAAAGATACACTTCTCCTTGATGTAACCACATTGTCCGATTTCAAAAAGGCTTTACAGCGAAAGCAAAACATTAGATTATGTTAGGAGAGTACATAGACAAAAATAATCACACAGCCATTTTCCAAGCAAGCATATATGTCAATAAAACCCAAAACACAGCTAAATGAAGCACTAACCTTTGACAATCTTCATCAGATGACACTCCTAGGACATTATGTTACACAATACATGTATGTTTTGTTCGATAAAGTTCATATTTATATCCAAAAACAGCATTTTACATTTGCGCGTGACGCTCAGAAAATGTCAGAAAATGTTTAGCCTCCAGAACTACCGGTGAATGAGCACACATATTACAGAGATACTCATCATAAACGTTGACAAAATACATAACAATTTTTTTTTAAATTATAGATAGACTACTCCTGGATGCAAACGCTGTGTCAGATTTTAAAATAGCTTTTCGGCGAAAGCACATTTTTCTATATTCTGAGTACATAGCTCAGCCATCACGGCTAGCTATTCAGACACCCGCCAAGTTCGGGGCAACATAAACTCAGAATTAGTATTAGAAATATTGTATTACCTTTGCTGATCTTCGTCAGAATGCACTCCCAGGACTGCTACTTCCACAAGAAATGTTGTTTTTGTTCCAAATAATCCGTATTTATGTCCAAATACCTCCGTTTTGTTCGTGCGTTCAGAGCACTATCCAAAGGGTAACGCGCGAGCGCGGAACCAGAGACGAAAAGTCAAAATGTTCCATTACCGTACTTAGAAGCATGTCAAACGCTGTTTAAAACCAATCTTTATGGTATTTTTCTCGTAGAAAAGCAATAATACTCCAACCGGACAATAGCGTATTCATTTCAGAAGTAAAATAAGGAAAGGCGCGCTCACGTGACCACGCATTTCCAATCCCTTTTGTCCACCAGCAGTCCACTCAGTAACTGAGCTCCTATATTCTGCCCGGTTACTGGATACGTATGAAACAACTTTCGGAGGGCTTTTGACAGCCAATGGAAGCCTTAGGAAGTGCAACGTGACCCCTAAGTAGTTGTAGTTTCTCTAGGGATTCAAAAGTAGAACTACAGTTCTCAGACCTTACACTTCCTGGTTGAAATTTTCTCAGGTTTTTGCCTGCTATATGAGTTCTGTTATACTCACAGACACCATTCAAACAGTTTTAGAAACTTCAGAGTGTTTTATATCCACATCTACTAATAATATGCATATTCTATTTCCTGGGCAAGAGTAGTAAACAGTTTAAATTGGGTACGTTTTTCATCCGGCCGTGAAAATACTGTCCCCTAGCCCCAAGAGGGTATTAACCCAGTGTCAGCTGTCAGCGTGCATGCGCCCTGTCCGCCACAGGAGTCGCTAGAGCGAGATGGGACAAGGACATCCCAGTCGGCTAAACCCTCACCCGGATGACACTGGGTCAATTGTAATAAATCAAATTTTTAAGGTTTGCTAAATTGTCAAAAGATTTCAACCCACTTAATGCCCCTCAAAATACATATATTCATGTGATTATTGATGCATTTACATCTGACAGTCTTTTCAAGGCCAACCCTGTTATGCAAACAATTTACCCTGTTAAAATAATATTTAAACGATTCAGAGCATGTGACGTCGTTTGGGTCTTCTCTCTCTTTTTGGTCCATTTACAATTTTTTCATAATTGACTGAGGTGGTCGAGTTCAACACGTCAGCCTGGTTCGCTCAACTCATTTTAGGAAAATATGAATTTGATTGTGTGGAACAGGGTTTCCGTTAGCTGGTAATAGCCGGCTTTCGGACGATTCTTTTCTTTGAAAAGCTGATGAAAAAATTGCCACCGGCCAATTGTCCAGCAGAAGAAAAAAAATGCTTTTCATCCTATTAATTGATGGAAATACCAGTCTATGTAAATACATTTGACTGGTCATGCTTATCGGTTTATAGGTTAATTTGAATAATTTTGTGGAATTAAACTGGTGTGTGTACAGTATTCTTTATGTATCTTATTTATCACACACGTACAGCATACAGATACAGTGCCTTTGAGTGGAAAATCTGTCAGACAGCATCTCAAACAACAAATGTATAGCAACGGAAGTCAACATTCAGTATTATGAGGCATGTCTTACCTTACTTCAAAGTAACCTCTGTGGAGGCAATTATTTTATATCAACTTTCTTTCATTGTCCAGTAGTCAAAGGCACAATCCTAGTCACATTAGCAACCCATAGTAGTTGTTGCATATTACAGTAGATCTACCCTATTTCTAAATGTCTAATGGATATTTTCATCTCTGTCACATGGAACGACTTGCATGTGCGCTGCGCTTTTGACAACAGCGTTTTCCAGCTAATTGCATTATGGAACGAACATTCGCACGTAGCCTACTGCCTCGTGCACATTGCTGCGCTTACAATGTGAAGAAATAATAGTTGATAATTTTAAAATTTTAAGCTAAACATTCTAATCTGTTACATCAGACTCATTGCTTTAAAAAAAATTATGTAGCCTAGGCTTACTGGTTGGATGAAATTGGCATCTATCATCCCACAACTGGCCCAGAGTTTGTTTGGAATAGGCTATTTCTTTCTCGCCAAGCTGACCAATAGAATAGGTCAACTTTTCTGCTATGGGGATAGTAGATTGACAGAGGCTAGTGATTTTGCTGTTTGCTACTCGTCTTGTTGGCTGAGGAAAAGTGAAAGTGGACAGTTATTCTAACATCTTCAAAGTGCATCATAATTCAGTATGAGGTTAATTCAGTATGAGGTTTCAAAGAAAGGAACTTTGACTATACAACTTTGACTATACAACAAAGAATATATCACATATGGAAAGTGAAAAATAAACAGCATTTGTAGTTGGTCCCTTTAATTTAACAATTTCTCCACAGAGGGTTAGTTTTCAGGTTGTCTTGCGCCAAAAATTAAATGCTTTAATTTAACTTTACAATTTACATACATTTAACAACATTAACCTTTTACTGCAATGGGCTGAATCTTGGTGGTCTTAAACAAATCTAATTTGAAACAAAAGTATAACATGTCCCATGTGGCTCAGTTGGTAGAGCATGGTGTTTGCAACGCCAGAGTTGTGGGTTCGATTCCCACGGGGGACCAGTGCGGAAACATAGATGCACACTTACACAAGCACACTACATGGTATCCCTTTCTTGCAGTCAAATGACCTAGCGGCCTCATGGGTGGTAAACCCCAACCCCACATGAACATTGGTACAAAAATGAAAGCATAGGGAAAAAAAGATCAGAACCGTAGAATATATTTTATTTTATTTTATGAGCTATCCATTAGCTGAGGCCAGTGGCGACAGCTAATCTTACTGGGGTCTGACACAACGAAAAATACATAACAGACAAAATACTTTACAATTTACATACATTTAACAACATTAAGCTTTTACTGCAATGGGCTGAATCTTGGTGGTCTTAAACAAATCTAATTTGAAACAAAAGTATAACATGTCCCGTGTGGCTCAGTTGGTAGAGCATGGTGTTTGCAACGCCAGAGTTGTGGGTTAGATTCCCACGGGGGACCAGTACGGAAACATTTTTTATGAAATGTATGCATTCACTACTGTAAGTCGCTCTGGATAAGAGCGTCTGCTAAATGACTAAAATGTAAATGATAATATACACCACACATGATTATGGTCTTTAAAAAGATAATACACCTGTAGCATGTCAGATACAGAGTTAAAATGTATTACATGTTGAGTTTGCATTCCAATATTACATCACAGAAGACTTCCGCTGGCTTTTTCCACCCTAGAAGGGGGGCGAACTAAATCGGTTACAATACATTTTGGAGTGACAGTTCAATGAACCACCCATAGAACGCATCATCAACGCTGTCACTCCAGTACCTAGCTACTTCCTTCACAGTACTGAAGGACAGCAGTGCCCGGCAAGCTGGAGCGAAGGACACTGTGCCTCAGTGTGGTGTTGCCGGCTTGTAGAGCATAATCTCCCCATTGAGCAGTAGACTGTATCACGGTGACATCCAGATGGTTAAGGGCCATCCACACCAAGGACGATAACTATAACAATAAAGAAATACAAGTTGTTTTAACTCAAGCGAACAGCAGCATCCACACTATAACGATAACATCAAAAACAGTGGAGAATGATAACGATAGCTATTGTTGGGATCACTTTCAGATTGATGTTTGCCCTTTCCCTCTGACGATAAAACATTGACAACCAATCAAAAATGGGTTCCTTTGAAGCATTCTAGGTTCTTGGTGTGAGAGTCTGCTCGGACTGATGGGGCATGTTCACTAGCAAGCGGTAAATTGCCGCGTGCCGCTTAGGCCGCCCATTGTGACTCGCTTGTGGGCGTGCTGGCAGCATATGGCAGCACGTTATATTGTGAGTCAAGAATTCAGCATAGTAAGTTTGTATGAAGGTCTGGTTATTAAATGGGTAAATAGTTCAATAGTAATATGCTCTAAAACGCTCTGGTGACAAACAAACGTTGCTGCCCTGTTTCCAATTGTCCACATGGCTGGGAGAATCTATTCAAGTAAGTAAATACATTTTGAAAATGTAAAAAAATGGTGTATTATTAGCTAACTAGCTACAGTGCAGGCTAACTCAAATGAGCTGCTAAATAAGCTAGCTAGTTGGCTAGCTAGCTAGCTATCTAGCCAACTTTACAGCTGGCTAAGTGAATTAAATATCACCAGCTGCCTAACTTCATATTAGCTAGCTATCTTGATGTATTTATCACTGTAAAAAAAAGCTAGCTAACAGCCATGGAGGAGGGTGAAAGGATAATGTTAGCAGCCCCAACTGTCAAAGTGAGAGAGTAGGCTATTCTGGATAGGGCAGGTACCTTTGTGTAGTTCCAGTCCCTAGAAGTGAGGACAGAGATAATAGTAACATAATATATAGTGTAATTTGAGTATAATGAAGTCTGTTTCGTGGGAGGTTTTCTGTCCTCAGATAAAGAGAGCTATAAAAGCTTGTCTACAGATGAAGAGATCCCAATGAAGAGCAGTGGCTCTCAGTCCTGGTCCTGGGGACTCAAAGGGGTGCACTTTTTTTGCCTTAGCACTGCACAGCTGATTCAAATGATCAACTCATCATCAAGCTTCAAGTGGTATTTATGTATTAATTTGTCATGCTATCCTTGATATGATCCTGTTATTGTCACATGCTACACATGCACGTGTGTGCACATGCATCTATCAATCCAATGTTATCATTATTAGTTATAAGGGACATTATACTTTAGTAATCCACAATTATCTGGTGATGTAAGTCTAATAAGTCTAATAATGACATTATCTTCCATATTCCTACAGTTAGCGTGTAGGTCACTGCAAGGTTGGGTGACCAGGGCCATCTGGGACTGCCTCAGGGAGGAATTCAGGCGTGTGAAGGATACCTATGTCCTGCATAACTTCATAAGGATGGACACGAGGACCAGGAGGGGATCTGCAGCTCGCCGCTGTGTGCCAGAGGAGAAGTATGCTGCTCTGCAGAATGTTTCAAGGATGGGGTCCTACAACGCAGCAAGAGAGGCAATCCGTGTGGGAGATCTTCACCTCCTACTTCTTCGAAGAGGGTGCTGTTCCCTGGCAACACCATAGACTACACTATGCACAACCAAAGGCTCTTTTAAGAGCCATACACATTGCAAAAGTATTCTTCCATTTACTTAGCTATGTCAACAGCAGTTATTCAATTCCCATTTTCTCTCCCTTTGATTTCTACTTCTCATTTGAGGGTGCCGTTTAGGTAAGGGTGTGATGTCTGTACAAAAACAAAACAGGCTATTTTAAGTCACCCATATTGAAACATTTTAGAACAATTAGACACCCTATAACCAACACTTACAAACTCATGTATCAATCTGATTGATGGATTGTGTTGTGCAGTAAGCAGGCTCAGGTGTGGCTCCTTCCACCTTCAAAGAATAGGCAAGAGGGCCAGCCATGGAGAATAGTAAGACACTTCATTATTTCTATAACTATGCTATATTGTTTGTCCTCGTGTGTCTGTGCATGTTTTTCAATATAAAGTACTTTGCAGCCACTTAGTGTGGTGAGGTGAGGCACACAGATTCCTAATGAACACTGTCACTATAACTGCCTTATTTTCTCAATAACAGTCTCTCTCCTTCACTTCATCGCTCTCTCCCCTTTTCCCTAAATCCTATAGGTTATATCAGCCTATATCAGTGTCGGTGAACCCCTCCCACATCTGAACTGGCTACATAGAGGGCACAGCATGATCAGAGGTGAGTGGTCACTTGGTCAGGTCAACAAAAAATATTATTAAAGAGATGCTTTACATTGAAATACAGATAGATGTAGTTGTCCCAGAGTTAATGATCCAAGGTCAGTTTTGCATTTCACATCCTGATGATTATGATGACTGACAGTGTTAAAATAAAATAAAAATACAAGGCTTAAACATGCTCTCTCTCTCTCTCCATCTGTCTCTTGTCTGCAGGTACGTTTTGATGTGAGAGAGGATGCCAACCCCCAGTCCCGTCATCGCCACCTCACCCGCGCTTAAGATAACATTCTGTCTGACTGGGAGCTCAAGGCTGGTTAGGAGACACCACTAGAGACACTATTATATACAGTGAGGGAAAAAAGTATTTGATCCCCTGCTGATTTTGTACGTTTGCCCACTGACAAAGAAATGATCAGTCTATAATTTGAATGGTAGGTTGATTTGAACAGTGAGAGACAGAATAACAAACAAATCCAGAAAAACGCATGTCAAAAATGTTATAAATTGATTTGCATTTTAATGAGGGAAATAAGTATTTGACATCTTATATATTTCCCAATCAGAAAGATTTCTGGCTCCCAGGTGTCTTTTATACAGGTAATGAGCTGAGATTAGGAGCACACTCTTAAAGGGAGTTCTCCTAATCACAGCTTGTTACCTGTATAAAAGACACCTGTCCACAGAAGCAATCAATCAGATTCCAAACTCTCCACCATGGCCAAGACCAAAGAGCTCTCCAAGGATGTCAGGGACAAGACTGTAGACCTACACAAGGCTGGAATGGGCTACAATACCATCGCCAAGCAGCTTGGTGAGAAGGTGACAACAGTTGGTGTGATTGTTCACAAATGGAAGAAACACAAAAGAACTGTCAATCTCCCTCGGCCTGGGGCTCCATGCAAGATCTTACCTCGTGGAGTTGCAATGATCATGAGAACGGTGAGGAATCAGCCCAGAACTACACGGAAGGATGTTGTCAATGATCTCAAGGCAGCTGGGACCATAGTCACCAAGAAAACAATTGGTAACACACTATGGAATGAAATCCTGTCCCCCTGCTCAAGAAAGCACATATAGATGCCCGTCTGAAGTTTGCCAATGAACAGCTGAATGATTCAGAGGACAACTGGGTGAAAGTGTTGTGGTCAGATGAGACCAAAATGGAGCTTTGGCATCAACTCAACTCGCCGTGTTAAGAGCAAGAGGAATGCTGCCTATGACCCCAAGAATACCATCCCCACCGTCAAACATGGAGGTGGAAACATTATGCTTGGGGGGTGTTTTTCTGCTAAGGGGACAGGACAACTTCACCGCATCAAAGGGACGATGGACGGGGCCATGTACTGTCAAATCTTGGGTGAGAACCTCCTTCCCTCAGCCAGGGCATTGAAAATGAGTCGTGGATGGGTATTCCAGCATGACAATGACCCAAAACACATGGCCAACGCAACAAAGGAGTGGCTCAAGAAGAAGCACATTAAGGTCCTGGAGTGGGCTAGCCAGTCTCCAGACCTTAATCCCATAGAAAATCTGTGGAGGGAGCTGAAGGTTCGAGTTGCCAAACGTCAGCCTTGAAACCTTAATGACTTGAAGAAGATCTGCAAAGAAGAGTGGGACAAAATCCCTCCTGAGATGTGTGCAAAGCCGGTGGCCAACTACAAGAAACGTCTGACCTCTGTGATTGCCAACAAGGGTTTTGCCACCAAGTACTAAGTCATGTTTTGCAGAGGGGTCAAATACTTATTTCCCTCATTAAAATGCAAATCAATTTATAACAATTTTGACATTTCTGGATTTGTTTGTGGTTATTCTGTCTCTCACTGTTCAAATAAACCTACCATTAAAATTATAGACTGATAATTTCTTTGTCAGTGGGCAAACGTACAAAATCAGCAGGGGATCAAATACTTTTTTCCCTCACTGTAATTGTGATGAACTGAGAGAATATTAGGGTAGCACTGTGATTCATTAATCATATGCTGTCTTCCCTGCTCCTCTGTTCTTACCTCTTTCCCTTCCTATCTTTTACACCCCCCTCACCACATCCTTTCTTCCTCTGTTTTTCTAATGCACACCAGATGTGCATTGAAGTACACATTGAACTTTTATTTATAATATAATATTACAATTATAATATTTATAAGGCATGTATTATGTATTTATAACACTTGGATAATGAACTTCTTTCAATAAAGCGTTTCACATTCTCTACTGGTTGAAATTAAGTCTCTCATTTGATGAAATACTACACCTATCCTGAAATTGTTAGGTTAGATTACTTTTGTGATATTACTGCATGGTCGGAACTAGAAGCACAAGCATTTCGCTACACTCACTTTAACATGTAGGCTTATTGGTGGCCACCTTAATTATATGACAACTTGGGCGAATGATTAGCAATGACAAACAGCGCATTTCAGTAGGAGAAGGCCATATTTTCCATTCGTATCTGTTAACGCAGATACATCCTGACAAAATACACCCATTACTGGCCTGCTAATGTGCCTTTCTGGATGTTGGAAACGGTCGAGAAAAGATCCATAACTGATCCAATAGGTTGCCAAATCAGGCCTAACCAGGGCTTTTTAGCGGTTATTCCAATTACATATTCACTGTAGTTTACAGCAATTCTGCACTCACTAGAAAACAATAATACAATTAATTATGGTACCGTATTGTTATAGCCTAGGTATGATCATGTTCTTGTCCCTACAAAGATTAGCCAATTGGGGAGCCTGAGGAGCACACACAGTGTAGCCTAGGCTACCTGTCATTTCATAATCTGATAAAAAAAAACATTATTTCACTCTGTGCATTTATTCGGTATATTCGCTGCAGTATTAGGGCTAATATTTAGCAAATGAATGATGGGGTAATATTCATATGCTTTTAACTTAGGATACACATCTCTAGTATGTCTGTCTTTATTGTTCTCTTTGCGCGATTCCGTACCTGGCCTCTCCCCTACAAACATCTCAGCTACAGCAATTCCTCTACGATCTTGGAGTCCCTGGAAAAGCTAGACCACAATAGCTTGTTGGACACTTTTTTACAAGCATTTTCTTAACTAATAGCCTATTTGAGGAGAGATTCCCCCTTGCTCTTGCTTGCTGAATATAAAATACAGCAGCCAAAAGAACTGGTGGGGAGTTTGAAAGGAGAGAGAGAGCGTGCGATGGTCTGATCAAATTGGCTAGTGATGATATTGATAGGATCCAAAGGAATTGACAACCATAATGTCAATAACTAAGTTAGGAATTCACTGTATGACTGTCTACAGTGTTTTCTAATTCTGGAATTGGAATATGACATCGTGTCATAGGCCTACTTGTAGCACACACAATATTATAATTGCTCAGTGGATTTGATTCAGTATTTAGGCTATTATTGTATGCAGCTAGTAGAAAAGTACAGATGTAGGATCTTAATTTGACCAGTTTCTCACATCAGGAAAATAATCCTGCAGCAACAGGAAATGTGAATTATTGTGTTGATTATAAGTAATGGACACTTTTTTAGGGGTAGATACATTTTTTGTTAGGGCAAATGAAGTCTGACATTTGAAAGTGGAAATTACAAACTTTAGAAGGCTTTTTAAACCTTTTTAAACCAAGTTTGCATTTCCTGCCGTGCAGGACATTTTCTGCAACAACAGGTGATCAAATTAAGATCCTATATCTGTATAGGCTAAGATATACAGTGGGGGGGAAAGTATTTGATCCCCTGCTGATTTTGTACGTTTGCCCACTGACAAAGAAAGGATCAGTCTATAATTTTAATGGTAGGTTTATTAGAACAGTGAGAGACAGAATAAGAACCAAAAAATCCAGAAAAACGCATGTCAAAAATGTTATAAATTGATTTGCATTTTAATGAGGGAAATAAGTATTTGACCCTCTCTCAATCAGAAAGATTTCTGGCTCCCAGGTGTCTTTTATACAGGTAACGAGCTGAGATTAGGAGCACACTCTTAAAGGGAGTGCTCCTAATCTCAGCTTGTTACCTGTATAAAAGACACCTGTACACAGAAGCAATCAATCAGATTCCAAACTTTCCACCATGGCCAAGACCAAAGAGCTCTCCAAGGATGTCAGGGACAAGACTGTAGACCTACACAAGGCTGGAATGGGCTACAAGACCATCGCCAAGCAGCTTGGTGAGAAGGTGACAACATTTGGTGCGATTATTCGCAAATGGAAGAAACACAAAAGAACTGTCAATATCCCTCGGTCTGGGGCTCCATGCAAGATCTCACCTCGTGGAGTTGCAATGATCATGAGAACGGTGAGGAATCAGCCCAGAACTACACGGGAGGATCTTGTCAATGATCTCAAGGCAGCTGGGACCATAGTCAACAAGAAAACAATTGGTAACACACTACACCGTGAAGGACTGAAATCCTGCAGCGCCCGCAAGGTCCCCCTGCTCAAGAATACATATACATGCCCGTCTGAAGTTTGCCATTGAACATCTGAATGACTCAGAGGACAACTGGTGAAAGTGTTGTGGTCAGATGAGACCAAAATGGAGCTCTTTGACATCAACTCAACTCGCTGTGTTTGGAGGAGGTGGAATGCTGCCTATGACCCCAAGAACACCATCTCCACCGTCAAACATGGAGGTGGAAACATTATGCTTTGGGGGTGTTTTTCTGCTAAGGGGACAGGACAACTTGACCGCATCATTTGACGGGGCCATGTACTGTCAAATCTTGGGTGAGAACCTCCTTCCCTCAGCCAGGGCATTGAAAATGGGTCATGGATGGGTATTCCAGTATGACAATGACCCAAAACACACGGTCAAGGCAACAAAGGAGTGGCTCTAGAAGAAGCACATTAAGGTCCTGGAGTGGCCTAGCCAGTCTCCAGACCTTAATCCCATAGAAAATCTGTGGAGGGAGCTGAAGGTTCCAGTTGCCAAACATCAGCCTCGAAACCTTAATGACTTGGAAAAGATCTGCTAAGAGGAGTGGGACAAAATCCCTCCTGAGATGTGTGCAAACCTGGTGGCCAACTACAAGAAACGTCTGACCTCTGTGATTGCCAACAAGGGTTTTGCCACCAAGTACTAAGTCATGTTTTGCAGAGGGGTCAAATACTTATTTCCCTCATTAAAATGCAAATCATTTTATAACATTTTTGACATGCGTTTTTCTGGATTTTTTTGTTGTTATTCTGTCTCTCACTGTTCAAATGAACTTACTATTAAAATTATAGACTGATCATTTCTTTGTAAGTGGGCAAACGTACAAAATCAGCAGGGGATCAAATACTTTTTCCCCCACTGTAGTTGATAGGCTACTATGCAGGCTGGATGATATCTGGATTATTATATGACCACTGTAATATAACCGTTGGTGTTACGAATGTTTGTGATAGCCTACACTCATGCTATAGCCACAATCTCCAGCACTCATCCAATGAGCCAGCCACCCTCCAGGCCTGTTCGGAACACACTCTGATGATATATCATCATTTCATGCTTCTGCTCAGAGAGTAGGCTATCCACTGGGGAATACTAGTAACAATGAGAAAAGTCAAACTTATGAAAAATGTACTCACTTGTTAACAATAATACATTCTTCATTGCACTGTGTGTTGTAGCCTCGGTAGAACATCTTTCTTGTCTAAGATCCAAACTATTGACAATCATTAGAAAATGGAAATCTCTCGCAAACCACTTGAGCAACAAGGCAAGCAATTGCAAAAGATGTGAAGGTTTAACAGAGTTCGTTGTTGAACTGCTACATTTAAATACGAGTTTCTATATTATTTTTCATTACATGCACATTGAAGTATTATTGCAGTTGTCACTATGACAGTGAACACATCCTGAAAGCACTGAATGGTCTGTGTTACCAGTTACCACCTTATAAATAGGCCTACACAGCAGCTACTCTTCCTGGGGTCCAGCACAATTAAGGCAGTTATATACAATTTAAAAAACATTACAACACATTTCACAACACATTATGTGTGTGCCCTCAGGCCACTGCTCTACTACCACATATCTACAACACAAAATCCATGTGTACGTGTGTGTATGGTGCATATGTTATCATGTGTGTGTGTATGTGTGTGTCTGTGCCTGTGTGTGTGTCCCTTCACAGTCCATGTTGTTCCATAAGTATTTTTGATCCGTTATTCAAATCTGATTTTACTGCTTGCATGAGTTACTTAATGTAGAATAGACTTCCACGTAGTCATGGGGTTCCTTGAGTGGTGCAGTGGTCTAAGGCACTGCATAGCAGTGCTAGAGGCGTCACTACAGACCTGGGTTCGATCCAGGGCTGTATCCCAACTGGCCGTGATTGGGAGTCCCATAGGGCGCCGCACAGATGGTAGTACTGTGCGCCTCCCATAGTTTGTTCTGGACTTGGGGACTGTGAAAAGAGCTCTGGTGGCATGTCTTGTGGGTTATGAATGGGAGTCTGAGCTGTGTGCTAGTAGTTTAAACAGACAGCTCAGTACATTAAACAAGTCAATACTTCTCACAAATACTAGTAGTGATCTATCCTATACTTTGAGCCAGGAGAGATTTACATGCATGTTGGTCAGTTGATTGACAGGTGAAGCTCCTGTAGAACGATAAACTTCCCTCTAGTGTGGATGCTCGCCAAAGTTTTATAGTTATGTAGCCTATAGTTCATCATTATAGTTATCGTTGTAGTTATCGTCCTTGGTGTGGATGGCCCTACCAATATTACAAGTTATTTATTGTGTAGGCTGCTATCCTACTAAAATAAAGTAGGGTGGATGGAACAAATTGGCCATGTTACCGATGCAGAATCTTAATCTGATCACCCTGTTGCAGGATTACGTTCCTGCAGTGCAGGACATTTAAAACTTGTAGTGTTTTTGAGGTTTAAAAGGGCTTCTGAAGTTTGTCATTTCCACTTAGAAATGTCAGACTTGATTTTCCCTTACGGAAAATGTATCAACCCCTGAAAAATGTATCCACATAATAATCTACATTTCCTGTTGCTGCAGGATTATTTTTCTGCTGTAGCAAACTAGCTCAAATTAAGATCCTACATCTGTAGCTACCGCCGTCATGTGATAGGCCTACAGCTACCCAGTGGCAAGCAACTCAAGTCTGGAAGCACCTTGATTCAACATCGGTCTACCGGTCATTCGCACCGGCTTTGGCTTGCCATGCTGACGTTTAGCTAATAATTGGCATGTCAAGGCCACATCCAGATGGTGACCAATTTTACAATCACAGATGGAATTTTATTGGGACGAATCTTGTCCTAGAGGCAGAGCTGAGCAATTTCCACTAGGTGGGCCAGTGCCAAGTAAAAATTGTCTATATATCATCAAAATTCATAAATTTAGGGTTAGGTTTAGGCAGTGTGGTTACGGTTAGGGTTAGGTTTTAAATACGATTTTATGACTTTGTAGCTGTGCTCACTAGTGACTACCCTGCAGAGCTGCCTCCAGTAGGCCTACATGAGTCATCCCAATAAATGCCAAACTGCATGACAATCCCTCGCCCATCAAAACATTCTTGCAGTCAGCATGCCAATTGCACGCTCCCTCAAAACATGAGACATATGTGGCATTGTGCTGTGTGACAAAACTGCACATTTTAGAGTGGCCTTTTATTGTCCCCAGCACAAGATGCAGCTGTGCACAATATTTGAGAGAAATACTTTTTTTGTGCATATGGAACGTTTCAGGGATCTTTTATTTCAGCTCATGTAACATGGGACAAACACTTTACATGTTGTGTTTATATTTTTGTTCAGTTTAGTATCCACTACCTCCCGCACTCAGAGCTGAGCTGATGTAGTCAGTTTAGAAATACGTTCCACCAGCCCAGCCCGCCACTCTTACAGGCACAGCGGGCCCTGAGGTCTTCGTCTGAGCAGTCGGCTAGCCACAGCGGATCCCTCGCCTATGCAACACTGTTTCATCTGAGAGTTCAGACGCTTTGATTTGGTCTCTAATTGACTTATCTTCCTCATCATTCCAGACGAGTGTCTGGCTCCCGTCTCCCTGCATCAGCGTAAGGCTGCTTGTTGTCTTGCTCTCGCCTCCTAAAACATATGGGAAATCTGCAGGCTTTGAGTGGGATTTGAATATGGTTGGGAAGAAACTTGCTTTTTGAAATGGTGGTGGTGCTGGTGGTGGTGCTGGTGGCGGCAGGTTTGAAGAAGAGGAAGAAGAAGATGATGATGATGACGGTAATAATAATGATCAAAGAAGAAGAAAATTAGAAGGCAATCAAATACTTTTTGTTTAATAAAATATCACTATAAAAAAACTCTCACCCTTCCCATGTAACAATCTGACAAGTCAAGCCAGAGGGGAACCAGTTGATCTGAATGTGCATCTGGACACTGTGACAGCTTGAGGGAGTGGTTGACAACAGTGAGGACTTATGGCGTCAGATCTCATCACAGATGAGAGATGACAGTGCCACTGCACCGTCCCAAGTCAGACAGGGCTCAGAGGGCCACGCAGACAGGACAGCCAGGTCAGCTCAAACCCAAATGTTTCTGATCCTCACTCCCATGATGCACCCGAACCAGAGAGTGGGCGGCTGGGAGATGAGACCCATCAATCTGAATAAGGCCACCTGGTGCCATGTGCCACCCTCCAGGTTCCAGCTGCACCCCTACCTCATCATCTCATAGCACTGCCCAACCACCTATTCTGCAGAGTAATGTCTGCACAGGTCATAGTCTCTACCCACACCTCAGACAGAATATAACAAGCTTAGCAGGGAGGGAAAGGGGGAGATATACAGATAGAATGAAAGTGAAAAATAAGTCCCTAACCAGAAAGTTAAAAAAGAAAGAATCCACCACTACATCATCCAAGACATGTTCGTCCCCTTTGCTTTACTTTTTAAAATTCTCTTACATCTGCTATGTTGTCACTCTGGGTGGGAAGGGAAATGACACTGAGTTCTGGAGTTTTGAAGATAAGGAGAGGGCCTTTCCATCATCTTTCTGTACAATGCAGTTCATGTTAATCTCCTTCATTTCGGTTCCCTTCTCTCACTTTCAATGTTGTGCTGACTGAGAGCTAAGTCTGTGCTACAACTGGTTATGCATCCGTCGTGGAGATTTGTTGAAACAAAAAAATATTGAAAAATAAATAAGGAACATTGCGTTTTTCCCAGAGCTGTAGTGGAACAGAGGCAGTTGTCTTGGCTGTTACTCAAATCACACACATATACATACAGTATATTTGGGAGAGAGGGACGTTTCAAGTGTTTCTATTTTCATTCTGGATAAAATCAGATCTCTTGTGCCTTCTTCACACACAATCTGTGTGGTTGGACCAATTCAGTTTGTCCGTGATGTGTACGCAGAGGAACTTAAACCTTTCCACCTTCTCCACTGCTGTCCCGTCAATGTGGATAGCGGGGTGCTCCCTCTGCTGCTTCCTGAAGTCCACGATCATCTCCTTTGTTTTGTTGACGTTGATTGAGAGCTTGTTTTCCTGACACCACATTCTGAGTGCCCTCACCTCCTCAAAATAGGCTGTCTCGTCATTGTTGGTGATCAAGCCTACTACTGTTGTGTCGTCTGCAAACTTGATGATTGAGTTGGAGGCCGTGCATGACCACGTAGTCATGGGGGAACAGGGAGTACAGGAGGGGGCTGAGCATGCACCTTTGTGGGGCCCCAGTGTTAAGGATCAGTGAAGTGGAGATGTTTCCTACCTTCACCACCTGGGGGCGGTCCATCAGGAAGTCCAGGACCCAATTGCACAGGGCGGGGTTGAGGCCCAGGGCCTCAAGCTTAATGATGAGCTTGGAGGGTACTATGGTGTTGAATGCTGAGTTGTAGTCACTGAACAGCATTCTTACATAGGTATTCCTCTTGTCCAGATGGGATAGGGCAGTGTGCAGTGTGATGGCGATTGCATTGTCTGTGGACCTATTGGGGCGGTATGCAAATTGAAGTGTGTCTTGGGTGACAGGTAAGGTGGAGGTGATATGATCCTTGACTAGTCTCTCAAAGCACTTCATGATGACAGAACTGAGTGCTACGGAACGATAGTCATTTAGTTCAGTTACCTTTGCCTTCTTGGGTACAGGAACAATGGTGGCCATCTTGAAGCATGTGGGGACAGCAGACTGGGATAGGGAGAGATTGAATATGTCCGTAAACACACCAGCCAGCTGGTCTGAGTACGCGTCTAGGGATGCCGTACCAGACTTGTGGAGGTCTACAACTTTTTTTTCTGAGGTCTTGGCTGATTTCTTATGATTTTCCATGATGCCAAGCAAAGAGGCACTGAGCTTGAAGGTAGACCTTGAAATACATCCACAGGTACACCTACAATTGACTCAAATTATGTCAATTAGCCTATCAGAAGCTTCTATAGCCATGACATCATTTTCTGGAATTTTCCAAGCTGTTTAAAGGCACAGTCAACTTACTGTATGTAAACTTCTGACCCACTCGAACTGTGATACAGTGAATTATAAGTGAAATAATCTGTCTGTAAACAATTGTTGGAAAAATGACCTGTGTCATGCACAAAGTAGATGTCCTAACCCACTTGCCAAAACTATAGTTTGTTTACAAGAAATTTGTGGAGTGGTTGAAAAACGAGTTTTAATGAC
This sequence comes from Salmo trutta, assembly GCF_901001165.1. Lineage (NCBI taxonomy): Eukaryota > Metazoa > Chordata > Actinopteri > Salmoniformes > Salmonidae > Salmo > Salmo trutta. The sequence goes on from NC_042974.1 coordinate 24,615,736, forward strand.
TCTAACCTAAGTGTATGTAAACTTCTGACTTCAACTGTAGGTAAAACAAAAGCAGACACTGAATATCCCTTTGAACATGGATGGTCAAATACACCATCACTTTGGATGGTGTATTAATACACTTCAAAGATACAGCAGTCCTTCCTAACTCAGTTGCCGGAGAGGAAGGAAACCGCTCAGGGATTTCACCATGAGGCCAATGGTGACTTTAAAACAGTCATAGAGTTTAATGGCTGTAATAGGAGAAAACTGAGGATGGATCAACAACATTATTTCTAACCTAATTGGCAGAATGAAAAGAAGGAAGCGTGTACTTTATAAAAATATTCCAAAACATGCATCCTGTTGGCAACAAGGCACTAAAGTAATACTGCAAAAATATTGCAAAGCAATTAACTTTTCATTGTGAATACAAAGTGTTATGTTTGGAGAAAATCCAATACGACATTCATTTTCAAGCATAGTGGTGGCTGCATCATGTTATGTGTATGCTTGTAATCGTTAACAACTGGGGACTTTTTGAAGATAAAAATGAAACTGAATGGAGCTAAGCACATGCAAAATCCTAGATGAAAACCTGGTTCAGTCTGCTTTCCACCAGCCACTGTGACATGAATTCACCTTTTAGCAGGACAATAACCTAAAACACAAGGCCAAATCTACACTGTGTACCAAGAACACAGTGACTGTTCCTGAGTTGCAGAGTTCCAATTTTGACTTAAATCTGCTTAGAAATCTATGGCAAGAGTTGAAAATGGTTGTCTAGCAATGATCAACAACCAATTTGACAGAGCTTGACACATTTTGAAAAGAATAACGGGCAAATATTGTACAATCCAGGTGCGCAAAGCTCTTAGAGGCTTACCCAGGAAGACTCACTGCCTTAAACGCTGCCAAAGGTGATTTTGACATGTATTGAGATATTTCTTTTTTTATAAATTTGCTACAATTTCTACAAACATGTTTTCACTGTCATTATGGGGTGTTGTGTATAGATTACAAAAAAATTATACAAAAATGTATTCCATTTCCAATTCAGTCTGTAACAGAACAAAATGGGGAATAAGTCAAGGGGTATGAATACTTTCTGAAGGCACTGTACATATGAGGGCAATGCACGCCAGCACTTTCCCGATTGCAATTTGGCTGTTGAATGGCCTCATATATGACAAAGTGTACGGCAACTCCAGATCAGACTGGGAGATTCAGGATGGCATTTACATTGGATAGGCATCGGGTAGGTACAATTCCTATGACATCATTGAAGGTCCACTAAGTGGATGGCATCTCTTGTCAATGAGTGTCAGGTTGTGTTGGTTTATTGTAGTAAACACCTGCCTTATGCACGTCATCATATGTGGTTGCATCCACCCTATACACCATAATTTCACCAAGTCAATATATACGGCAACTCTGGGACAGCCAGCCAGGATGGTGGACATGATTTTCTGGAAAAACTAAATGTGCCAGCTCAACCCAAACATCTTAATAGTGCACCGGAACATCACTATGCACATCACAAATGCAGTGAGCCAGCGGAAGGTCATGTTGGATTCAGGCAGACATATTGGACTAGCAATGAATCAAAGCTCACTTCTAAATAACAAGCAGATGACTGAAGAGCCCAATCCTGGAGACAAAAGGTCTACCACAGTTGGTATACCAAGTTGTAGAGCTAGGGAGAGGGTGTCCAGTGTTCTCTTTCCTTTCGTTGGAGCCTCCGAATTTCCTCATTGTTCCTCAAAGAGACCCGCGACTTGGAATACTTGGCGTTTCCATTCCAAGCAGTCTGCTGCTTTCTTTTTATATCCAGACAATGGTGCTTGAGTATAATTAGGGCAGGCCTAATGGATTCCCAATTTCAGAGCATGCAATATTGGGTTACATGAGTTTATGTGGCCCACCCCCCTCTAGCCAGGGATTATTCTGCACGTTTTAAGTTTAGGGAGTGTGTCATGATATTTATCAATCACTTATGCAGTAAAATATTTTTTCACAGACATCCATTTCATAGAATGGAGACATTAGATATGTGAAAAAATATGGTTGTGTTTTGTTCTACCGCTGGAAGGGGTATCTCAAAAGCTAAAGCCCTTTTTGAAGATTGCCCACTAGCCTATCTAGTTAAACACACACGCACACGCACACGCACACACACAGCAGCCCTTTGCGCCTGCACAATAAAATGACAATACTGGATGAAAATGAAATGTTCACTCAATCCGTATAAAGCTGTTCTCACGCTATAAAGGAGATGCATTTATAATTCCATTATGATGGGATAGGCTATTGTTCAGTGCTTCACTTTTCTACAACTAATGTTCATTTACGCTTGTTTAGTATTTTTCATATTCCAAAAATAGTTAGCAAACCATTCAAAATGCTTTCTGCAGAACAACTAAGCAATTGATAGATAGTCTACGAAGCTTTAGCAAAGTGCAATGACTTGGCTGGGAAAAAAACGATACGCTCAATTTCATTTGATTGAAGATAGGTTTACTAAACAATATTAAATAAATGTAAACCAGCGCCTAGAAGCTTTCATTGTACATGCCACACTTCAAGGGTCGGTTGTATCATATTGCAACTGTCGAAATAAATCCTTACCTGTAGCGATTGGTGGCGGAGAACATGCCATACAGTTCAGTTTATACTGGCGATAAAAGTCCGTGTCACCGAATTGTCCTTAGCATTCACATCAACGTTGTAACTGGTAGCGCACTTCAGTCCAGTTTTCTATAGGCGGCATATGTTGATGTGCGTGCATCTGCACCGCGAAAATAATTGGTGACAGCAAATTCCCGTCAACTAGGAGAGGAGTCGCGCCACTGCCGCTTCGTGCGCAATGATGAGCAACAGTCCTCCAACCCTACAGCTGCTTCATGAGATTAACGTCACCAAAAATCACTTGTAGTCCTCAGAACTAATTAATTTATGTCCACCATTCATAATACCCTTGATAAAATAAAAATAAAACATTTATTCCACCATTGGATAGTGTTATTCGTAAGCATATCCTATAGTTTATGTGCGGGTGTGCGCACATGAATCAATTTGCTTCATTTGGAAGCTACTTTCACAATGGCAAAATCCTATCACGTTGCACATTCAGCACAGGGACAATGTATTTGTAGAACAAAGCATATGTCCACTATAAATTATTGAAGCCCAAAGGAACCGAGGGCACAATAAATGAATGTAACATTTAGTTATAGTTGTTTTCTGTGATTGCAATATCAGAGCATATTGAAGCCATCCTATTCTTAAATTAGCCAACACTTTACATAACAGTCTATAAATGTATTTATTCCATTACATGTAGGCCTAACTAAATTCTTAAAGACAAATACTAAACCTGAGACACACTCAGACACACTGAACTGTGCTAAACTGTTCATACTGTATGTTTTGTATGTACTTTTACCATATAACATTCTTGTTGAATACCCAGTTCTCTTTTTGAGTTAGCATTAAATAGTGTACACCATTGGAGGAAGTTGAGGACCATCCTTCTCAGTGAATTTCATTTTTTTTAAGTAGTCAAACATAAAAAAGTGATCCTTTTTATGAAAAACTATACTACAGTGAACAAAAATATAAACACATCATGCAACCATTTCAAGGATTTTACTGACTTACAGTTCATATAAGGGAATCAGTCAATTGGAGAAAAGAACGAGGCCCTAATCTACGGTTTAGAATGGTCTTGTCCTGTCTGGAGTGTATGGCCAGTTGGATATGACTCATCCGGAAGTGGTGTAGGTCTCGTAGACCTTAACCACCAAATGTTTAGATCTATTGCAGAAGATTTGCTGGTACTGCATGTCTCCAGCAAAGACATGGTTGTGGTGTTACCATTGTACACTTTTTGTGGAAGGGACATAGGGAAACACACCTTTCTTGGTAAAGGTGTAAAGCAATTGGGACCTAAGTGTTTAGAGACAAACTAGTGTATTGTTTAGGGACAATGAGGGACATTGGGAGCTACTTTTGAGAGGAAAGATCATTCAACAAAGTGAAATTGCTGGGGTTGCAGAAGGTGTGGAAAGTCTTAATAGAGCAGTTCTTACACAGCATGTATTGTTGTGTATGGGAGATTGAGGAGAAATGGCACCTTTCAATCGTTCTCATACACGACAATACCTTTACTGTCGCTAAGCACAACCATGCACAACCAAAACTCCTTCCTCATCTCAAAGACCTATCTGTAAACTTTCCCCAGCCCATTGACTTTGACAGATCGTTCTTGTCAATAGTAGCTATTGGCAGGTTTTTTTGTAGACATGTCTTTTAATTGTGTTTTGGGAATCTGCAGAGAGAATAATTAGGTGGTCGTGTCATTACTGTTGTAGTCTTTATTTTATACCTTTCAGTGTCCCTTGCTCGTTTTTGTCCCATAATGTTGTTGTGCTCCATGCCCCTCCCTCATGCTCGTAGACCCAAAATGCAGCCGCTTTGGGGTATTCTTCAGCAGGGCACTGTGGAAAGGTTTCAGATAACCTCAGTTTTACAAAGAGGAAAGGTAAAAAGAGAAACTAGATAGACTAAATTGATTACATGGTCTGGAAGGTGCTCTGGGGTCCTCAGGCTCTAACCACCTGTAACCCCAAAACATTAACACAAACTTTTACAAACACTACCCAATTCATGTTTATACCATGCTTACTGTAAATTGATCTAGCTTAGCTGTCAGCTTGTAAATATTTTTGCTAACTTACCTTCACCTTGTGCAGAGCTAGACGTTGGAAGCACATGCTGGTGAAATCAGATTCCGTACCACCTACAACAAAACACACACAAATACACAACAACCCTACTAATTTTATTGATCTCTATTAGACTAGCTAGCTTAGCACACCTAACATGGACATTTCAATATTGTCAACTTGCTGTTAGCTTGAGTAAACTAACAAACCATAGATGATTTATACAACTTCAACATTTGCTAAAAACACAGAAACAGAGAATGAATTAGCTAAAGTGCATTCAGAAAGTATTCAGACCCCTTGACCTTTTCCACATTTTGGTATGTTACAGCCTTGTTAAAAAATGTATTAATATTTTTTTCCCTCATCAATATACACACAGTACTCCATAATGACAAAGTAAAAACAGTTTCTTAGACATTTTTGCAAATGTATTAAAAATAAAAAATTGAAATATTACATGTATATAAGTATTCAGAACCTTTACTCAGTACTTTGTTGAAGCACCTTTGGCAGCGATTACAGCCTTGAGTCTTCTTGGGTATGACGCTACAAGCTTGGCGCACCTGTATTTGTGGAGTTTTTCCCATTCTTCACTGCAGATCCTCTCAAGCTCTGTCAGGTTGGATGGGAAGCTTCGCTACACAGCTATTTTCAGGTCTCTCCAGAGATGTTCGATAGGCTCTGGCTGGGTCACTCAAGGACATTCAGAGAATTGTCCCGAAGCCACTCCTACATTGTCTTGGCTGTGTGCTTAGGGTCATTGTCCTGTTGGAAGGTAAACCTTCGCCCCAGGCTGAGGTCCTGAGCGCTCTGGAGCAGATTTCCATCAAGGATCTCTCTGTACTTTGCTCCGCCCTTCTTTCCTTCGATCCTGACTAGTCTTCCAGTCCCTGCAGCTGAAAAACATCCCCACAGAATGATGCAGCCACCACCATGCTTCACAGTAAGGATGGTGCCAGGTTTCCTCCAGACGTGACACTTGGCATTTAGGCCAAAGAGTTCAACCTTGGTTTCATCAGACCAGAGAATCTTGTTTCTCATGGTCTGAGAGTCCTTCAGGTGCCTTTTGCAAAACTCCATGCAGGCTGTTATGTGCCTTTTACTGAAGAGTGGCTTCCGTCTGGCCACTCTACCATAAAGGCCTGATTGGTGGAGTGCTGCAGAGATGGTTGTCCTTCTGGAAGTTTCTCCCATCTCCACAGAGGAACTTCGGAACTCTGTCAGAGTGACCATCTGGTGCTTGGTCACGTCTCTGACCAAGGCCCTTCTCCCTCGATTGCTCAGTTTGGCCGGGCGGCCAGCTCTAGGAATAGTCTTGGTAGTTCTAAACTTCTTCCATTTAAGAATGATTGAGGCCACTGTATTCTTGTGAACCTTCAATGCTGCAGAAAGGTTTTAGTACCCTTCCCCAGATCTGTTCCGCGACATAATCCTGTCTCGGAGCTCTACTGACAAATCCTTCGACCTCATAGCTTGGTATTTGATTTGACATGCAATGTCAAATGTGGGACCTTATATAGACAGGTGTGTGCCTTTCTGAATAATGTCCAATCAATTTACCACAGGTGGACTCCAATCAAGTTGTAGAAAGATCTCAAGGATGATTAATGGAAACAAGATGCTCCTGAGCTCAATTTCGAGTCTCATAGCAAAGGGTCTGAATACTTGTTTAAATAAGGTATTTCTGTGTTTTAATAAGTGTGCAATTTAAAAAAAAGTGTTTTCACTTTGTTGTTATGGGTTATTGTGTGTAGATTGAGGAGGAACATATTTTACTTCCATTTTAGAGTAAGGCTGTATCTTAACAAAATGTAGGAAAAGGGAAGGGGTCTGAATACTTCCTGAATGGACTGTATATTGACAATTCTATCTTTAGTAATGGACTGTTTTCCAGACAAGGGTGGAATGGATGGCTACCAGATTGAGCTACTCTTATTTGCTAACGTTAGCTAGCTTACGTAAGCTAACATTAGTCAAAGATAGAACAAACTAACATGTTTACTCTGCTGAAGGTACCTGTCCAGCAGTGACTGCCATGGAATAGGCAAAATTGATTGACAGTGTGTATCCAAAAGATAGCTAGCTAGTGTCATGACGTTGGCCTCTTTGAGTACAGGGAGGACAGTTGACCCCCTCCCCCCCTTTGCACCATCCCCCAACCTACCTTCCCCCACCCAGTCCCTGTGTGAAGGAGTGGTAAAATTCCAGGAGAGTCTCTGGCCACATGGCCCATAGAGAGACAAAAGAAATTCTTCTAACTCACAGAATTGGGGAGCCAAGCGACATTTGTGTTCTGGAGAAGGTATGGAAGATTGGTGAAGAATCCAGCTACGAACTGGTCCGCTTGGTACAATTTTGTGATACTCAGAAGAGACAATATAGCCATATTACCATAAAACGGTTTATATAATAGCCTCAGCCTTGAGACTTGCATCCACATGGTTGTATAGAATGTATTAATAAGGATAAAGCTATTTGTAATACATTGAGATGCTATGTGCTGATGTTAATGTGATAGAATTGTATTTCTGTACCAAGCTTAACCCAGTCATCGGCACGCCCCCAGGGACACAGACAGGACCAGGCGTCATGTGACAAGCTGTTCTATGTCACTATAAAACCCACCCTGATTTACATTTCTCCAGACCAGGCCTCCACTCCATTGCGAGTTGGCCAATAGGTTTGACCATCCAAGTACTCTACTGAAAGTGAACCATACCACGTGGTTAACTTTTAGACTATTGATACCGACAGAATAAGAACAAGTCTTTGATATTAATTAATAGTCTGCAGCTAGAAATTATATCATTGAACGCGAAGACCAACGAAACATCCATTCTATAACGACATTAATGAATGTCGCTTTGAAAGATCCATTCTAACCGAGAGAGAGAGAGAGAGAGAGCGAGAGAGAGAGAGAGAGAGAGAGAGAGAGAGAGAGAAAACTCTCCAACAGAACGACTCTTCAACAAGGATCCCGACGACACACTGAGCGTAAATATATATTGATTGCAATTGTTCCCAAATGAGTGAGCTTTCATGTGCAAAGGATTAGCATATCAATTGTTACTATTAATGAACTCTGTGTGCATCCTCAGCTGAACATTTTATGACCCATTGTTCTACAAGACACCAGCCACGCCTGTTTAGACCACTAGGGCACATTACTCTACCAATTCTTTGTGACGATAATTACTGTTTGTATACTTTCTGTGAATTACTTAGTTTTGTAAATAAATTATTTACAGACAATTGATGTATGGATGACTCTTAGTAAAGACTGGGTTCGTGCAGATACAACAATTTACGACGTTTGGAATGAGACTGGACGCGAGGTAAAATACACCATTTAAACCAGAAGATAATCGGCCTATACTATAATAGAATATAATGTATAATGTTATAATATAGGAAAGTTATATTAGGAAAATTATAACTTTGTAATCTGAATATTTTCCTTGGTGCCCCGATCTCCTAGTTAATTACAATTAAACGATTAATCAGTTTAATCGCGTGATAATAATTACAGGGAGTTAATTGATAAACATGTCTTCCGTTTAATGGTACCCCAAAGACACGACATTTATGGTGCCCCCGTGTGAGGACTCTAAAACTAAAACGCACGTTGGGCCATTTTGATAATACATTTATGGAGCTCCCGTGCGAGGAATCTAAGATAGAATTGGACTTTGCTGTGAAATTCTATATATCAATGGTGCGAACAGAATTGTACAAACAGCCTGCTATCTAAACAAAGTGATTGTGTATTTTCCATTGGGAGAAGCTATTTAGAGTGGCTGCGGTTGTACATCGATAGCAGTGAGGGATAAATTCCAGATTTTGTCCATTAGGCCAAACGGTACTATTTCTGTCGGTCAATATTAACTTCTAGAGTAAGGTTAGAAATTAGAAGATAACTGTCCGGTGGACCGAGCCGAATAATTTGCCTACCGCACTAAGACAGTGTGGGCAGACCGTATGCGTATCTGTATTTAAGTACCGTGTCGCTCCGGTCAGCATAAACGCTAGCAGAATATGCTGAATGGGGTTAAGGTGAGACGTCACTAGAAAACCCACCCTTTCCATAGTGAAAGGACCCTATTTTGGTGCTTGGAAGTGATACTCCTGAACAAAGTTAGGAAGAGCTTAGCATTACTGCAAGCTAACAGAGAGGGAACAGTTTACCCTCCCCGTACCACGTTTAAAATTCCCCCGCTAGCGCGACGGAAGTCCCGACTTTTGTACTTGCGTTTAATTTCAGCATTCTATACCCTTGTGGTGAAGAATTGCCAGTACATCTCTAGGGGAAATCCAAACGTGGATCACGGTAAGATATCCAGACAATCGCAATTGACTGGATATGACGTCTCATTTAATTTAACTAACAAGTGAAATTGCCAGATTTACCTTTTCAAATGGATCTTTTAAATAATATCCAAAATTGATTGGGCGTCTACAATGAGACATGATTAACTTTTTCCAAACTTAACGTAGATGAAGCAAAGCTCTCAGGTTAATAGAAAGTTAATTCCCAGATAGCCTATACGGGTTTGATTTATCATAAATAGATGAATCAGTAAAATCTGCTTTAGCAAAGCACATTCAGTAAAACCCATTACTGACGGGAGTGAATCCCATGTGGCTTCGGCCTTAAGGGAAAGTATAGTGGTGAATGTACCCTAAACATTTAAACTACATTACTGTTATGATAACCCTGCAATCTGAATTGCTTGGGTATCATTCTCATTCAATTTAATAAGTTAAATTATCGAACATACCTTTCTAGGTTCTTCCAACTAAATGAGAGAACTTAAACTTTGCATATTAACCTTGATGAAGCAACCTCTCAGTTAATTCAAAGTTAATTCCCAGATAGCCTATACAGGATTGATATATCATAAATAGATTAATCAGTAAAATCTGCTTTAGCAAAGCACATTCGGTAAAACCCATTACTGACGGGAGTGAATCCCATGTGGCTTCAGCCCCAGGGAGGAGCATACCCTAGTGGTGAAGGGTCCCAACATTTGACCTACGGTTTACACTTATGATATCCAATCAATGGAGATTGTATGGATTATCGTCTCATTCAATTTAATAAGTTAAATTGTCGAACATACCTTTCTAGGTTCTTCCAATTAAATGAGACAACTTAAACTTTGCATATTAACCTGGATGAAGCAACCTCTCAGGTAATTCAAGTTTAATACCCAGATAGCCTACCCAGGTAGGACTAATCGTTGGCATTGATTAATTCAATTTGCTTTTCCAAATTCATTCACGTCCAACTTCCACAGTACTGTACCGTACTGATGGTTCATTAACGTCTATAAATAGATTAAAATCGTCTTTGCAGCTCCCCACATTCCAAAACCAAATTTTGGAAAATTAGGAAAAACATTTTTTCCTTTCAAATGTTCTAATAATGGTCAAGCTATCAGAGGGGGTGGTCCCCACTCGCCCGCTAATTAGTGAACCTCCACCCGTAAATGGATTGATCTCTGACCTCAGCAGCGATAACAACCCTAATTATGCCATTAGTGGAAAAGCAGACAACAATGTTTTCCAAAATCAACCATCGGGCGCAGGCCTCGTAAAGGTTCTCTCCAGTCTAGCTCTGATGTCTTGCCATCCGAGATTGCCATCTGTCCAATACCGCAGTGCACAGCTGAAGCACGAGCAGGTAACGGTAGACATAAAGGGACAGGTAGAGAGAACCGGGAAAACAATGACAAATGCAGAAAAGGGAAAAATTCTGCTAGCTATGGAACTGCGTTCGAAAACTGAACAATTAAATGTAATTGCAAAAACGTACGACGATGAACAAGCACAAGCTCTTCAACAAAATCGTTTTCTACAGGAACAAAATCATATGCTACAGGAACAACTAGATTTAGCCAAAACTAAATACGATGACGTCCACGCCAAACTAGATAAATCTGAAGAGGCATCTACAAACAGGAGCGCTCAACTTGACAACATGCATGCTCTTTTGTTGAATGTTACTCAAAATAACACGGTTCTCCTCAAAGCGCTGCAGACCAAAGACGATCAGTTAATGAACACAATGACAAAGTTGGATGACAAATCAGCAGAACTTATTGAAGTCGCTGACCAAATGAATGATGAGAGAACTCAGGTGATGAGGTTGGAAATATTGATTTCTAAGCAAGCAGAGGAAATCTCATCACTGAATCTCTCGCTCCGTACTCAGGACCTCTATCTGCAAACCATGACAGATAAGTTTGAGATCGAAAGGAGCAGGTGTAACACTCACGTGTCCAAAATCGGTACTCTAAGCGCTCAAGTGGACTCTGCAATGCAGCAGAATTCCACCCTTAGGTACCATCTGGAGGAAATCCAGAATGGTCACGCTCTACAGCGTGACTACCCATCCAAGCAACCGGAGCCCTGTACTCACAGGAGTGAAGACAATAGGTTTCAGACCTTGCCTCCCTCATGTGTCCCTCAGTCTTCTCCTCTTGGCCCTTCGGCACTGAGTAATATGGCGCCTCTTGGCCAACAACAACAAGGCTTGGCTTCTTCTCTTGGCCTTTCGGCCCCAATCTCTCCACAGGATGAAGCCGACCCTCTCCGCCCGCTTGGCGCGGAATACCTTGACAAACTCGTCAAGAATTTCCCCACCTTTGACCCCGTTCCAGGTCAGCCAAACGATACTGAGACGTTCCTAGCTGACATAGAGGACGCGTTGGATGGCTACCCGAACGCTACGGGTTCTGACAGGGTTTACCTGTTGAAGCGAACGTCGAATAGACACGTGACGAGGTTCATTCGCCTACAACAGCAACACGTGCTAAATGACTACGCTAAACTTGCCACAGCTTTGAAATTAGAATTCAGTGGTTCTGCGACTCGCAAACACGATAGCTCACTGGCTAACACCGTCAAACAAGCTCGGAACGAACACCCACAAGCTTACTATCATAGGCTTCGTTCAGCTTACTTTGGCCTACTCACTGAAACAGGAATGGAAGAGCTGTTACCATTCAAACAAATGTTTCTGTCAAACATGTATCCCACCTTCATTACCTACTTGGGCCCTGCAGCCCACGTTGGCTTGCCTATCTTACAACTCAGAGAGCTTGCAAGCACAGCTTTTGAGGCATCAAAAGTTCACAACGCTAAGAGCCCTGACCACTCAGTTTTGAAGTTTAACCAGGAGCACTCACTCCAGTTAGAGGGTGCATTATCAGGTATTGGAGCGTCGAGAGATGATGCACAACAACAGTTTCTACCACGAAACCATGATTCCAATAACCTCCGCGGTTGAAATAACTGTAAAGTACGTAGCCATCAACATGACTACCGCTACAATCGACCCGTTCGCTACGTTCCTGCACCCAACCCACAAAAAGTGTCAGAGCACAAGGGTAACAAAGGGTTGAAGGACGATCAAAACGTAGACCAATGTTCTCCAGAAGTCCCACTACGGGAAGAACTTAACCTCTTATGGCTAGGGGGCAGTATTTTCACGGCTGGATAAAAAACATACCCGATTTAATCTGATTATTAGTCCTGCCCAGAAACTAGAATATGCATATAATTATTAGCTTTGGAGAGAAAACACTCCACAGTTTCTGAAACTGTTTGAATGGTGTCTGTGAGTATAACAGAACTCCTATGGCAGGCAAAAACCTGAGATGCTTCTGTTCAGGAAGTACCCTGTCAGACCTTTTATTTTCTTTCTTTGACATCTCTTCCAAAAACTAAGGATCTCTGCTGTTACGTGACACTTCCCACGTCTCCAATGGAGTCTCAGAGCCCGGGGAAAACAGGAATGACGTAATTCAAAGCCCTGGTTGAAACAAAGGAGAGCAAAAGCTAAGTGGTCACTCAGTGGACTAAGCCTTACACTCGCGACCCGCCCCGCCCCCGGCTTTCGGTTTTTCCCTCAGTATACAGACAGGCAGATTCCCGGTCGGAATATTATCGCTTTTCTACGAGATAAATTGCATAAAAATTGGTTTTAAACAGCAGTTGACATGCTTCGAAGTACGGTAATGGAATATTTAGAAATTTTTTGTCACATTCTGTGCCATGCTCGTGGCCGAGATTTAGCGTTGGGATAGTGTCTAGAACGCACGAACAAAACGTCTTGATGGAACATAACGATGGATTATTTGGGACCAAACCTACATTTGTTATTGAAGTAGAAGTCCTGGGAGTGCATTCTGACGAAGAACAAGCAAGGTAAGAACATTTTTCTTTTAGGAAATGTGATTTTGGTGAAGGCTAAACTGGTTGGGTGTCTAAATAGCTAGCCCGTGATGGCTGGGCTATGTACTTAGATTATTGCAAAATGTGCTTCATCCGAAAAGCTATTTTAAAATCGGACATATCGAGTGCATAGAGGAGTTCTGTATCTATAATTCTTAAAATAATTGTTATGCTTTTTGTGAACGTTTATCGTGAGTAATTTAGTAAAATCACCGGAAGTGTTCGGTGGGAATGCTAGTTCTGAACGTCACATGCTAATGTAAAAAGCTGGTTTTTGATATAAATATGAACTTGATTGAACAGACATGCATGTATTGTATAACATAATGTCCTAGGTGTGTCATCTGATGAAGATCATAAAAGGTTAGTGCTGCATTTAGCTGTGGTTTGGGTTTATGTGACATGATATGCTAGCTTGAAAAATGGGTGTCTGATTATTTCTGGCTGGGTACTCTGCTGACATAATCTAATGTTTTGCTTTCGCTGTAAAGCCTTTTTGAAATTGGGCAGTGTGGTTAGATAAAGGAGAGTCTTGTCTTTAAATAGCTGTAAAATAGTCATATGTTTGAAAAATGGAAGTTTTCGGATTTTAGAGGAGTTTGTATTTCGTGCCCCGCCCATCATTGGATATTGGAGCAGACGTTCCGCTAGCGGAACGTGCAGATGTAAGAGGTTATTAAGCGAGAACAATTTGAGAAAAGGGTAAAAGATAAGTCACAAGGACTAGACAGGGAATTACCGGACACCAGGTCCGCAGGAATTAACACCCATAGCAAGGACGTTAAAGTTCAAATTTCTCCCGCTCTCATTCAAGACCCTATCCAGGGCCCGCTTGATCAAGAAACAAGCCCCGGGCTTTGTCTATAGACTCTGATACAAAAGTTGCGAAGAAAAAGGTCAAACGCTTCGTTAAAGCCAAGCCCACTCAAAATCGGAAAAGTCAATCTGCTTCCATCTTGAACAGACATGGCACATCACGTCGTTGCGAACGACCACTCCACTTTGTGGGGAATATGTCCACTAACCACGAATCTAAACGGCCATACCTGGAAACAGTGCCGGAGGACTGCTTAGCTTGTCATGCGCTAATTGATTCGGGTGCGACAATATCACTCATCTCTCAAACATTGTTTGATGATCTAAAAAGGGCTTTGAAGCCAACTAAACGTTGGTTAAAAGTGGAACGATGCGACACTAAACTTCGAGGGGTCACTCAGACTACCTCGCCTCTCACATTGAGAGTCATGCTGAAACTACACTTCCAGGACGTATCGCTCGTTCACCCTGTGTATGTTACCAGCCTCGAAACTGTACCCCTGCTACTTGGAGCAGACTTGATGGATCGGTTACTCCCATTGATGGATTGGAAAACCAACCAGGTATGGTCACAGGCCACAGTGCCTTCTCCACTGACCACACTGTCTCCCCCTAACGCTAGCTGCAACGCAGTCCTTCACGAGGGGTATCTGTCGAAAGCACCCCTTGGGAAAAAGACGTTTAGAAACCTCTTGGTACAGAATCCGATCCACGGAGATAGTACGGTATCTCGACACATTCCATCAGCCAACCTGATTGACCATTCTTTTCATGATTTCGAGCCAGCTGCCTCTGTGAATAAGCAACTTCCCTCCTCCTTGCAGTCGTGCAATACAATAGTTGAGATGAACTTCTCTTGCCCTTTGGACACTTCCGCAAGCACTGCGGCCGTCTCAGCAAGAAAAACATTGATGCGCAGAGTATACTCTGTTTCCGATAATACACCTTCCGCTTTGTTGGGGACTGTCACCCCTTACAATGACACTAATGGCGTCAGTCCAGCAACTGACCCGATGACTCCCACTGGTGAAACACTTTGCGATATCACAGACCGATATCCTCGTCTCAGTTTGCAGGTAACAAAGAGGTTGCCACACGCGGACGCAGTGGTGACTGACATGCCTCGACAGCCACTGAGCGTTTTGAAGCACAAACACCAGGAGATTTGGTTGAAAGGTTACAGCCATTCTCATAAAAACGCGGCCGCTGACAACTCGTACATAGGGTCCGATATTTTTGTTTGCGCATCGGACACCAACACCACCCGCTGGTGGGGGGGGGGGGGTCCCGAGGCACAAAGGGGGGGAATAGTAGCCCAGACCCATGATGAGCCTCATCGAGGCCGGTGGGGGGGGGGTCAAGACTACGGACAACACCGTACGAGGCCGCCAGAGCATAAATCAAATCTAGTTGTAAACTTTCCTATGAGAACAGTGAGGAGCAGACAGGCCCCTAGACGGGGATTTTCTTAGAAGACATCTAAGATAGTACTGAGGTGTACCACACTGGTCGTAAAGGAAGTCCAGTGGACTTGTCCACCTCCAAAACAAATGGCACCAATAGTAATTCCTTGCCATGTGTAGGTTCAACTACAATACAACTAGTAAAATGCTCCAATCATGTGTTCCGGTAGATAATATTTCAGAATAAATCGGTAGGACAACTGGACCCCTTGAGTACCAGTACCAATACTAGCAACAGTCAGTCCAGCTACAATCAGTAAGAAGGTTAGAGATCTAACCAATCAAATTACCATTGACAACAGCGACATAGGAGTCACTCAGAGTGCAACACGTGGAGGGGAATCTCCAGTGTACTCTTCCAATGGTTGACACACATGTCACTAATAAATAGGACCCTCCATTCAGGAGGAAAATTATTAGAAGTCATGAACCATGATCACACCACGTATGACTGGTCCAATACTTAAAGAGTACTTCCGTCGTGAAGTTAGCTCCTCCGTGGGTAACATAGCTATGAAATAGACTTCATACCTATCGCCACTACAATAGTGGAAGACACAGTGACTTGTAGAAAAACAAAAGACTCCCTTGACACCAATTCTGACTGACCTCCAGGCATTGACCTGAAAATTACCTGACTACGTCAGACTCATTCTGAACAAGTTGTAATCTGCCCGGACACTTGGTTTTCTTCCCTTGACATGCACGCTTGTGTAAGCATAAGCGCACATGCACAACGGAACATCCAATTAGGATTTATGCTGGGACCACTTAAGGACCCAAGCAAAATACCAGCCTTAGTAAAGTTGAACATTTACTTCTAGGCCTTTGACTCTACAGCACTCATCAGTTTTCTTCCCAGAAGTCCATCGGTCATCCCTGTAGACTGCCCAAAACTGGTGCATTACAGCTGTAGACTTATCATATAGTTAAACTTAGGATAGCGCCTAAGCAACACACCAAGTAGGAAAACCCTAGATATGGCATTAGAGACAATGCGATGATAGTCATTTTGCCAGAACATTGGACGTAAATAGAATACAGTCCAATTAGATGATTTTTTTTGTGTGAGAACTATATTTTGTATATTTTTTTGTTTATGCTTTCATTCCTTTTCGGTTCAGTTCCTTTGACACTTAGGAAGTGATAGAGCCATAAACAAAGTCCCCATACAACCATCACTTAGTGCCACAACGCCGCTCATTGGAGAATGAATGTAATTATATATATTTCATGAGTGTGTGTGCGTGCGTGCGTGCGTTGTTAACATCTGCCTAGATACTGCCCAGATCTTCCAGTCTGGACGACGGGTCCGGAACGGCGACCCCAAATCCGGACACCCATGGCCTATCCTTGTGGCGGCATGCCCGCTGTCAGAGAGCCTACCAAGGTAAACCACCAGAGGGAGGGACCGCAACGGCGATCACCAACCAGGACATCCCCTGGCCCTTCCTGGGGTACTTTGCAGCTTCCAGGGAACCTACCAAGGTACACCACTAGAGGAGACCGCAACGGCGATGACCAACCGGACATCAACTGCCCATCCTTGTGGTGGACTGCTCCGCTTCCAGAGAGCCTATAACAGTTCAACCACCAGAGGGGACTGCAACGATGATCTACCAACGGGACATCACGTGGTCATGATTTTATGTTGATTTGTAACTTGCAGGATAAACAAGATCCAAACCACCAGGGGGGGTATGTCATGACGTTGGCCTCTTTGAGTACAGGGAGGACAGTTGACCCCCTCCCCCCCTTTGCACCATCCCCCAACCTACCTTCCCACACCCAGTCCCTGTGTGAAGGAGTGGTAAAATTCCAGGAGAGTCTCTGGCCACATGGCCCATAGAGAGACACAGGAAATTCTTCCAACTAACAGAATTGGGGAGCCAAGCGACATTTGTGTTCTGGAGAAGGTATGGAAGATTGGTGAAGAATCCAGCTACGAACTGGTCCGCTTGGTACAATTTTGTGATACTCAGAAGAGACAATATAGCCATATTACCATAAAATGGTTTATATAATAGCCTCAGCCTTGAGACTTGCATCCACATGGTTGTATAGAATGTATTAATAAGGATAAAGCTATTTGTAATACATTGAGATGCTATGTACTGATGTTAATGTGATAGAATTGTATTTCTGTACCAAGCTTAACCCAGTCATCGGCACGCCCCCAGGGACACAGACAGGACCAGGCGTCATGTGACAAGCTGTTCTATGTCACTATAAAACCCACCCTGATTTACATTTCTCCAGACCAGGCCTCCACTCCATTGCGAGTTGGCCAATAGGTTTGACCATCCAAGTACTCTACTGAAAGTGAACCATACCACGTGGTTAACTTTTAGACTATTGATACCGACAGAATAAGAACAAGTCTTTGATATTAATTAATAGTCTGCAGCTAGAAATTATATCATTGAACGCGAAGACCAACGAAACATCCATTCTATAACGACATTAATGAATGTCGCTTTGAAAGATCCATTCTAACCGTGAGAGAGAGAGAGAGAGAGAGAAAACTCTCCAACAGAACGACTCTTCAACAAGGATCCCGACGACACACTGAGCGTAAATATATATTGATTGCAATTGTTCCCAAATGAGTGAGCTTTCATGTGCAAAGGATTAGCATATCAATTGTTAATATTAATGAACTCTGTGTGCATCCTCAGCTGAACATTTTATGACCCATTGTTCTACAAGACACCAGCCACGCCTGTTTAGACCACTAGGGCACATTACTCTACCAATTCTTTGTGACGATAATTACTGTTTGTATACTTTCTGTGAATTACTTATTTTAGTTAATAAATGATTTACAGACAATTGATGTCTGGATGACTCTTAGTAAAGACTGGGTTCGTGCAGATACAACAATTTACGACGTTTAGAATGAGACTGGACGCGAGGTAAAATACACCATTTAAACCAGAAGATAATCGGCCTATACTATAATAGAATATGATATATAATGTTATAATATAGGAAAGTTATATTAGGAAAATTATAACTTTGTAATCTGAATATTTTCCTTGGTGCCCCGATCTCCTAGTTAATTACAATTAAACGATTAATCAGTTTAATCACGTGATAATAATTACAGGGAGTTAATTGATAAACATGTCTTCAGTTTAATGGTACCCCAAAGACACGACACTAGCTATATAATTTAGCTGATGGCATTCTGAGTTCAATACAGGACTATAACGTTAGCTAACTAGGTAACTTACCTAGTCCAGCTAGGCTAGCATGCAGGCTAACGGTACGTTACCTCTAATGGAGATTCTTCAATTTTGTTGTGAAGGGAAAAAAACGATAGTATTGCATCACTTCTCAGCTGTTGTCGAAATGGATTCAGTTCAGCATGAAAATCCCTCTGATAATCTTTGGTCACAGTAAGCATCATTATTTTTTTTTTTTCATTATTATTTTTTCACCCCCTTTTTCATCCAAATTTCGATTTTGTCTCATCGCTGCATCTCCCCAACAGGCTCGGGAGGCAAAAGTTGAGTCAGCGTCCTCCGAAACATGACCCACCAAACCGCGCTTCTTTAACACCCACCCGCTTAACCCGGAAGCCAGCCGCACCAATGTGTCGGAGGAAACACGTTCCCCTGACAACCGAGGTCAGCTTGCAGGTGCCCGGCCTGCCAGAAGGAGCCGCTAGTGCGCGACGACTCTAGTAAAGCCCCCCCCGGCCAACCCTTATATCCGGCCTCTAGCACTGCTAGTGCCTTAGTGCCTTAGACTGCTGCTCAACTCAGGAGGCCCAGTAAGCATCATTCTTGATAGCATCAAGCCACTGGCAGCATCAGGGTAAATCTCTGATAAGTAGAACGGTGAAAGATAACTCATTTTTGCGCTTGTTTGTAATTAGTACAGCCAGACATTGAACAACACCACATGGGCATGATGACAGATGTTTAAAAAATAATATTGCTAGAGAAGTTCTGAGATGACTGTGTTGGGCATGCCCATCTACCTAGCGAGGCGGTATCTGCATTCACCATTCATGTTGGACTTTGTGGGTTCACTATGAGCAGCCTGTAAGGTTATGGGTGTAGTGGGTGAGAAGTCAGGCGCAGGAAGCAGAGAGTACAGGGTAAAGCTTTATTGCACAAACGGTGAACATAAGCCACCCCACTAAGATACAGGGCGCACACAAAACAAAATGCTCCAAACACTGGGGACTGAAACAGTCCGGAGAAAACCCACGACCGAAACACCTGAGACACGAGCGTGCACAGATGCAACACACAAACAATCCCGCACACAGAGCAGGTGGAGGGATCTATCGGCACTAGTGGAATTCCCAGCTTTATGGCGAGTGCGCGATCCATAAATATCCCAGCTGCGCCTGAATCGACTAGCGCCTTATGCTGGGAAGAGGGAGAAAAGTCACGAAAACAAATAAATACAAACATGTGACCAACAGGGGGTTCTGGGTGAGTTTGGTGCTGACTCACCTGGGGTGACCGATAAGTGTTCTGCCTGCCCTCTCAACTCCCAGACTGGCTCCTCCAGTACCGGTCGGCCGTGTGTCCTCTCCGACCACAGCTGGTGCAGGAGGAACCTCCTCCTCCGGTACCCCTCGGCATAGCCCCCCCTAACTCCCTAGGAATAGGGGCGGAGTGCTAGGAGTTGGAACAGAAAGGACCCTTTCGGAACGCCCACGGGCAGCCAGCAGATTGTCCAGCCGGATAGACATGTCTATCAGTTCGTCGAAGGAGAGAGCGGTGTCCCGACACGCTAGCTCCCTGCGGTCTATCAGGGCCCTGTCGTTCCACCCAACCCCAGCGGCCAAGGTCCGGAATTCCAACGCGAAGTCCTGCGCGCCCCTCGTCTCGTGCCTAAGATGGAATAGTCGCTCACCCGCCGCTCGGCCCTCCGGAGGGTGGTCGAATACGGCCCGAAAGTGGCGGGTGAACTCTGGATAATGATCCCTCGCCGAGTCTGGGCCATTCCAGACCACGTTGGCCCACTCCAGAGCTCGACCCGTCAGGCAGGAGACGAGGACACTCACACTCTCAGGGTCTCATTGTAGCCAGGTACAGCTCGAGCTGAAGCAGAAACCCCTGGCACCCAGCCGCCACTCCATCGTACTCCCTCGGGAGCGCAAGACGAAGCGCGCCGGAGCTGGACGCAGGGGGAGGAGGAGATGGACTCGTCGGAGGAACCGGAGGTGGAGAGAGGAGACCACTCCTCTCCCATCGGTCCATTCTCTCCATCATCTGATCCATCACCGATCCTATCCGATGGAGAACGGTGGTGTGATGGAGGACGCGTTCCTCCATCGAGGGAAGAGGGGTGGCAGCTGCTCCTGCTGACTCCATTCAGAAGGTGCGGGATTCTGTAAGGTTATGGGTGTAGTGGGTGCGAAGTCAGGCGCAGGAAGCAGAGAGTACAGGGTAGTGCTTTATTGCACAAACGGCGAACATAAGCCACCCCACTAAGATACAGGGTGCACACAAAGCAAAATGCCCCAAACACTGGGGACTGAAACAGTCCGGAGAAAACCCACGACCGAAACACCTGAGACATGAGCGTGCACAGATGCAACACACAAACAATCCCGCACACAGAGCAGGCGGGCCTACTGGCTAAAATAACCTGACTAATCAGCCTAACACAAAACAGGTGAAACCAATAAACAGAAAGGGGAAAAAAGGGAGTCAGTGGCAGCTAGTAGGCTGGTGACGACGACCGCCGAGCACCACCCGAGCAGGAAGGGGAGCTACCTTCGGTAGGAGTCATGACACAGCCGAATATACAGGAAGTTGAAACTTACCGATTCTACCAGTGAAATTAAAATGCGCTCATTTTAGCTTGTGGTTTGGATCATTTTTATGTTTATGACAAAAACATAATGTTGTTAATATAGTAATGACTATATGCCCTGGCAGAGCCAGGGTAAAATTTCCCTTTAAGCAATACAGGTGACCAGGAAAGGCATGCCCCATGAAGGCCATTCACCTCACACAATCTCCCCATCTGTCATGGCTTGCTATATCCTCTCTGCACTCCCCCTTGTCTCATTTGAATCCAATCATGGACATTTCCAACCCACACTCAGCTCGACCCCATCCATCTACTGTAGCTAGTGTGTCTAATTGTTACATCTGCTGCTGCTACGCCCTCTGGTGTTCATCCGGTGTCTTCCTGACCTGCAGTTACTCCCGCTGTACACTCTCCCTCTCCCTCTCCCTCTTCCTCTGCCTCTCCCTCTGCCTCTCCCTCTTCCTCTGCCTCTGCCTCTCCCTCTGCCTCTCCCTCTGCCTCTCCCTCTCCCTCTCCCTCTCCCTCTCCCTCTCTGTGTGATTGTGTGGTTGGAGACAGGTGTGCTGGATTCAGAGCAGATCCCTACCAGCTGCAACTCATTCCATAATCAAGACCTCTACAAATACTCAGTCCTGCCACTTCCACTCTGCCAGATTGTAATCTCTGCTCAGTCAGTTCATGATTTTAGCCATTTATAATTATTCAAGTTCCTGGTGCTCTGCTGTGCTTGTTTCCCTGCCTGACACAGTTTATCCTATCATTGCAGTTACCGCAATGTCTCCTGTTCCACATCTCACCACCCAACTACCTTGCTCTAGATTTTACTCACCACCACCACCACCACCTTGGATTCCCCTCAGGACCTGTTTACCCTGTTCTACTCAGCTAACTCCAACCTCAGTCTCCACATCTGTTTTTTCTGCAACTCATCTGATCTTCCCTGGATCTGCACTCCATACATATTTTGGTTCATTCATCCCTGTTTCTTCATCTGAGTCTGCTCTTGGGTTCAAATTGATTTTCATTTTAATGAGGGAAATAAGTATTTGACCCCCTCTCAATCAGAAATATTTCTGGCTCCCAGGTGTCTTTTATACAGGTAACGAGCTGAGATTAGGAGCACACTCTTAAAAGGGAGTGCTCCTAATCTCAGTTTGTTACCTGTGTAAAAGATACCTGTCCACAGAAGCAATCAATCAATCAGATTCCAAACTCTCCACCATGGCCAAGACCAAAGAGCTCTCCAAGGATGTCAGGGACAAGATTGTAGACCTACACAAGGCTGGAATGGGCTACAAGACCATCGCCAAGCAGCTTGGTGAGAAGGTAACAACATTTGATGCGATTATTCGCAAATGGAAGAAACACAAAATAACTGTCAATCTCCCTTGGCCTGGGGCTCCATGCAAGATCTCACCTCGTGGAGTTGCAATGATCATGAGAACGGTGAGGAATCAGCCCAGAACTACACGGGAGGATGTTGTCAATGATCTCAAGGCAGCTGGGACCATAGTCACCAAGAAAACAATTGGTAACACACTACGCCGTGAAGGACTGAAATCCTGCAGCGCCCGCAAGGTCCCCCTGCTCAAGAAAGCACATATACATGCCCGTCTGAAGTTTGCCAATAAACATCTGAATGGTTCAGAGGACAACTAGGGTGAAAGCGTTGTGGTCAGATGAGACCAAAATGGAGCTCTTTGACATCAACTCAACTCGCCGTGTTTGGAGGAGGAGGAATGCTGCCTATGACCCCAAGGACACCATCCCCACCGTCAAACATGGAGGTAGAAACATTATGCTTTGGGGGTGTTTTTCTGCTAAGGGGACAGGACAACTTCACCGCATCAAAGGGACGATGGACGGGGCCATGTACCGTCAAATCTTGGGTGAGAACCTCCTTCCCTCAGCCAGGGCATTGAAAATGGGTCGTGGATGGGTATTCCAGCATGACAATGACCCAAAACACACAGCCAAAGCAACAAAAGAGTGGCTCAAGAAGAAGGACGTTGAGGTCCTGGAGTGGCCTAGCCAGTCTCCAGACCTTAATCCCATAGAAAATCTGTGGAGGGAGCTGAAGGTTCGAGTTGCCAAACGTCAGCCTCGAAACCTTAATGAATTGGAAAAGATCTGCAAAGAGGAGTGGGACAAAATCCCTCCTGAGATGTGTGCAAACCTGGTGGCCAAATACAAGAAACATCTGACCTCTGTGATTGCCAACAAGGGTTTTGCCACCAAGTACTAAGTCATGTTTTGCAGAGGGGTCAAATACTTATTTCCCTCGTTAAAATGCAAATCATTTTATACAATTTTTGACATGCGTTTTTCTGGATTTCACTGTCTCTCACTGTATTCTGTCTCTCACTGTTCAAATAAACCTACCATTAAAATGATAGACGGATCATTTCTTTGTCAGTTGGCAAACTTACAAAATCAGCAGGGGATCAAATACTTTTTCCCCTCACTGTACATCTGAGATACCATTTTCAACAATTGCATGTGTAGGCCTATACAAACTGTGAACAGGTTGTAAAGAGCTAATTGACCTTTAGGCATTTTGCTTTGTGTTTTCAGAAAGTAGAAAGCTCTTAACTACATAACTGGTAGCGCTGTATCCAATTCGCATCATTTCTCAAAACCCACATTTTCTCTATGTAAATCATGAGTACAGTATCTTCATCTATTAATCTTAATATGTTTTGGGGAAGCATACATATGTGTGCAAATCCTACATTCCCTAAAATATCATACACATAGCCTCGATCCAGTCCAATGAGGTATCAACTTCGGAGCCTGCTCTATTGTATCAACGATCACCTGCTCTACTCAGAATCAATTCAGCACCATGCACAGCTCAGGATGCCCCTTTAAGAAATTCATCACCATGGGCAGGGCAATGATCACTCCTCTCTATTCAAGATCAATTCAGCACCAAGGACAGCTCAAGATGCCCTTTTAAGAAATTCAGCTCTCAGTCACAATTGAGAGTAATATCATTCCATTCTCTCAATAGCCTATCCTCAGGCAATGGCAGTTCAGTATTGATTTTGTTCATGACCACCATTTCCCTCATTTAGATTTACGTCATTTAGCAGACGCTCTCTCTATGTCACCCCCCCCCCCCCACCCCCACACACACACTATATATCACTACAAATGATGTGTCCAGTATTATGACAGTATGACAGTATTACAGTATTAATTGACAGTATTACAGTATGACAATATTACAGTACTAGTTGACAGAATTACAGTATGACAGTATTACAGTATTAGTTGACAGTATTACAGTATTAGTTGACAGTATTCCAGTATGACAGTATTACACTATTAGTTGACAGTATTACACTATTAGTTGACAGTATTACAGTATCACAGTATTACAGTATGACAGTATTACAATATTTGTGCTTCTACACCTGTATTGCTTGCTGTTTGGGGTTTTAGGCTGGGTTTCTGTACAGCACTTTGAGATATCAGCTGATGTAAGAAGGGCTATATAAATACATTTGATTTGATTTGATATTAGTTGACAGTATTACAGTATGACAGTATTACAGTATTAGTTGACAATATTACAGTATGACAGTATTACAGTGTGGCGACCATAAACAGGACAGTGTGTTGAGCAAAGTAGCTTTGTTAGGTTGTAGGCTGCTTCTGTACCTACTCGAGCATCACTGCAAACCTCATGATATCACCATTGGATCATCATGTCCCCTGTATGAGTGCTGCTATAAACACTCATTAGACAGATGTTGTTGCCAAAGGGGACTTTGGTATCTGGGGTAAATTGTTTGGAGTTTTGTTACTTTTATTTCACCAGAGCAGCTGTGTGGTT